>NW_028261385.1:127276038-127617824 GCF_051295495.1 Thamnophis sirtalis | reverse complement strand
CTATTTAAAGCGCCCTTCTTTCAATTTTATTCAACAAAAAATTGGATAAGAACTTTAAAAGTCATATTTTAAGAAATGCTTTATTGCGGGTCTGGAAGAAATACCAATATAAATTAAATGACAAGATACCCATGTGGGCAATTCCTAGACACGCAATTGAAAATATGAATACAGCACAAAAACAGGACAGAATTACCTACAGACAGCTTCTTACCTCGGAAAGGGGGGTATTACAATTAAAATCTTTAGAGGTATTAAAAGAGGAGAAGGTAGTTCAAACATGGTTCCAGTATGGGCAATTACAGGCTAGGTGGAAAATAGATCAAAAAATTGGTTTTATTCAAGTTGAGGATAATCTGTTTAAACAAATAAGAGATCAAAGCTTAATGCATATAAAGAGGATATATAATGTATTAATACAGATGGATTCGGAAACAGAATTAGTTAAAGATTGTATAATAAAATGGGCTCAAAATATTGAGGAACCAATAATGTTGGATACATGGGAAAGAATTTGGGTAAGAAATGTGAAATTTACACAAGCTCAAAATCTGAGAGAAAATTTTTACAAGATGTTCTATAGATGGCATTTAGATCCTAAAAAGTTGGCTTCTATGTATCCGAATGTACAGCCTAAATGTTGGAGGTGTGGTTCTCTCGATGCTACATATTATCATATATGGTGGACCTGCCAAAAGGTTAAGGCATTTTGGATAAAAATATGGTGGGTCATGCAAAATGTTTTTAAAAGAAGGATAAAGTTTAGTCCTCAGTTATTTTTACTAGGTACCGTATTTTCACGAC
Organism: Thamnophis sirtalis; assembly: GCF_051295495.1. NCBI lineage: Eukaryota > Metazoa > Chordata > Lepidosauria > Squamata > Natricidae > Thamnophis > Thamnophis sirtalis. Next base: position 127,617,020 of record NW_028261385.1, on the reverse strand, counting down.
CATAAGCCGCACCGGATTGTAAGCCGCAGTATCAGTTAATGTTAATTTTTTAAACTTTTTTCACACATAAAGCGCACCGGGTTATAAGCCGCGCTCAGAGACCCGGCTCCCCTTGGTTCCTTATCGAATCACGTGCGCAACTGGAACTCCGTCTGCCCAAGTTGGGGCATTTTCTGGCTTGGGACGCTCCGGCGGCTTCTTCGGGAGGCAGCCCGCCGGCTTCAGCGAAGGCTGGGACGGAGAGCGCGGCGACCGTGGAGCATGTGCAAAGTACTTTCGACTCCACGCCGGCCCCGCTCACCGCGCGCCGGCCTTCGGGGATGAAGGGGCAGGACTTCCCGGGCGGAAGGCATGCCTGGCTCTGCGGCTCCAGCCCCGGCACCTTTCGGCCGAGCCTCTCCCGCCAGGCGGCCGCCTTCCTCCGCTGAGCGGCCCTGCGCAGCCACGCCACCCCGGGAGATCGCCAGGGCGGGGGCCTGGGGCGCCGCGGTCAGGTCGCTCTGTCCTCTCCGCCTCCCGCGCCTTGCCCACCGCCTGCCTGCCCAGGATGCTGACCTACTGCCATGCCCCGCGCCCGCCACTGGCCCGCTCCTGCGCCTCCACTGCCGCCGCCGCCGCCCTGCTCGGAGTCCTCTGGCTGCACGCCTGCTGCGGCATGCCCCATGTCATCCGCATCGGTGAGCCAGGCGGGGGGGGATGATGGGGGCGGGCAGGGCGCCCGGGTTGCGGTCCCCGAGGCGGGCGGGTGGGCGCACGTGGCAGGCGTCGGCTAGTGGGACATTTCTGGCGCGGGAGGCTTCGGGTTCCGCTGCTCTCCCGGCTCTTGCCCGGCCGGCGTGGTGTGCTGGGAAGACCGGCGCCGCACCGGCCACCCGCGCGCCCTTGACCGGCAGCGCAGAGCCGGCTGGGGCGCGGAGCGGAGTTAGGCAGGGCGACTGCCGGGACGGATGGGGTGCTCGGCGCTGGCAAATCCTGAAGGGCTGCGCCGCTCTGCCGTCCCTTCTTGCGGATGGGGGGTTGACGGAACAGCCCACTCTATAGGGGCTGGGAGCTGGGTGGCTCTCTGCTCCGACTCAGAAAGTAGCGAGGTTGAAGGGAGAGACCCGAGGGACATGTGCATGCTTGCGAGCTTCAAGTTTGAGCGTCAGGAGGGAGAGATTTTTGATCTTTTTTCACACATAAAGCGCACCGGGTTATAAGCCGGGTTTTTGATCAAATTTTAGGATTTTCAGTGCGGCTTATGGTCGTGAAAATACGGTATATGTACTGACTTTACAGTGGTAGAGACCAATTTGATTCTGCACCTGATAACTGCAGCAAGACTGTTGGTGGCGCAATATTGGAAGAAGGAAGACTTGCCTACAATCCAAGAATGGACATTGAAAGTAACAAACTTAGCTGAAATGGCTAAAATATCGGCATATCTCAAAGATCATTCAAATGAGATATATAAACGAGACTGGAAAAAATGGATTGACTATATACAAAATAAATACGGGACTAAGAAATTCCAGTTAGCCTATGCTTAAGATCAGAAATGATTTAAACTGTTAAAAGTCAGTTCAGTAAGAAGAAGCTAAGGTCAATCTAGAATGTCATTAATTTCTTTATTTCTTTTTTCTCAATAGATTTTAGACTGTGTTAGTTAAAAATCCATACCGGGTACGGGTTCTGGGAAGTCGGGGGGGGGGGAAGGAGGAAGGGGGGTGGGGGGGGTGGAGGGAGGGAGGGGTACATACAACAAAAAAAAAATTGTACTTCAATGTCTTAATGATTGACAAATGATGACATATTTGTGTTTTTTTTTTAAAGAAAAAATAAAAATAAAAAAGTTCTAAAGCGCCCTTCTTTCTCCGCGCTGGCTGTTGTCGCCCTGTTGATGATGTCAGCGACACGGTTTAGTTGAGCGCGGTTTAGTCGAGCGCGGTTTTGACGGGTCACGGCCCACCAGGCCACAGCCACCAAGCTATGTCATGCCCACAGAACTGGTAGTAAAAAAATTTGAATCCCATCACTGGAGAGGTCCCTTAGATAGCCCAGTTCCATGTCATGAGGGGTTTTAAAACCAGAATCTTGGATTGGGCCTGGAAACAAACCGACAGTCATTGCAGCTTTTGGAGCAGAAGTATAATTTGCTATTTTGTTATCCCTGTATTAAACTGCACACGGAATGCACAGGTGCATATTCTTCTCCAGTACCCCTCCCCCATTCTCCTACATCCATATACTTACTGCTGAGGAAGAGTTTCATTTGATGGAAATAAATGACAGTCATATTTTTTTTTTCCCCAGAGAAGACATTTTTGGCAGATTTGACGGAAGTGGCTGTAATTATTTTTATAATGAGGTGGCCAAGGGATGCAGGTTAGAATTATCCTGCCTTTCACTGGATAATTCTGTGTTCTACAACTGCCTTTTCTGGCCTTTCTGCAAGTCAATTAATGTCCAGAGGAAGCCTCATGAGAGGTTTTTCTCTAGCTTCCCCCACCCCCTGCCATTTTCCTTCAGGAAGAATGGGGAGGTGGGGAAAGTAGAGAAAAATACAGAGGTGTGGATGTTTTATCAATGACAAAACATAGATATCAAAACTGAAAAGCCCCTACAAATGAGATAGGGAAGAAAGTTATTTTTTTGGGGGGGGGAGGTAAGAATATCATAGGCTGGTGGCCTGCATTTATCTTTTCCCCGAAAGGTTTGAATATGAATATTTTTTTATTTTATACTTACCTGCTTCAACTAGGGATGCTGTGGCTCAGTGGCTAAGACGCGGAGCTTGTCGATCAGAAAGGTCAGCGGTTCTGCAGTTCGAATCCCTAGCGCCGCGTAACAGAGTGAGCTCCTGTTACTTGTCCCAGCTTCTGCCAACCTAGCAGTTCGAAAGCACATTAAAAATGCAAGTAGAGAAATAGGGACCACCTTTGGTGGGAAGGTAACAGCATTCCGTGTGCCTTTGGTGTTTACTCATGCTGGCCACATCACCACGGAGACGTCTTCAGACAACACTGGCTCTTCGGCTTTGAAACAGAGATGAGCACTGCCTCCTAGTGTCGGGAACGACAAGCACATATGTGAGAGGGGAACCTTTACCTGCTTGAAAAAGCCTTCAGTTAGATATTGTTATGGCTAGACACACATGCACGCATAGGACCAGACACAGACAACCACACCCACTGGGTGTCTGAAGTTTACAGCCACCTATGTCATTTTCTATCTTTTGTGAGAAACAAGACAGATTTTTGTCCCTTTTGCATTATGAAGGCTATAAAAAAAATTCTCTTGGGGCGCTTCCAAGGTTTTATTTGTTCAATAGCAGATTGGTTTGTTTCTTTGGAAGCACAAATTTTGCAATTTGAAACTGCTCCATTTTTCAAAAGAAAAAGAAAAAAAAAAGACCTGCCAAATCTCCATAATAGGGCATTTGTGCAAGGACTGAATAAATTGGCTGAATTGAGAGATACAGTAAAAAGTATCAGCTTCACTCAGCCATTTTCTAAGCATATGGGTCACATGCATTAGTGAGATCAAGCTGGGCTTCCCATGTACAGCCAGATGGCTGCATGGACATGCTATTTTCCGGTCTTCAAGTCAGCAGAGTTTATCCCAGCATAAATTCTGAAGCCCGGATTGCAGATCCCTGTTCTGCTTCAAGAAAAAATAGAAGCTTGGAATGGTGCTGGTTTTATGGTAAAATCAATGGTGCTGATTTTATGGTGAAATTAATGGTGCTGATTTTTTTTTTTATTGAAAATTTTGAAAAAAAAAATAGCAATAGCAATAGCAATAGCAGTAGACTTATATACCGCTTCATAGGCCTTTCAGGCCTCTCTAAGCGGTTTACAGAGAGTCAGCATATTGCCCCCAACAATCTGGGTCCTCATTTTACCCACCTCGGAAGGATGGAAGGCTGAGTCAACCCTGAGCCGGTGAGATTTGAACCGCTGACCTGCTGATCTAGCAGTAGCCTGCAGTGCTGCATTTAACCACTGCGCCACCTTGGCTCTAAAAAGACTTTTACAAATATTTACCTCCCTCCCCACCCAAACCCCAGCCCCCCGCAACCTTCCCCCCCCCCGCCACTTCCCAGAACCAATGTAGGGTATAAATCTTTAACAAAGATATTCTAAGATAAACTTAAAAAAATGTTAGTATCATCTTTCATTTGAGCTTTAACTCCTCTTTGCTAGGCTAGCTCTAAACAGATTATATCATTCCCTGTTTCTTCAGTCATAAACTATCTGGAATTTCTTAGTCCCATATTTATTTTGAGTATAGTCAATCCATCTTCTCCACTCCAGTTTATATCTCTCATTTGAATGGTCCTTGAGATATGCTGATATTTTAGCCATCTCTGCTAGCTTTGTTACTTTTAATGTCCATTCTTGAATAGTAGGCAAATCTTCCTTCTTCCAGTATTGCGCCACCAGCAGTCTTGCTGCGGTTATTAAATGCAAAATCAGGTTAGTCTCTATAACTGTACAATCAGTAATTATACCTAACAAAAATAACAGGGGGGTAAACTTTATCCTTTTTTAAAGAACATTTTGCATAATCCACCATATTTTTATCCAAAATGCTTTTTAACCTTTTTACAAGCCCACCATATATGATAGTATGTAGCATCAGCACAATCACATCTCCAGCATTTAGGTTGTAAATTCGGATACATAGAGGCCAGTTTTTTAGGATCTAAATGCCATCTATAAAACATCTTATAAAAGTTTTCTCTCATATTTTGGGCTTGTGTAAATTTTACATTTCTTACCCAAATCTTTTCCCATGTATCCAACATTATTGGTTCTTCAAAATTTTGTGCCCACTCTGGTGCTGATTTTTATGGTAAAACCAATGATATGATTTTAAAGCAGGACATATAAAGGAAAATTATTGGCACATTTCCCTAGCTTGGCTTCTTCTTCTACTAAGTTCACCTCTCAGCATGTCTGTCTGTCTTCCATCTCTCTCTCCCTTCCTCCCTCTCACCCTCCCCCCTCCCCCTCTCTCTCCATCCATCATCTATCATGTATTTATTACATTTATATAGCCACCCATTTTAAGCAGTTATTCTGGGTAGCGTAGACAATAAAACAATCCCCCCAAAATTTAAGAAATCATTTAAAAATACAACCAAAATTAAATTTAAATGGCAAAAAACAAATGGCAAAAAGTGGTAATACAGAGAGTATATTCCAGTCAACCATCATGTAACATCTAAGTAGGTTCTACTCTATCAGAGATCTGCAGACCAAATTATGTTTAAGGGTCTCCTGTATGGCCAACAGGTGAAATGGAAGGCATCCTGTAAGGCCTGCCTCATCTCAGGGGGAAGGATCTTTACAGAGTGGGGACCATGACAGAATTTATTTATTTATTTATTTATTTTTATTTAACTTTATTTATATGCCGCCCTTTTCCCTGAGGGGACTCAGGGCGGCTCACAATCCAGGGGGAGGGAAAACAAAACAAGATACACACATAAAGACAATACATCATTAAAAGCGCAACAGTCATACTATTCGGGTGGGGTTGAAGTCTTTAGCCCCAGGCCTGTCGGGACAGCCAGGTTTTTAAGGCTATGCGGAAGGTCTGGAGGGTGGTGAGGGTACGAATCTCCACGGGGAGTTCGTTCCATAGGGTCGGAGCAGCCACCGAGAAGGCTCTCCTCCGGGTAGTTGCCAGTCGACATTGACCGGCTGATGGAATTCGGAGGAGGCCTAATCTATGGGATCTTATTGGCCTAGTGGAGGTAATTGGCAGTAGGCGGTCTCTCAAGTACCCAGATCCAATACCATGAAGGGCTTTAAAGGTGACAACAAGCACCTTGAAGCGCACCCGGAGATCAACAGGTAGCCAGTGCAGCTCGCGGAGGATAGGTGTTACGTGGGTGAAACGAGGTGCACCCACGATCGCTCGCGCGGCTCTCCTCCTGAAAGGCTTTCCTCCTGAATCTCACTGGTTGAAACTCCCTAGGTGGCAGTCTTTTCTTCCAACCCCCCCATGGGACAGGTAGAACCAAAGCAGTTCCTCAGATAACCTGGCTTCATGCCATTTATGTCTTTAAAGGTTACCTTGAATTGGACCTGGAAGCAAACTGGCAACCAGTACAACTTGCACGGCAAAGATGTAATGTGTGCGATTTGGGCAGCACACATAACAGCCCACATCTCTGCATTTTGCAGGATACTCTTCAAGGGCAGCTGCACAATGAGCACATTTACATTAATCCATTTGTGTGTGTGTGTGTGAGGGGGGTGATTAGGGCCAGGTTGGTGGCTATCGGAGCACCTTTGGGTTAATCCCTTATCAAATGTACACTCCATGTAGTGCATACATCCTTACGTCCTTAGCTGGCTTGGGTGCCACTTCTTGCATGCTTTCATCTGAAGCCCCTCAGAAGAATGTCATTGACCAATGGCAATACTCGTTCTTGGCCAGTTTGTTCACCCATTTCTTTAGGAGATGCCCCAAGTTGCCAAGAAGTAAAACGAGCCTTTGGAACCAGACTCTTCTCTTTCTTTCTGTTGGAACTAATATTAAATTAATTGGGAGATTATCCAAGGTAAGCTGCCCTTCTTGGGGCTGGCTGACCGATCCCTGGAATCAGCAAACATGTTTGCTACCAGCATTTTTGAGGCTGATCCCGTAACCTACACACACACACACACACACACACACACACACACACACACACACATCCTCTGTATTGTGTCAGTTATGTTATTTGTCATGGCTGGAGGAGCCTCGTCTCATAATTCACAAAACGAATAAATACATTCCTATCCCTGAGTCCCTGATAGTATAGCATTTGGCACCTTCACCTTTAGACACAATCATCACCTCTGAAAATATTTTCCAATTTTTTTTCTTTTAACCTCCCTTTTGGGGTATCCTATCTGCTTCCCCCTCCACCTCAGTCTTTTTATTACACTAATTCAAACATCACTTCAGAGGTTAACGTGTTTGAACTCCCAGACTGATGCTTTTAACTTCTATCCTGCGGTCAATCAGAGGCAAACTCTATCTATAAACAGTGTCAGATGGTGTCTCACACACTGCACTTAAGAAACTTAACTCCCGGTACTTCCTTGACCTTGGTGGCCTTCTAGATTGAGGCAGTTTAAATGATACAGAACAGGGTCCCTGGAAAGGATCAGGGGGCTTGGTGGTGCAAGGCTGAGATTGGGTGAACGAGGAGAGAAATTTCAGCCTTACACAGTCAAGCTGGAGAGAAAAAAGATATGTTCCAGAGCCTATTCAAACTTCCGGTAGGGGGAAAAGTTGCAGAGGGCAAGGTGAAGAGAAGTCGGTCTGGAACATCATGGCTTTGAGTGGGGTTGAGGCTTTTTGTTTTAGGTTTTGGGCAGTAGGGCTGGTGGCTTCCCGCCATTTTGAAATTGTGTGATGGCTTCCCATCTCAATAAAAGAGAAACCTCCACTAGGCTTTGGAACTAGGCTCCTTTGAAAAAGGGAGTAGAGCAGAGTATGTTAAATAGTTAGCTTCTCTGTTTAAAAATGGTATTTAATACAATGTAGTCATTGCATGATAAATATTTTTGGGATAGAGATTATTTCCCCTCATATAAGGTAACATGGCTTATATGAGTGTTGAGGGACAGTTTTTTCCTTCATGCCATCACTCTACTGAATATTTAAGCCTCACAGTATTGTTTTATGTCTATTTACCCCTGTTGAATGATTGTGGTATTATTGTCATCTTTCTCATCTGCTCTACTACCCCTTTTATTTGTAAATTTATGATTATTACTCTGTTGCTTTGCAAGTACTTTCAGAGCTTCTGCACCAGAGGCAGATTTCTTTTGTATCCAGTCCTACTTGGCCAATTAAGTGTTCTGTTCTGTTCCGAACTGATCTATTGTATGATCCTACTTTTTCAACATTTCTCTTTGTAAACAAACCCACTAACTGTTTTGGAAAGAATTGCTAACTGCATGATGAAACATCAGCTGATGACCTCCAAAGGATGAAACGGACCTCATATATCATGAGAGACAGATCTTTCCTGTCATCTGAATTTGCCTTAGACTTTATGCTTGTCAACAGAAGCAGTGTCCATGCTTGGCCATAAATCCATCCAGGGATGAGTTATTGCCTGATGCATATGCCTTTAAAAATTAAAATCCAGGAGATTTCATTTGTTTAAGCCAGTCATACTTAAATTGAAGGCTGTTAATATTTCAAAATGAAAGCTTTTAAACTGTTTATAATAGTTCATATCAACATCATTGTAGATTAGTTGGGTTTAGCTAGCAGAACATTACCAAAAACAATACAACAAATTAAAAGAAAATTGGCACATTTTGATTTATATGCAAATGATCTCCACTTAAAATACTTGCTATCATTTTAATGTAGTTAGGATAGATCTTATTATATGGAGAAAATTGTTAAAGTAATTTGAATATATTTTTAGATTCTTGTCTTGGGGTAGTATTTTGATGGGCACTTACCAGCTTCCTGCTTGCCTTCCTTATGTTTTATTTTTAAATTGGACTTGGACTAGCTGGATCCATGATGGCGAACCTCTGGCATGCGTGCCAGAAGTGGCACATAGAGCCATCTCTCCAGACACACCAGCCGTTGCCCGTTGCTCTTTTGGTTTCCACTACATGCATGCACACTGGACAGCTGGTCTTTGTGCATGCACGCATGCCAGAAACCAGAAGACCAGGTGACCAGTGTGCATGTGCATGCCGGAAACCGGAAGCTCAGCGTGCACCGGGGAACTGCTCTTCCGGTTTCTGGTGCTCCCCTGCGTGCGCGCACACTCCCGTTTCAGCACTCTGCACCGAAAAGGTTTCGCCAACACTGAGCTAGATTCTCAAAACCAGGACATCTTGAAATAATAATAACAACTTCTTCTTCTGTGAAGTAAATCTGTGGCCATCCTATACAACAAATATTTGTTTAATATGAAATTTGCTCATTTCCCAAATCCTTTAAACTGATACAGAGTTCTGACATGGAAGATCAATTAGTGATACATGCTTCAAGAGGAATCATAATTATGACGTTCTGAAGTCAAATTTCATTACTTACCATATAATATTCATGGTATTTGGTTTCTAAAGTAGGAAAATTGAACTCCACAGGGTTCAGTCAGCCCAAAGTTAAATAATCCACACTATGATTTGCAGATAAGCTTCAGAGACCTACACACAGGTTTTTCTGGGTTCAGTGGAACCTGCTTTCATGGGAATGGGTCTACATCTTTCTGAACTCCAAAGGGGAATACAATACCTGAAATTTATTTAGTCCTTGCTATTGGATCACCATGATCTGAAAGACAGGTGATACTGCTGTGCAGGTACAGAGATTGCTAAATGTGTCAGCAGTCTTTGAAAGGCTGGTGGTATTTTAAGTACATGTGCAGATTCAAACATATCCCCACAGATCAAAGTTGAGCCATCAGCAGCTCTCTGCAACAATGCATCCTGACACAAAGCCACTTAGATCCATTCTCACAGTGGAAGGAGGTCCCAGTTAATTGGATACAGGATTGTCATTTTAAGAGTATTTTCTCTGTCTGTAAATAGATAACAGTTTATTGCTGCTTCATTTGTTGACCATCTAGTAAATCTACACTGTTGATGCCAGCTAAGGAATCTGGTTCAAGGAATTCAAAAGTGGAAGAAGTTGATTTGCTAGTATCATAAAACCAATTTCTGTAATTCAGAACAGCTTTTTGAAAAGAATGATTTATAACAAAAATATAGGAAGGAACCTCAAATATCTTTGGAGGTTGCAAAAATACAGGAGGAGGAAGAGGAAGAAGGGGTGGTGGAAGTTAAATAAATGAGAAGGTATCCACTTTGGAAATAATATTCATTCATTCATTACAATAATAAATGAATTAAGTTAGGAAGCTGGAACATGTATCTTAAGAAAGGGAAATTTCGTGACATTCCTGCAAATGGCAATTTTTTAAGAGAAAATTGCTTTTCTGCAAGCTAGTTTACCCAGTCATTTCTCCCTTGTTGTGCGCTTCAATCTTGATCATATTTATCAAAAAGAAGGATAGTTGGAAGTATGAATATGTTAAAATGGTTTTGGCTGAATAGCATTGAATGTTTAAAAGGGGTCTCTGACATCTCCATGGCTACCAGATTGAAAAATGATTTGATGTTCTTATAAATGAACCTAAAGCTCTCACCCATTTTAAATTATGGCTGCAGATTTTTGTATAGTATATCGATTTCCTTCTTATAAATGTTCTGGACCTAAAGAATGTACATGTAAATTAAAATGTGGGCCTGGGTGTGCACATGTGTGAATGTGCATACACATGAGTCTATGCTTGTAAGCTTGTGACTTGTTCAACATATGTAGAGATGATCACAACCAAACCCAATTTCTGAAGAGCATCTAGTCTAGCTCGTGGGTTAATGCAGTGCATTCGTTTTCAGCTAGAACAACACTGGGATGTGGTTTCAACTCCTGCAGGAGGGCAGAGTGGGGCACCATGTTGAAAGCTGCAAGCTCCTTCAGATGCCCACATAACTGAACTTTTTGGAAGTTATAGTCCAGCACGCTTGAGAGGGCCATATGACACCTGCTTTCTGCTGAACTAGAGCTCATTTTACCATGGCTTGAAACAACCATCCAGATAGGGTTCATCCAGGAAACCAAAACTAGTCAAAACACAAAGGGTCAGGACTCAAGCAAGACTAGTTATTAATGTATTTGCTATCTTCCAGGAAGAAAGTTCAGTCCTTTTTTCTCTTTATGGTTTTGGATAGTTTTTCCTCCCCTGGAAAAGAGATGAATCTCAGGATTTCTTCAAATAGGCTGGGGAAGGACAACAGGATATTTCTGCATGTTCAATTTGGATTCTGGAAGGAACAAGAGTGATGGAGGAGAAGCAGAACAGAACTCCCTCCCTCCCTCCCCTCCCTCCCTATTTTTTCCTCTTTCCTATCACTTTGTTGTCCTCAGGTTTTCATATACAAGCAAACATTGGGATTATGGATTTTGGCCAGCCTCTCCAAACTATTAATTGAATAATAAAAAAACACCTAAAAATGTCACAGAGAGAAAAAAAGAATGCTGGAGAATAATTGCATAATTAACACAACCATCCTAAATGTAAGTGTGTTTCCATAATTAAATACAAAGGAATATTATCTAATATCCTTTGGCCAAGAGGGTAGGTGTGGTCTCAGAACATCACATTGGGCACTTAAGACTATTGGAAATCTAACAACATTGCCTTTAAAATAAGAACAAGAAAGGGAAATAATGTAATAATTTCCAGCTGATACTGGCAAGACTTACATAGAGGCCTTTGACCTTTCTTCTCTGAGGAACATAGTGATTCACTTGCAAAATCATAGATTATTAAGTTTGAAGTATGTTTTTTAAAGTTACTAAACACCAGCTGTGTGGAATACAAGTTTGTTTTTCTGGAAATTTAGTTAAAGCAATTTATGATGTCTATTCATGCACATGAGTCTTATACAGCTTGTCTTTCTTCCTTGCTCCCAAACAACATATAGAAGCTATCCAACTAAAATCACATATAGAAATTCACATCTATTTTAAATATATCAGAAAAAGTAGCTGAATAGAAAATAGCTTCCTCACTTCCCTTTAAGCACAGCATGAACAGAATAACAGAATTGGAAGGGACATTGGAGGTCTTCTAGTCCAACCCCATGTTCAGGCAGGAAACCCTATACCAGCCACATTCAAACAAGTGGCTGTCCAGTTCAGTCTCTTGAAAAACTCCAGTGATGGAGCACTCACAACTTCTGAAGGCAAGCTGTTCCACTGGTTGATTGTTCTCCCTTGTTATGAAATTTCTCCTTAGTTCTAGGTTGGTTCTCTCCTTGATTAATTTCCATCCATTGCTTCTTATCCTACCTACAGGTGCTTTGGAAAATAGGTTGGCTCCTATTCTTTGTTGCAGCTGCTCAAATATTGGAACACTGTTATCATATGTCTAGTCCTTCTTTTCACTAGAAAACCCAATTCCTGCAATTATTCTTGATATGCCCCCTAATCTTTGTTGCTCTTTTCTTCACTCTTTCCAGAGTCTCTACATCTTTTTTATAATCATGATTCAAACTGAACATTCCCAGTATTTTTGTTAATGTAACATCCTCATGACACTACCATCATGTCACCCCAGCCTATTGCTGAGGCACCTTAAAAGCTCCTTTCAATGCTTTCTCTCTTCCCCTGGCACAATACTGTTGGTGACATGATTGAAATGAAGTCTACCTAGTTCCTATTGGCCTCTTTAGGTTTCAGCTGGCAGATCTCCTTCCTTTGGCTCAAACTGTAGATGTGATTTCCTAAACACTTCTATGTGTGATCTGGTCTCTTTATATACGCGAGTTTAGTATTAAAATGTACAATTTAAATTGGAAACTTATTCTTAAGTTCTACAAGCTCTGTGTGGGTGGCTCTATCCCCAGAGAGCGCATTGCAGAATTTTGTGCTGGTTTGGCCCACGGGGGATTTTACAAGGCTTGGGTTTTGCAGTTTTTATTACTGGGGGTTGGTAGCACCATTTTCCATATTGCTATCCATTCTGCCTATTCCCTGGGCTACTCTAGGTATTGCCAACTCACTGCCAACGCTCCCATTCGCTCGAGACCAAAGCTGGCTAGTTATAGTTTCTTCACAATCCTCCCCCTTTCCCCACCCCTATGATTTTTTAGCTGGCCATTTAAAAAACAGATGGGATTAATGTGCTTTCAGAAAGGCCCTAGTGCCACATTCAAAGATCTAGGTCTATGTTCTAAATCAGGAAGTTTGGCAGATGGATAAACCAACCGATTGAAACACCTGTCTGTATTTGCCCATCCCTGCCATACCATATGATAAAGAGAACAATTGGTGATAGGTAACAATGACAATGATAACAAAGGCAGAAGAATCAACCAAGCATTTTCCTGAACTTTTCCTGTGTTATAACTGTAGGGACATCATCACTGAGGCAAAATAAGGATTAGCAAAAAGTCTACTGCCATATTTCTGCCACATCATGAACTTGAGGAAGACACTTTAAAACAATCATCTGGCAAAAGTTACAAGTACAGATTAAGCAAAACCTGGCTCAGAAACAGTAACTATGAGAGGGACCTTGGAGTCCTAGTGGATGATTACTTAAATGTGAGTCAGAAGTGTGCAGCAGCAGCCAAAAAAGCTAATACAATCCTTAGTTGTAATAACAGAATTGTGGTCCTCCAGCGGCCTGCGGAACTGGCAGCAGAGTTGGACAGTGAGGAGATTGGGAAGGAACATGGCCAGGTCTGGGGTCTGGGGAAGGCTCGGATGAGGGCTCTGCATCGGAGGCAGAGAATGGACTAGGGTGTCTGGTAGTTATGTGCTGCCTCTGGAGTTTGACATTAGCGAGGCAGAGGAACAGGGGGAGCCTGTTCCCAGTGCGTGCATGCACAGAGCTGCCAGAAGGCAAGAACAGTTAAGAGAAAAGGGGTGACTCATGAGTAAGACTTGGAGATGATTGGCCCCTCCTATAAGACATAAAGGAGGAGCAAAGGCATGTGAGCCTTTGCGGGAAGCAATTTTGTTCATTCTGGTTGGTTTAAACTCTGAAGTTCTGTGTTCCGATTGGCCTTGCAAAACTAATTTGCAGTTAGGTTTCTGGCAGCGTTTCAAGGGAGATAAAGGTGGGTGCTTATCAGCATTACCCTGAAAGACTGTGACAGACTTCTGTCGGACTCTTCACAAACTGTGACTCATTATGGGCTGTGAGTGAACATAATTCACAGCCACTTAAATAAAAGAGAGTTTTGGGGACTAAGCATGTGATTTTTACTGTCTCAGGAAGCCTAGGTCAGAACACAGATCAGGACATATACAAGCAGTATCAGCATGATGTCATCATTACTGCATGTCACCGTGTGAATGTGACTGCAGTTTGCTGCTATAGCTTATGCTAAACAATGGGTTGTCAGAAGATTGTGTTATTAGAATCTCTGAATGAGCAGACTGACTCCAAGCGTATTATTGACTTGGCCAAGTAATAGGAGGCTGAAAGAAAAGCAACACTTGTTTTCCAGTCTTCAGCGGCATCTGAACGCAGCGTACAATCCCATCCTATTCCCAGCAGAGAACATGGCTAAGGCTTATCCTTGGCTTCCCCGAGTTGCTGTGCCAAATAAAAACAGAGTTCCTAATGAAGTCTGAATGCAGAGTGGTCTCGGCTATTAGAGAAAGGCTTTCAAAACAGTCCTTGCTTTTACTCATTGTTGGAAGCTACTGGGATTATGAGACGCTGGAGCCCATTATGGCCTGTTGCGCAATATGTTTTCACCACAGTTTCTCCTGCAGTGCTCTCCGGTCAAACAGCGTTTGCAAATCTGGGAAGCACTGCCAAACCAGCTTAATCTGTAGACTGTAGTGGCACCGGGGAAAAGAGGATGTGCAAATTATATGAAATAATACACTTTAAATAATACATGCTCATCCAGCCCTGCATGTCTGGAAAAGCTGTTCATTGTTTCAGGTGGAGATCCTACCTATTAATTATTGAGATGCTTTTAATTGAAGACATGATGGGGTGGCAGATTGAATCCTTGATCAAGAAAACATGTAGTTTGCTACTGAGCTAAGGAAAGCACCCAAATGGTTTATGCAAACTTCACATTTCTGAAGTCTATTATTGATACATGATTCATTTGTCATCTTTTTTTTTTCTGAGCAAAAATGGCAAAAAAATGGCTTTCTTCCCCACTTTTATCCTCACCATAGCAACCTTTTTGACATGGATTGAAGTGCAGAAAGTGAATGATCCAAAGTTCACCTGATGCAGTCTTTAACTGGATGGGGACCTGAAACCTGGATCTTTCTCAAGAAGGTTATCTGCAGTATGGGATCCAGTCATTTCAAATACTCAAGAGTTGTGCTGTTTTGCCTCTTTGGTACGTGCAACATGAAGTTGGATCCAGAAGAAGCAAAAAGCTGCTTCCAATATTTTGACAAAAGTTTGGAACCCGGAGACGTTTCTGTCCTTAATTTGAGCCCTGCTAAGCTACTTTGGTTGATCAACACGTTTTCTCGTCTTATTGTTTTCTTTTCTTTATCAAATTAGTTCTTCTGAATTCTTGAATTACCTGCAATGAGTTTGTCTGGAGCCTCAGCTTGACTGCAAATGAAAGTACTTCCAAGCCCTCCTTGAGTTTTTCCCAGCCAGAGTGAATTTAGCAATCAAGAAGTAGCCTCAATGCCAATGATTCCCCACAAAAATGCTTTGATTCTCCAAAACCTCATGGGCTTAAGGACCAAACTACCTTTGTCATAAGATCTATGCAACAATGACGGGATACTCTTGAGTCTCAAGCTCATCTTCTGCCTCAAATAAGTATGCCAGTGCATGGGTCCCAGTCCCTGGTGGATGAATCCCTATATGTCTCCAAGCCATTGCCAGTTTTATACGCTGGTCACATGCCGAAGCAACTCTTTTAAAAACTTATCACCGAGCGAGCATATCTCCTTTGTGAAAATCCTCATTATGGTTTCATTGTCCGGCAAGATTTCTGGTTCACTGCCATGAATATTGACTTCATGCTTTCTTTTCTAATTGAATTACAGGCGGTTTCCTGCCTACCCTCCTGCAGCCTTGGCGGTAGCTTGAATAGAGGGGCAAAGAAAAGCTGTTTGCTAGAGCTGCAGGGATAACAGGGGCTGTGTCACATTATTGCTACAATGATTTATTGAAAAGAGAGAGGGGACTGGGGAGAGGAAGGCACCCTTGCTCACTTTTAGCACCAGCTGCTTGCATCCTTTTTTTGTGGGTTTCAGTATTCTAATAAATGGGGGTGGGGGGAGATTAGGTTATCAATGGATTCAGGCTGAAAAAAGGCCTTCTTTTGCAAAACCATGCTTCTTTATGCACACTCATGTTTAACATTAGAAGGAAGCTACAGTTAGGCATAAAGAGCATCGGTTTTCAGGAATAATGGTACCAGCAACAAAGGAGACCCTCCTGAAACCCATAAATAATTGGATTCTGCTGCTAGATTATTTACTGCTACCCTGCAATACATACATGCATACATATATGCATACATACATTTACACACATACACAAATAAATAAATAGGTGTGGCTGTGCTCACATGCTTCTGCCTAGTTATCTACCATCAAGATTTGGTTCAGAGCTGAATTCAGTGTTTCAGAAATGATTCCTCTTTGACGCAACTCCGAGGTCTTCTCTCTGATGTGGAATCTAATTCAAGGCAATTCAAGGTTTGTGGCTCCTATTAGCTGGCATGGGAAAAATGCAGACTGCTGCTTTGTTGTTTGTTTGCTTTTTTAAACAGGAATCAAAGAAATGTTTGGAAGCAATTTTGGGGAATAAGACTGGGAACTACCCTCCTTCAATTTCTTTCTTTCTTTCTTTTTTAGAAAAGTATCCACAATGTTGTTGTTTTGAACAGCACGCCATGCATTTACAAGCGTAGCTGTTTCTTCTAAATGAATAAACCTAACCAATTTCAGACAGATTGGCTGAGAGGTTTTCATACAAGGAAGTCTATACATGCCTAACAACATTTTTTTTAAAAGGATTAAACAATCTCTGCTTAGTGGTCAGAGTTGCTAAATTAATGGGAGAGTGGTGCCTTAAGCTTGTTCTTTCAAAATGTCTATGCCCCAAATATCTTGGGTGCCAATTCTGAAAACTCAGTGGTCTTGGAGGAAAAGATCACTGGTGGAAAGAAAGAACTGTGGTTGGATAGAACCCGAGTTTTGATTATTGCTTTCAGATGAGTAGGTGTGATACATTCATAGGTATGTTTCCTATGGAGACAGAATTAATTATATTTGCTGGGTAGACCATGGTTTAACCAGATGTTTCTATTTGAGGAGTGTTCAAAGATTATTTTAGAGCAGGTGTGTTGATTTGAAAATTATGCCTAAAAGCTTCCACTGATTTCATATAACCCTGAGCAAAGCAGAGCAGTTACTGTCTTTTGGTAGGAAGAACTGTGGCATGACAAAACCGCGCTCATCAAAATAGTGGTGATAAAACCGTGTCGCTAAAGCTGCGACATCATCACCGCGCATCATCACCGCGCGTCATCACCGCCGTGACAACAGCGTGGCGACAGAAGGGCGCTTTAAAACAGCGCGGCGGCAGAAAGCCGATTTAAATTAAGGTTAGGATTAGGTTTAGGGGTTAGGTTTAGGGTTAGGTTTAGGGTTAGGTTTAGGGTTAGGTTTAGGGTTAGGTTTAGGGTGCTGAGTGCTTCGGAAGGCGCGGATTTGCCCTCCGCCCTTATGTCAGCGCGGTAAGGTCGCATTTGCTTTAGCGATTCGGACGGTGCGGATTAGGGTTCGCGCTTATGTCTCCACGGATAAGGGCTTCATGGTATTGTGGTGGAACCAGGAAGAACAGTAGAGTTTAGGATGGGACAATGGTTGTGGCCCTTTGCTGGGGGACATGGCAAGGCAGGCAAGATGGCGCACCATGGAGACCAAAAAGGAGTCATGAGCGCCATAGCTGATCAGTCCTGTGATAGACTTGTGAATGTGCTCCTCTTCCTCCCTGGGATTTTATGGAGACCCAAAAAAAAAACCCAACTAAGATAGCCTTGTAGACATGTTTCCCTGGTTCCACTGCTATGGAGCATGACATCGGTTGCAAAACTTTTCAGTTGAGATTAGGTAATTTGGTACACATTCTGCTTTATTCTGTGTAGGCATTAATTAGATCTAGAATTGTCCACCATACTACAGTAGCCAACTCCAGTTCCTCCTCTCGTCACTTGTATTTCTTTATATGCAGCCTAATGAGCAGATGAAACTTTTAGTGGGATAAAGTTTAGAGGTTTCTTAAAAACTGCCGCTGTTTATAAGCTCCAGGCAATCATCAATTGTTTGTCTTTCTCAGCTTTGTTGACCTAAATAGGAAGAGATGTGTATCCGAGGTGATATTTTATTGTCCGTAAATGTGCAAAGTTTCCGCACAACTAAAATAATCAGTGTGATGGCATATATGAGTTAGAGAAAGGATTGATAGCATGGTAGCTGCAGGCACCAACCACCCCATGGCACCTCTAAATCAAGTCTTACAGACTCCCAACGCTAAATTAAAAAAAAAATATTTAAAACACTAGAAACAGTGGCAAACCTCATAAATGGCAACAGTTTATGAGTTTTGGGTATTCTCACTTGAGATCTTGCAGTATTTTGTATGCAAATGCTGAGCTCATCCACTGTTAACAGTTGAGCTAAAATCTCACAGGAAAACAGTGGTAACAGTTGTTAATCTCTTATTAACTTTTGAAAACTGATATGGAATTTGTTTAGACATTTAAATCTATATTTCACCATCCATCTCTTCTGAACATTTGTCTCATAAAGTTAATTTCACCAAATAATAAGCATTTACATACATGAAATATGAGTAAATTAAACACATCTGGAGTTTTGTTTCCTTTTTAGATAACCTGTCATGCATCTTCTTCAGAACGTTTCTTGAAAAGTTCAGTAAAGTTTGATTTTGATTTAGGTCAAGCCTTGTGTATTCAGCCCTTGGGGGTATTGCAAAAGGTTATTATTTGCATATTCTGTGTATTACTATGCCAGATTTATGATGTTGGTTGTCTCTGCCCATATCTGTATCCATGCAACTAAGGTAATGAAAGTTCTTTCCAGTTCACAGAGATTGCATTCACAGCAGACTCAGTGTTTATACAATGGAGATAATTCTCATTTGGTTTGCTTTCATATAAGACTCGCAGTATGTGGAAAACGTAATCTGATTGGAAATCCATAAAGCCAGAAATGTGCAACCCCATTACATTGCAAATGCACCATGAACAGCAATAGATTTTTTTTCTGCAATAAATTAGTTATGGAGCAGACCATTATAACTTCCCTGATGTACATTTATAAAGGGGGCACACATCAACTTTGTGTGTGTTTATTTAAGTCATAATATGATGCCATCATCCGTTTGTTAAAACCACTTGATTATTTAATTCACTCATTAATATATTTGTATCATTTTGCCTTGACTATCTTCCTCCCACTCCTTCTGACCTTTTTATGTGTCTCCAGGACTTCCCTTCTGTCTTGGGTTGCTGTGTCCCAAAATTCCATTGGATGACAGACTGTCTTTGCAGCCAATTGTAACAACTAATGCCCATACACCAATTTCCATCAATTTCACCTCTAATGGATCCACCATCACTTACAACAGATATTATGCAGCTCTAGTACAACATCTGGTTTTGTTGCACTTTGACTACTGCACAAATATATGGATAAGTCTTCCGTCTCTGATCCTTTCCTCTTTGGCTTGGTGAAACAGAAACATTTTATTTATATTTCTTTGGACCTTGCTGCCAGTTTCTTTGAGTCTCTAGGTACCCAAGCCTCTCAGTAACTTCTTTTAGGTGCAAGATCCAAATAAAAACTTTTGGTTGTGTGTTTTGGAAGCTGATAGTGAACATTCTCCATCTAAGCTTTGCTTCTTGAATGGGTTGGTTGTTATATGCCTTCTAGAACAACAACAACAATAACAGCAACTTGATCGAAGGAGGAGCCAATGTCACGATGATATGGTTGTGTGGTCTCAATGCTCTGAGACCACAGCCAACACTTTTGCTGCTGGGTGGTCCAAACAGACCTAAACCATCCCGAAGAGACGGTGAACAGGAAGAATACGTCTTGCTGATCTCGGGGATATCGCAAAATCACTGAAAGAAGCAAGAGAAGTTCTTCAAGCCGGCGACAAAAAATCCAGCCAAGGCTGACAAAGTTGGGCCGGCTCCAAAACGGAAGGATACGGAAAGAGAAAGTGTTTCCAGCTGGTGAGGATTTTTTATTTAAAAAGAGACTGCCTATAAAAACTTAAAAATCAATTTAAATTGAAGAATAGAAGAATCAAGCGGTGGAATTAAATTTGGAATGGTTTTGGACAGTGGTTATCTTACATTTTAAATGTTATTTTCATGGATCGAATCTATGCAAACCTTTTGAAACGGATGGATTAAGTTTTCTTCTTCTACCTTCTCTTTGTGACTGTCTGTAATCTATAGACTAAAGTTTTCCTCTTTTATTGCTGTGGGTATTTTTTCTAATTTATTTAAAGATTGGACCTTTTTTTCTAATTTGAAATACAAAAAAGATACAAAAAGAAACTCTTTAACAGTGTTTCCGCTTGGAGGCGGTGGGGGGGGGGCTTTGTTGATCGAAGCTTTGTGTATTCAAAACAAAGTTTTTTTTTTCACAGATTGCTTTGACATGGCACCACAAGGTTTTACTGTTTGGCTACAGAGTGACAAGAAGGGAAACACACAGAAGTTTCTTTGAAGTATATTTTCAATCAGAGAAAAGTGAAAACGTTCTTTGTGAATCTATGCTTTAATTTTATTAACCTTCCAAGCTAGAGCAGCTGTGTTTTTTAGAATCACACAACGTCAAGAGAAAATAGAGGTTTTAACTTTGCAAAATATATTTTCAGAACTACAGAAATTATCAAATATAGTAGAGAAAAAACTGGAATACCTAGAGCACATAACAAGAAAATATGATGAAAAAAATGAGGATGTTCATCAAATGCAAAACAGGGTGATTGAAACTCAAAGAAACCAAAGTGGAAAATGAATATAAAGAGACTAAACCTGCTGATATCTATGGTAATTGGTTTGTTCCTGAAAATGGAAAGAATGGAATACTGAAAGAGGAATTAAATGGAGAGGAAATCTATTCCAAAGGTCAAGATATAGAAGAAGATAAAATTAAAGAATCTATGGACTTAAAGAAATTCTATTAACAAAAGCATTGATAACACTGCTGACAATCAAAGACAAGCTGAATAAGGAAACAGAAAGAGGGCATCAAGATTATATGAGAGATTTTATAAGCAAGGAGTTGCTAAGAGAAGTCCATACAAAGCTGATCAAGAAGATGATTAGAGGATTGGTACCACAAATGGCAGAAGATATGAGATTGTTTTGTTATTGGAAAGATACAGGTTGATAGATGGAAGAATATAACTTAAAACTAGTTAAACTTAGTGAAATTTAGTGATAATAGATATAGTTAAATAAATAATTGATAATGATAATAATTTATACAATGTGTAGTGTTATGATAAGTAATAATTGGATATGAATATTGAATGGTACCCATGAAAGGAAGATTACAAATCCTTTTGGATTATATACAAAGATTAATAAAAAAGAACTAAGTTAGATACAGTTAAGTTTTGATTATTAGGGGGAAAATGTTATGATATGGGATATATTCAAATAAAGGAGGGATAATGATGACAACCTATATATATGTATGGGTACAACATAAGGAAACTGGATGAAAATTGCAAACTGATTTGGAAAGGAGGATTAGAAAAAAATGTTATTAAATATTATGGATGTTTAGCTAGAATAGGACATAAGGATTCAGTGTTATTGGAGGATTTTAGAAATATTAAATGAAATGCCAGTATGTATTAAATCTTGGTATATGTTATGATGGACATTTAAACAATTATAGTCAAATAAAAAGGGAGGTATAAGGGTAACATGTATAAATATCTGAGTTAAAATACTTGAATTAATATGAATTATGCTTGATGACTGTGGAAGAGATGCACGAAAGCCTTTTGTAACCAACTGATACACTTTCTACAGTATGTAAAGAAGGAAGATTTTATGTGTCGTGTTTGTTTTGAAAATAAAAAATAAAAAAAATTTAATAAAGAAAACAAAAACAATAATAGCAACTCACATTTGTATTGCATTGTCCTTCCCTTTAAAAACCTTTTCCCCGCAGAGATTCGGACCCTCACCTCTCTCCAGGCCTTCCGAAAAGCCGTTAAAACCTGGCTATGTCGGCAGGCCTGGGGTCGATGAGTTCCCTTCCCCTCTCGAATCATGTGGCTGTTGGTTGTTTTAAATTCCCTGTACTTTTTGTTGTAGTTCTTGTGTTTCCCTTCCCCTCCTTTGGGTTTGTGCACCGCCCTGAGTCCCCCCGGGAATAGGGCGGCATATAAATAAAATGAACCTTGAACCTTGAACCTTTTTGATAGAAGCAGCAGCCTAATGGCCTGGTGTAGAATTTTTATCATACAACTTTGTAATATTGTTCGGTTCTTCTATGGTGGCTGCAACTATTTCTCTACTATTCCTCAGAAGAATATAGCATGTGGACCATTCTAGGGAAAAGTGATCACTGTTGCCAGAAGATGGCCATCAGAAACTGCCAATTCTGAAATACTGAAGATAAGTTATGAATATATAATGAAAACAAATCCCTTTTGTAGCCAGTAATTCACATCTTAGCAAGTGAGAATATAACCACATGGGTTCATTTCAGTTCATTGTCCCTTATTAAGCCAACTAAAACAGAATCCTTGTGCCATAGTTGTTAGCATTCCATGCCTGTTTGTGAGTCTGGCTTTAAGCAGGTGCCAATTCCTATTTGGGCAACCCTGAAAAAAGTATAAACAAATACTTACACTTTTTATAGAAAAGGTGCAAAGCTGAGTTGAAAGCTCCATTAGAAAGCCAAAAGGAATCTGCCAAGGTTTCAGGTTTTAAGTCTCTTTGAAGTTGAGCAAACCTGAGACTAAATTCACCTGTCACATTATCTCTTACCTGGGTCACTGAAATCCTTCAACTTTTTGTTTGCAAACAGCTTAACAGCTACTGGAGAGAGTAGTTATCAGTAAGCTTATTTCAAACAAAGATTAATGTGCGATTCAGTTTAATCATAAGGAGAATCAACAAGGAGTGACCCAGCAGGTCCAGGCCAGTAAAGCAGATTGTGTGGTGATTTATGAGACTGTGTGGTTAATTGCTGCATGATGAAAGAAGTTCTTTTTGGGGGGGGGGGGAGAGAAAGCAAACTGAAGTTAGAAAGAAAGACCACAATGAACACTATCAAAAAGGAAGTTCACTAGTATGTACGATCAAGTGAAAAATGAAATAAAAATCGAAGGCTAAAAATAAAGAGACGCAAAGTTATCAAAATGATAAAACAAACAAAAAGACACAAACTGAACAAACACATATATTTGGACAACTGCCATACGTACAGCTTAACAAGGAACTCAACAAAAGTCTTTAGAAACTGGAAGTAGATTGTTGGCTGTTGCTTTTCAAAGCTTTTCTTTCTTCTATTGAATTAAATACATCAAATTTATTGGGCAAGTATAATTTGAATTGAAAGCCAGCTTGGTATACTGGTTAAGGTATCAGGCTACAAACCAGAAGATCATGAGTTCTAGTCCTGCCTTAGGCACAAAGTCAGCTGAGTGACCTTGGGGCAATCGCTTTCTTTAAGCATTAGGAAGGAGACAACTGCAAACCACTTCTGAAAAACTTTCCTGAGAAAATTGCAAAGGCTTGTTTGCAAGAATCAAATATGATTGAACAGAACAAGAAAAAAAAAGCATTTTTATCGGATTAATCTTTCAATGTCAGTTTTACATTTTCTTGAACTTATTTTGGACCATTCATAGTATCTAATTGTGAACTCCTCAAAGAATGTATAAATGTTTATCCATGGTGTCCTTGTCTTCCTCCTGCTTTCCTATATGTACATTTTACATATGGGTTGCCTTGGATGTATATATTGGAATATGTTTTTTGCTATACCACAAGATATCTTCCTGTGACTGCTGTATACTCACCTGGGCATTTTTGATCTACATGTTTTTGGACTATCTTCATTTTACAAAATGGATTGCTTCCCACCTTCTTCTGCACAGAGAAAAGTGCTTCTTAAGAGAAACAGGCAAGAGCAATGGTGTAGAACTGAAATGTCTCCCAGTTTAGTTCTACACCAATTGTTTCTGTGTAAAGAGGAGAACATGGATCATCACAGTTCCTCCTTGCATCTCCACTGAGAAACTGATGCGGTCGTGAGGTGGCACTTTTGAAAAAGGGAAAAGCTTTCCCTACTTATACTGTATCCCTATCTTGGATAGGGTTAGGGATCAGTGTAACTGTTGATGTAAGATCCCTGTTTTAGTTCCCAGGCTGAATCCTATTTTCTAGTCCAGATCTAAAGTTTTGAAAAAGGAAAGAAGATAAATCTGCATTAACAGGATGAAGTGTGTAGACATTTATCTCTATTATCTCAAAGTATAATTTCCCTTTCCATTATTTTGCCATTTGCTTTCGCAGGCAAGGCAAAACCAGATATGACCATAAAAACTCATAATTTGGTTAGTTGAATGTTTATACTGTAGAAGCTCACACACACCTTTACACTGAGAAATTGATTAAAGTTTGCTTGTAGCAGAAGAAAATAAAAGGAGAGGAAGAGCGGGTTGAAGGCAGAAGCCAAGAAGAGAAGAATTCTTATGGAGATTGAAGACTAACAGTTGCTCTGAGACGAGAGGTAAGGAAAAGCAGAAGCAACTATCTATTTATCTTATCTATCTATCTATCTATCTATCATCTATCTATCTATCTATCTATCTATCTATCTATCTATCTATCTATCTATCTATCTATCTATCTATCAATCATCTATCTATCTATCTATCTATCTATCTATCTATCTATCTATTTGGTTTGTCAAACTTTTGTACAATATAACAGGTATAATTATAAACATGGACATGAACAAAGGAAATGAGTACAAATAAATGGGGACAGTAGGAGATGGATGGTAGACACGCTGGTGCGCTTATGCACACCCCCTTTACGAACCTCTTAGGAATGGGGTGAGGTCCACGGTAGACAGTTTGAGGTTGAAGCTGTGACGGTTAGAGGATGTAACAACGGAGTCAGGTACAGCATTCCAGGTGTTGACCACTCTGTTGCTGAAGTCGTATTTTCTGCAATCGAGTTTGGAACGGTTTACCTTGAGTTTGTATCTATTGTTTGCCCTTGTATTATTGAGGTTGAAGCTGAAGTGGTCATTGACAGGTAGGGCATTGTAGCAGACAATTTTGTGTACTATGTTTAGATCAGGCCTTAGGCGGCATAGTTCTACTGTAGGTTGTCCAACCCCCAAATTTCGAGCTTGGTGGCATAAGGGATTCTATTGTGAGCAGAGGAGTGGAGGACTCTTCTCATGAATTACTTTTGGACCTGTTCAATTGTATTAATGTCCGATATACAATGTAGATTCCAGGCAGATCATGGGGAGGAAGATCAATGAAAGGGAAGGCAAAGTGAAAGGGAAAAGGAGAGAAGAACCAACAAAGAAAGGAACCAGAACAAGGCCAAGTCACCACAGAAGATAAGACTGTTGGGTTTAATTTTCATCAAATACTACACCTGTATTTCTCCCCCAGCCCAGCAAATTGAGCCCCTCATGTCTGTTTAGTTTCTTATTGCTTCCAACATGTATACGTTTTTATTTCACAAAATAAAACTAAGTTTTATGCACTGTTATGCTTAAATTGTTTTTATAGCTATAATGAGTATTTAGTCCCTCACATTACAGGGGAAAAAAAGGATTGAGGGCACAATTAAACAAGCTTTAATGAAGATTATATTTACATGTTAAGAGAAGAAAACATTAATTAATAAATTGTATTTGAAAAGCACAGTTTGTAAAAAGGATCTTGGAACGAATAGGTCACCAGTGTAATATGGCTGCAGAAATAGCAACCACAAGTTTAGATTGAATACAGTTTCCAAATAATGGAGAACCAACTCTGCTTTGATCAAATGATACCATCAGTAACGTGTTCAGGTAAAGTGGAACACGTTTACAGAAAGGGAAGGAGGAAAACCAGGGAACTAAGATTCAAGGCCTAACAGAATAAATCAAAGGATTTGGAATCTTTCAATCTTGAAAAGACTGTGTGCATGTGAAATATGAAAGCCTTTCAGATATCTAAAATGATTCATACAGAAGAAGATCAAAACGAACACAGAATAGTGGATTTGAACTATAGGAAGGCAGATTCCAACAAAATGTTAGCCGGGGGAAAGGAACTTTCCTAACAGAGCAGTTTGACAGTGGAATCAATTATTGCTATAGTTTAACCCCTGTCTAACTTGCGTCGTCATGGCAGTGTCACATGACATATCGAGACTTTCTGCCTTTCATTAAACTGGGCATGGGCGTGGCCAGTGGGTGACGCATTTGGCCTGTGGCCTGTGAGTTTGACAACCCTTATTTAAAGCATCTTTCAGTCAACGGAATGTGAGGAAGGAGGCTTGAAATCTTCCAGATCATTGTGTCCACGTCTCTTCTTTATTACATACTAGCCATGTTCTTACCCAATCAACTTCCAAACTTCTCAGAATAAGAGAGTTGGAAGGGACCTTGGAGGTTTTCTAGTCCAACTCCCTGCTAAAGCAGGAAACCCTATATCATTTCAGACAAATGATTGTCCAATCTTTTCTTTAAAAACTTCCAGTATTGGAGCATACACAACTTTTGGAGGCAAGAGGTTCCACTGAATAATTGTTCTCATTGTCAGAAAATTTCTCCTTATTTCTACCAGTAGGTTGCAGAACTTAGATAGGTTTCTATTGCTTCTCCAGTTACTTTGGAGAATAGGTTAAACCACTCTCCTTTGTGGCAGCCCCTTAGACATTGGAAGTCTCTCTCTCCCTCCCTCTCCTTCCCCCCCTCTCTCTGTGTGGTCTGTACATACCTAATACTACCAGAGAAGGAGTGTTTCTCCTTGATTTCAACTGTACAGGAAGAGACGAAGTACTGTAGCTTTCTGTGGAGGATGCTTTAACTGGAACTGTTACACTGGACTTGCTAGTTTCAAGGGCCCGTTCATATGGGAAGGTTTAAGTTGGGTTGCATTCATTGGATAGCATTTCTGCAAGCTTTTCTTTCATGTGCAACAAACCTCATACAACATTTGTAAATTTGACCACCCCTGATCACCTGATATGTCTCAATCAATGTCTCTGGATTCAAGGTCAGCCTGCCAAGGACTGATCTCAGTAGGGGGAAACAAAAAGTCCTTTATGTATTATATAAGCTGGACAAGATTAGCCACCCATTTGCAAGTCTGTCAAGATAACAGAGTTAATTACATTTGAGCAACTAGATAGTGATCATCATCACTCCTAGTGGTAGGGAGCACATTCCCAGAGTGCCAATAACTTGATGTACAGAATGGACTACTGAGTAACACTATGGGTGTGTCTTTAAGGTAAGAAAACTTAGAAGTTTATGGAAATGAACACACAAGTTTGGAGTTGGTTGGGTAAGAAAACTGACAAATAGGGGTTCTGAAATAGGCTGATTGGCTAATAAGTAGTAAAGAGGAGACGGATCACAATCAGTGGTGGGATTCAGCCAGTTCACACCACTTTGGGAGAACCGGTTGTTAACTTTCTGAGCAGTTTGGTGAACTGGTTGTTGGAAGAAATCATTAGGGCAGAGAACCAGTTGTTAAATTATTTGAATCCCATCACTGGTCACAATGGTCTGGAAGATTTCAAGTCTCCTTCCTCCCAAATAAACTGACTGACAAGCAAGAGAAAGTAGCTGTGAGAAGGTAAAGTGTATAGAAAAAAACAAACTCATCACCTGGGGAGAGATTTGAGTTCACACCGAAGGCAAAAGGGATGAATCTCCATCTGTACTGTATTGATATAGCTTGGAGTAATCTAGGGCTTAGCAAAGTTTTGAAAGGGAGCATTGATTTGCTGAACCTGATCCCATGGCCTTGTTGAACCGGATTAATGAATCAAAGCCGTGACTCACTTTGACTCAACTGACTTGAATCAAGGGGGCTGTGAAGTGGTTTGCAGAGTTGTGGGCTTTTCTGCTGCTTCTGGAATAACTCCAAGCTATATGTGTTGTGGGAATATCTCTTCCATATTTGGACAGGGGGTGAGGGGATGTGGAGTGATGAACTAGGCTTTTTGATATTGGCATGGGTAACACCCCAGTGGCTGTTACCACTTAGTTAAACTCCTTTAATCTCGTGGGGAGATCGTGAGATCTCCCCACGAGAGCTGCATGATTGGGGGCTTACAGGCACTGCATTTTTCAGAATGGGATAATATGGGAAGGTACAAATGCTACTTTCTCAAGCCTCTGTGGCCTTGTGTTTCACTTGGTTAACTTCCAATGCTGGCACAGCCAAGAGATAGATGGCAAGTTTTAATACATCATGTCAACCTGATATGCTAAGCTAAGCAAGCTACAGTAAGCTAATGAGGATACTTCAGTATCTCAGCTGCCACCAATACTTATTTTTAATGATTTTTGAAAATTTTAAGTGGAGTAGGATATTTTTTGTACAGATGTGCAGGTTAGGAACGGACCGTCCTGGAGAAAATCTATGCGGTCACTAACAGTCAACACCAACTTGATGGCATATCATCAATCAAACTCTCATTTTTTCCTATGAATGTAGGGAAAAAGATACAAGAAATGTCACCCACTCAGTTCTTAAATTATGAGATAATTAGGAAAGAGAAGAGTATTGTTAGTGGAATGAACACCCTGGACATTCCTTTGCTTCCCTGTATGTATGAGTCTCACCTCCAACATCCCTGGGTCTCCTACCCTGAACACAGGAACTTGAAGGTTTTTGCTCACAATTGTTTTAGTGTGACTGGAGCATCTAATGCAGCAACACCTTTTATTTTCATTCCAATAAAGAAGAGTAGAGATCCTTTACAGACCTCCCTGTCTAACACAAGGGGAGTGCAAGTGATGACCACATTGAGCCCAAGGGAGGGGTCAAAAGTATCATCAGTCATGAGTTCCTGCATGCCCATAAGAGATCTAAGTCCAGCTCACCTTGAATTCCTTTGACTCTTATCTTACACCAATTTGCTTTGACTGTTAGTTCAGATTCTTGTAGAGACCTTAAACTTGCAATAAATCTTTGTACTCATTTGAACTGCCGAAATCTCCTGATTTCCTCCACACTTGATAGGGAGGTGTCTGAGAAGATAGGAAAGGGCAAATGGAGATGGTCTTCTTTTTCTTGGGCACAACTGTGATTGAACTATGTAATGACTTAATACTGGTACAGTGATTTGCATGCATCTTAAAGCTTAGTCTTTGTTGGAGGCAGGTTGTTCTTTGGTAAGATGAAGGTGGCAGCTGAGAGGAAGGAGAATGGAGAGTGGAATGGGCCATTAGTGGCTGCTCAAGGTTAGCATTGAGGTCATCAGTTTAACCATTCCATGTATCTGATGAAGTGAACTGGGGCTCCTTAGAGCTTATGCCTTTAAAATATTTATTAGCCTGAAAAGGTGCTACTAAACTCTTTATAATATGAAGGTCAAATGAATGCATGATATATTATCCCATAATATATTCCACATACAATATATTAATAGTAGCTTGGCTGCTCCAGCCACTATGACCATCCATGAGGGATATCGAAAATAGTTGGTCATCAACATCTGGACAGTTAAACGTTTCTTACCTTTGCAATCTAGGAACAAATGCTGAACCTGGTTTTTCATGCACTGTGCAACATAATAACAAACTAGTTTCTGAAATTTCAGAAATTAAACCCAGAAGGAACCCCGGAGGAAGAGCAGTCCTGCTGAATTTAATAGGACATATTCCCCAGTTCATATGGATTGGAGGTCAACCAACTCTTTATAAGCTCCTTAGCAACTTCCTTTGCCAGGAAGCTAAACAGGATATGGGAATGGCATTTCAAATTATTTTTGTAGCCTTAATGCTTGGCAACCTGTAGCATGTCAAATGTTTTTGCTTTAAGATGAAATGCAACAATATCTGATTTGGTTTTCTTAGAGATGAAGCAGTAGGAACAATATAGGAGGTACAATATAAAGCTGGCAAGGAATGCAGACTTCCTCTAACCTAGTCTCAACAACTGTTGTGCTCACCGTGATGTGTGGAGATGCTATTGAACGGATTCTTTGAGAAGATGTCTGGATGAAGCTCTGATTCGCTCTCGATAGCTAATCCCTTTATGCTTTATATTTTGTTACCAACCTCAACAAGGCTTTTACTGCTATTTTTCTTGTTATTTTATTGATCATCTTTCTATGTGATTTGGAACATTCTTCCAGCAGCACAGCACATGTGATAGTACCACCACCTCAAAATATGTGAAGTTTCTAAAAGTACACAAAAGAGCAGCAGCGAAAATGTAGCTCAGCAAAACTATCACGAAGGCATTTGCTGAAACTGAGTTTGTTGGGTAGCAAAGAAAGTTGTCTTAACCAGGTTTCCTTTGGAAGGCTGTTGTACCTTGCACCAACATGAAAGCCTGTTATTCAGAAATGTTTGGAAAGACGGTAAAGATGATATCTTTATACAATATCAGGATGAATGGTGGTGAACCAGGATCTCCTTGTTGATATTTGATACTTGCCAAAAATACCATAACAGAAAAAAATTGGCAGAGAATAGATCATAGAAACATTTGTAGCCCTTGCTCCCTTTCAATATCAAATTCATTTAGGGCAGTAATGGAGACTCTGATGGACTTGGCAAGCCAAACATTCAAAAATGCCTAATTTGACTCTGCTGGCATCTCACAGCCCGTCACCCCTGAACAAAAGTGAAACAATTCTTTACATATTCATTTATTTAAAAAAAAATACAGACTATTCAAATAGCTATGAAACACGAGTAAAACAAACTCATTTTGGGAGGCTCGGGAGGCCACATATATGAGCAGCCTTCTCACATAACTTCTGCAGGATCTGGAGGCCGCACAAGAAACCACCCCATTCTGGGGTGGTCTCCACAGCCTTCAAAAATCATGCAGAAACATGGTGTGCTTTTGAGAATAGTTGTCAGGTGTTGGTGAATGTTGATCTATCATTCTAACCATCATGGCGTGTCATCTTGAACATTTGTGTCATAGGTTCACCATCACTGATTTAGGGTTTTCCAGAAGACAGTGTATATATGCACAATATAAGTTGATGTACTATGTAATTCAGCCTTCTGAATATCTGAATATGTCACATAATTCTGCAGTGACTGATAGCTTGAGATATTTTCAAGGACCATATATGATGCTATATATCGGTGATGGCGAACCTTTTTGGCACCAAGTGCCTAAGCTGGAATGTGTGCATGTGAGCGCCAAAAACCCAAAGACCAGCTGGATAGTGCACATGTGCATGCCGTCCACCTGGTCTTTGGGTTTCCAATGTGTGCATGTGGATCAGCCAACTGGTCTTTGCACATGCCAGAGCATTGGAAACCTGAAGACCAGGTGGCCGACATGCACATGCGCACCGGCCAGTTGGTCTTTGGGTTTCCAGCATGTGTGAAGACCAGCTGGCCAGCACGCATGCGTGCACCGGAAACCAGAAGAGCAGTTGGCAATGGCGCGCATGCTCACAGAGACCATTCTGCATGCCACCTGTGGCACTCATGCCACAGGTTCCCCATCACAGCTATACATGTCAAAAAGTACAAGTTAAAAAGCCCTGAATGAAGGTGGATGGGTCCTGTCTAGAAGGTGGGAGAGGAAGCTTTGCTAATTATATATATAAGAAAAGAAATCAGAAAAAAGGATCCAAGATTATCATCTCACTGTGATCCCTTCTAGCAACATCTCTTTCTATTGCTTTTTTCTGAATTAAAAGGTGACCATGGGAATTTTGGAGGCTTCTCGCTACCTATAAAATTGGGTACTATGATGGTTTTTTAAATTTTGCCCCGTGTAGGAAACAAGGACATGCATGTTCCTTCTCAAAACTTAACTCATGGAGAGAAGTTTACTTTGTATAATTGGGCACAGAAAACATACCAGATCATCAACTAGACTAACAAAACACACATGCAATGTTCACTTAGGCGAAGCATCAGTGCTATTATGACTTAATAGGCTGGCATGGTTCACACACCATGCTAAGTCTGGGGCTGAGTTTCCACCACATGCTAAGTCACAAACTACTCAATTCACTTTAGCTTAATTTAGCAAGTTGTGGACCTAGCTGATGTTAATTTGGTTGTAGGTTTATTGCAGTGGTGACATCTAAACTTTTTTTGCCACCAGTTCTATGGGGGTGGCTTGGTGTGTGTGTGTCATGTGACTGGGTGTCGTGGCCAACTTTTTTTCACTTTTTAAAGCATTTTTTCCCTACCTAGCATGTTTCCCCACCTGTTCCCCCATGGCTACCGTGGCTTGGCGCCTTCGGGATACCGCTGGGTTGATGAGTGGAGCTGTGACCGGCTGGAGAGGTGTGTTGGTGGGCGGCTGCTTGTGAGTGTGGTCACCTCATAGCTGCTGTGTTGCGCTGCTGCAACAGTGCAACACAGCTGTTCGCCCCTGAGGCTGTGCCCAGCTCTTCAGGAGCCCACTTGCAAGAGAGCAGCTGCCCGGAACCCCAAAACAATAAGCCTCCCCTGATAATAAGGCCCAGGCCATATTTTGGGGGTCAAAAGAAAACAAGACCCTGTCTTATTTTGGGGGATACATGGTATTTACCTGAACCGGCAGGAAAAAAAATGCTTTAAAAAGTGAAAAAAAGGTTTCGATGATTCCGTGGATCAGCTGTGAGCCACGCAATCATTGGAACCGTTTTTCCTCCACTTTTAAAAGCATTTTTTTTACTATCTATTCACCTGAAAAGGCAGGAAAAATGCTTTAAAAAGTGGGGGGGGGAAGGTTCCAGCAATCGCACAACTCACAGCTGATCTGCGCAATCATCGGAACCTTCCCCCCACCTTTTTAAAGTATATTTTTTTACTACCAGTTCTGGCAAATAAGTAGTAAATAAGTAGTCCGTGACAATCAGCTGTGCCACACAATCGTCAGAACCTTCCCTCCCCATTTTTAAAGCTTTTTTTTACTACCAGTTCTGGTGAATCTTAGCATTTTTTTGGCTACCGGTTGTAACAAACTGGCTTTCTCCTGTGGTTTATTGGATTCTAAAGGTAAGAAGGACAATTTCAACTTTACTAAAATCCACTTGTCTAGTTCTTGAACAATCTCCATTTAAGGTGATAACTGCAGGAGCAGATTGGACAGGAATTCTCAGGCTAAGGCTGCTGAAACCAGACCTAGAAATTCCAGTTATACAATTTTCCTTGCTCAGTAGCAACTGATACATAAGGGTGGCACAAGATGAGGTGTCAGATAGCAAGCCTCATGCGCTCAAAGCCCAGAACAACCCAAAACATTGCTTTTTTGGAAGCACACGATGGGGAATAACTATATAATGAATATGCGAAAACACTTTGGAGTTTGGAGGTTGGTACTTTTCTACCTACGCATCAGAGATACTTTGATCCTTGCATAGCATTGCTTTGTGCTTAACCACTTATTAAAGTCTAGACGCAACATTAAAAGCATGTAAATTGGTTCCAGACCTTTCCAGTCAAATCTTTAACTTGAGTTAGAGATGGATTGGCGAATCTCTTGTGTAATTAAAACTGACTGTTAAAGGCGGTGCTTTTTTTTTTTTAGCTTAATTGGTAGCACTTTCTTTGTGAGCCAGTGAGTTAAGAATTTTGCTGGATCATTGAAATTAGTTCCTGGATATCAAATCAGAACTTAAGTGTAGTTTTATTATGGGTAGATATGCAATTATGGTCTACTTTGGTGGTCTTCACTATTCCAGTATCTTTTCTAGTTTAGATTCATGTTTTCACCACAGCCCTAGTAAGTTCTGATTTTCCTTTTAAAAATACATTTTTCAGACTTAAAACTGCCATTATTTTCACTTTTTAAATTATGAAATCTTATACTGTGCCAAACTGGTTTTATTCCCCCTTGCAAGTTATAAAATGCTATATTCTTCACTTACCAGGGTGGGCTAATACATGCCATAGCTTTCACCAATCTAATGGTGACTAAAACATGAAGCACGGTTGCAAGAAATGGACATGTCTAGTTTAATGAAAAGAAGGACTAGGGGAGACATGGTAGCAGTGTTCCGATATCTCAGGGGTTGCCACAAAGAAGAGGGAGTCAAACTATTCTCCAAGGCACCTGTGGGTAGAACAAGAAGCAATGGGTGGAAACTAATCAAGGAGAGAAGCAACTTAGAACTAAGGAGAAATTTCCTGACAGTTAGAACAATTAATCAGTGGAACAACTTGCCTCCAGAAGTTGTGAATGATGCAACACTGGAAGTTTTTAAGAAGAGGGTGGACAATCATTTGTCTGAAATTGTGTAGGATTTCCTGCCTGAACAGGGGGTTGGACTAGAAGACCTCCAAGGTCCCTTCCAACTCTGTTATTCTATTCTATTCCAATGTATACTGACCTTTCTGGCAGGGGATTCTGAGTGCTGAAATTCCAATACATCTGAAGGGAAACAGATTGGGAATATTTGCTGTTAATTAACCTTTCTGATCGTTCATAATCTTTTCTGAGTGTATTGAGGCAGACTAACAATGCTGCAAATAAAATAGGTCAATAATTGAAGGTCATTTTTCATCTTATTAATAGTCCTTAGTCCTTTGCTCTCCAGCTCCATCTTATCTGAGTCCCACCGCTCCTCTGTCAGCCAGGTGAGTTTTCATTTGACCATGGGAAAGTGCAGACCTATATCAATCCTGGAGCCTTCCAGGATGCATAGATAAAACAAAAATGTCTCCTTTGTCTGAGTGAAATCGCACCAAAAGTCCTGTATTTTTTTTCTCATCCCTCAACAGGACAAGGACAACAGAGTAGGACAAGAAGTTTAAAAAAGGAAGCTTATCAAAGAGAGATCCAACTTACAATTAAGGAGACATTTCATGTCAGCAAGGACAATTAATTAGTGGAACAGTCACCCAGATGTTGTGAGCGCTCCATTACTGGAGATTTTTTAAAGAAGAAATTGGACAGCCATTTGTCTGGAATGGTGCAAGGTCTCTTCCTTGTTCAGGGCGTTGGTCCAAGGTCCTTTCCAACTGTAATTCTCTGAAACTGCAACCTTTTATTTCTTCATTTAGATAATTTATAAGCCACCCTTCTTACATTGGTGAGCAGCTGCACAGCTTACATATGGTTAAAAACACGAAATAGAGAAACTCCACAAAGAATGTAGAAATACGCTATGTGAAATAACTGAGATCAACCACAGCACTTTCACATTCAAATCATGTCATTCTGGATGGGCTCAATACTTGTGGGACATTACTAGTCTAAATTCTTGGATCAGAAGATGTTTTTTCTAATATTTGGACCAGTCAATTGCATAGGCATAATTTGCATACATATTCATAGTTAACCTGTATGTTTATCTTGGGTTTATTGGCTTAGCCTAATTATCTGGGTTCACACAACACCCTCAGCTATAAACTAACCATATGGTCTGAGTTTACATGCTAGTTTATATTCTAGGCCAAAATACATTTGGTTAATTTGTGGTTCAATATGTCACATGAACACAACCATTGAGTAAGGAGAAACAAGCGGAAAGAAAAAGCAAATACATATGTATTTAATTTATATGCAAATGAAAAAAAACATATCTGTATGGACACATCATCTACAACCTTAGAATTATAGTTACAAAGCCTTTGTAGACTGTGGAGACTCAATGCCATACTTGGTGTACTCTAGATGAAGTATCCTGGAAGGATGGTTGACAGCCTTTGTTTAATGTTGCGTTTCAAGCCAACTTTTGCACTCTCCTTCTTCACCTGCATCAAGAAGTTCTTGATGCAGGTGAAGAGGCTTCAAAGTTAGATAGGCTTAAATATTCTCCATTATTAGTAGGCGTTTACATTGTTCCCCTTTCATACTTATTTTGATGATGACTCTATTTATATCCTTGTCAGTTCTACTGCTCTTGCCTGGTCAAGTTACTCTCTGAAGTGGCAAATCTAGATTGTCATGTTAAAAAAGGATCTTCATCGCTAGGGATACATTTGGTCTGATTAACTAATCCAGCCTTAGAGAATAGTATTGCATTGAGTTATAAGCATTTCTTCCAAGGCTCTGTAAGTTTGAAGTTACAGGTGAAGAGCCAATTTTAGGACTCCTTGCTCAGCTGGAATAATTAAGGGGAAAGTGTCGCCTGGCTACACAAATCAATGGTGAGCTTTTAATGGTGGTAACAATGATTTGTTTCAGCAGGAGAAAGAAAGGGACAGCCTGCGTTGCACTGCTTCCTTAGGTATTCATCTGAAAATACCATATACATATTCTATGGGATCCAGACAACCATCAACCTATTATTTTCATGCTTGTTCTTATGTATTGAATCTCTATACAATACATTATAATTGACAATACTTGGAACAACGGGGCTATGCAACTTCCTTCTGCAAATGATCAAGGAAGAGTGGCATGAAAGATATAGATCAGTTATCTAAGACAGCATTTGGAAACTGTGAAGACTCTTATCAGGGTTCTCTGCAGCCAAGAGTTGCTCACTGAGATAACAGGCCAGTTGAGGATTTCATTCATTACAGCAAATAATTGATGAAATTAATAAAAGTGTGACTATTTAAAGGGGGTAAAGTCTTAAGAAGTACAGAATGGGATGAAGCCTGATTAAGTTCTACTTGGCTTAATTTCTTATTCTTCCAATGGTATGTTCATTTTGACCAATTCCTGTAGTAGTTTGTCAAAAACATTTTTTGAACATTTGGGAGTATTGGGAAATACATTTCTCATGCTCATTATTTACAAGTAAATGTCAGGCATGCCTCCTCCGGTAACCAAGAAAGAAACCTCTCGAGTCCATTGTTTAGGAATTTAAAGTACTTTTACTAGTTATGAATAGATGGCAGCAAAGTAAAGCAAGGTCTGAGTCAGAAAAGCCCAAAATCATAAACATTTGCCCAGCCCTCTCCCTCCAACAACCCCCACCCCATTGCCCAATCTGCAACTCCCTTAGGTGTCATGTGGTTTGATCTCCAAGAAGCATCATCAGGTTGGTATGCAGGACGGTTGGCCTTGACCAGGTCCAAATATCGTCCACTAGTATAAGCAGAAGATGGTGAGAACAAAACTCCCTTTTCTACTATCCCTCCTGTACCATTTATTCCCATCCCAAATACCATGCCCTCCCCGTTGCCATGGCAGCCGAAAGCAAGTAAGCGAAGCAGAGGCTGACAGTAAATATGTGTGTCTTTGTGTATTGTATACTGTTTGCTAATCTACATGTTTTACACACTTTCAGAAGTTGCATAGTAGATTGCTAAATGCACATATCTCTTTGTCACTCTGATACCCCTTCTCTCATTTCCCCCATAAGAACGCTATGGGTAGATTGGTTGGGGAGGGAGAGACTGGCTCAAAGTCATTCACTGAGTTTCCATTAGAATATATTTAAATCATGGTTTTCCTGGGTGACTTCAATATTTTAATCCCAAAACCAAAATGTAGTCCTTTGGGTTCAAAGAAAACACACTGTTGTGCAATTCATCTGTGGACATAGAGCAGCTCTGCAATACCAGCCTGGAAGTGCAAAGTTAAGCACAATGGGGGCACTGGAACAGTGGTGGGTTGCAGATGGTACGCCCCGGTACAGGCGTACCGGAGCCAGCCCAAAGCACCAGATACCATTCCGGTATGGTGCTCCGGAGGGCCCACCCACCCATCCGAGCTCCTTACCTGTGTTTTAAGGCTTCTGTACTTCCATGCATGCACATGCGCATGTACAGCACCTGTGTGACACTCTGCGGAGCAGCTGGAGCGTTGCAGAGCATCGCGGAGGCGAGAAGATGCATGTGCGTGCTACGCACATCAATGAGAATGCCACCGTACTGGTTGGAATGGGATTTGAAACCCACCACTGCACTGGAAATACATTGTTGTAGTAACTGTGGGTATTATTCTGTGATGCCACTCATGGTTTCATATCAGTTTTGGGTGGCACATGTCTTCAAAGCCGGTGGAGGCCTCATTACATAGCAGGTTCTGTCATCAGCTACAGCTTCTAGTTTTCTTGACTGGATATCACTGTGCCATAGGGTTTCTTTCACAATGTCTTTTTAGTGCTTGTGTTGTTGACCTTGAGGTCTCTTCCTAGACTCAGTACACTGTAGACCAGGTCTCACTAACTTTTCAGACCTCAGGGACCACTAAATTCATAATTTTAAATTTGCAGACAACTAATATGATCTGCCTAATGACTGGCTGGGTGGGCATGCCTAGGTGGGCATGTGACTGGGTGGGCATGGCCAACTTGATGTCACTCATATCGAGAGGTGCCTTGCCAGCCTTTACTCACCCCTCCCTTCCCAATCACTCCCCGCCTGCCTGTCCAGGTTCCTTAGGGTCCCAACGGGAAGCAGTTGTTGGAGCTAAGCAGCCACCATGAGAAAGAGTTGTCAAAACAGCTGGCATAGTTCAAATTGGATCTGACTGAGAAGGCGGATCAGAAGAAGCACCTTATTGAGGACTATGAACATAGACTTTCCAAGCAGAGGTAAGGCCTGCAGGAGTGCAAGGCCAGGTGCCAGTGCCTGGAGGCTCAGTGGGCTAAGATGGTCAGCCAGTTCCAGGACATGATGCAGTCCCACTGGAAGAAGGCCCTCTGGCTCTTCACCACCAGCAGCCTTCGCCCAAAACCCTGCACCAGGATGCTGAAACAGACCCCAAGTTGGAATTTCTCCTGCCCCTCCGATCTGCAAAAGGACTCCAAAGGGGAGACTCTCTGCAGCAACACAAATGTTCCTTCCATGTATCTGGTCCAGGGGCTGTAGTTTAATGACCCCTGATTTAATGCAATGTAAAAACTGCAAATATTTTTTCTGCGGACCACCAAATTTTTCTCATGGACCATCAGTTGGTGATCACTGTTATAGATTACAGCAACTGGTGAGGCATATACCAGCAATTCTGATTATGTGTCCCACCCATCTTATCTGCACTATGATAATCAGGCACTCATTCCTGGTGGCCTCCACACGATCCAAGACCTCCAGATTGGAAGCATGATCTTGCCAATGAATTCTGAGAATGGAACAGAGCAGTGGTGGGTTGCAGGCGGTACGCCTCGGTACGGGTGTACTGGTGCCTACCAGGAGCATCAGGTACCATTCTGGTATGGTGCTCTGGAGGGCCGACCCGCCCACCCTCCTTACCTGTATTTGAGCTCTTTGGCGCTTCTGCGCACAGAGCATACGACACCTGCGTGATGCTCCACCGAGCAGCTGGAGCATCACAGGAGGTAAGGACACATGCACACTCTGCACGCGTTCATATGTTGGACGCACCGGGATCCGGAACCCACCACTGGAGCAGAGTGTTTATTTGAAATTTCTCCAGTTGCTTGAGTTCTCTCCATGTAGGAGAGAAGGGATACCACAACTTTGTAGTCTTTCAGTTCTGTGGAGATACAGATGATGTGTTGTGTTGACTGAACTTCCCCTGTGCTTGGATGGTATTGCTGATCCTGAACTCAATTTCATTGTTCAAAGACTATTGCTTGAGATGATAATTTCCAAAATATTTGAAACTGTTTCAACTGGGCATCCTCAATAGTGATTTTTGGTTCTACAGGTTTGGTATTTGGCACCTACGCCTTGCATCTAAGGACACTAGAAATTTGATCCAGTCATTTTCCCCCCTGCTTCATAGTATGTTTGCAAATTATGGTGATTTAGGATTCT
This sequence comes from Thamnophis sirtalis, assembly GCF_051295495.1. NCBI lineage: Eukaryota > Metazoa > Chordata > Lepidosauria > Squamata > Natricidae > Thamnophis > Thamnophis sirtalis. The sequence continues at coordinate 127,577,624 of NW_028261385.1, read as the reverse complement.
GTTGCCAAGAGTCACAGATGTATATAAATCTTTTCTCTGTGTAAGAAAAACAGCACTTAGAAAATCAGTATGGATGGGTTAGTACATGGCATTACGCCATTCTGATTTGTTTTAGGGTGATTGTGATTGAGAAACATGGTTTATAGCTTAGTGTTGTATGCGAGCCCAGACAATTATACTTTTTCAATAAACCATGGATAAACAGTGTGTGATGTATGACTCAGACCCAGGGGAGGGTTTGGTTTCTTTTACTGCCGGTTTGCTCAGGGATGCGCTCTGCGCATGCACGCACTTGATATAAAAATTGTTTGAAGTAAAAAAATTGCTTCTGTGCATGCGCAGAAGCAAAAAACAAGATGGCAGCACCAACGCCGCTGCCAATAGAACCAATTTGGGTGCGTGGCTGGCCGAGTTACTACCTACTCGGCTGAACTGGTCTGAACCAGTAGGAACCAAACTCTGGTCAGATCTATATCTTTGAGAGGAAGTTAGTTGGTCTCCCAACACTGCTGTTTCAACCAGACAAATTTCTCCTTTGTAATACGTAATTTTGCCCCGTGAATTTATTTCAAAAAAGCTTTTTTGTGTGTGACTGAATGAAACGGGACAATTCTATTTTGGAGGAGGGCAGCTAATAGATCTAGTAGAGCCGTGTTTCTCAACCTTGGCGAAGTCCTGTGGACTTCAACTCCCAGAATCCCCCAGCCAGCACTGGCTGAGGAATTCTGGGAGTTGAAGTCCACAGGACTTAAAGTCACCAAGGTTGACAAACACTGTAATAGAGACATAATATGAGAGGATTGTCAAGTAAGGGATATGTTCAGATATAAACAGGGAGAAGAAGAGCATGTTGGAGAACCATTTGTCTGAAGTGGTGTATGGTTTCCTGCCTAAGCAGGGGTTTAGACTAGTTGACCTCCAAGATCCCTTCCAACTCTGTTATTCTTTTCTGTTCTGTTCTGTTCTGTTCTGTTCTGTTCTGTTCTGTTCTGTTCTGTTCTGTTCTGTTCTGTTCTGTTCTGTGCTGTGCTGTGCTGTGCTGTGCTATGCTATGCTATGCTATGGTGCATTTGAAAGGATTAGTATGCTCATCTTGGAAACTTATCTATGGGCAACATTGGTGTATGTGGACATTACATTTACATCAACCCTCAGTTATCCCAGGAATGCTTCTGTGAGGTGCCTTTTGATAGGTTGTAACAATTTATTAACATGTACACATGTATACCTCTGGCCATCAATGTCTTTTGAAGAGTTGTAGGGTATGCGGCTCGATAGCTCTGGCAGCTCAGTGGAGAAGGCCATATTAAAGAAAGAGGGGCAGATTCTGAGGCCTGTTCCCTTGGATAACACCCCATTCATGTTGCCTTGTGCTCATGAAAGCTTCTTCTTCCATCCCCTTCTTTCAAATGTGTGTGTCCTTTGTTGAACTATTTTGAGCCCCAGGAGTGGCAATTGCAGTGGGTGATGGGCGGGCCCAGAGTTTGCTTTTCTAAGCATATTGGGCTATCCATTGAAATATGCAACATGATCCCATTATCATTAAGCCGCGAGGTTCTTTGCATGTGTGCAATGCCACCGTTTTGCCACTTGGACTCCCATTCATTTCCTTAAACCGTATTGTCAGCCGTACACACCTTTGGCCGGCCCAGCAGCTGCCTCTGTAGTTATAATCCCATTCAAAACTCTTCCATTATGGTGCTAATATATTTATAAGAGAACCAGGCACCTGAGATTAAAGTCTGATGTTTCTGCTTGAAAATGCAACAGAGTCAAAATAATTCCACAGACTCCTTATTAGTTAGTTACGGCCAGTTGCTTTTGTTTCGGAGCCAAGCTGACTGAAATAGAATTAGCAATTAATGCCAAGCATGCTTTTTGGTGCTTGGAAAAACGCACAACAAAACCCCTTGGAATCGTCGGCCCCAATCTTATCCTTGTCAGCTCTTTCTTATTATGTCGAGTGGGCAGATCTGCAAGGCTTTTGTGAGTTTTTGCTCTTACATGGTAATATGGCAGACGCTGCAGGAATATCCTAACAAGGCTGGGCAGAAATCCAGAAAGCAGGCGCTCTTTGCTGTTCTCTTCTAGTTGTATTATCTGCTAAACTTTAAGCCTGATTTTAAAAACGCTTCTCTCCGCACTGCGATGCAATAGTCACCTAATCCACCAAATAGAGAACAAAAAGCAATGAGCTTAAATCACAGAGAAGTCAGTTTTAGGCTGTGAAATAGGAAGAATGCAAAGGACAGGTCAGCAAAAAATTGACAAAGCAATTTTGATAATCTTCTCCTTTGAACGTTTTAAAGAAAATGCTGGCGTTCGTGAGGATATTTTTGATGTAAGGCAGCCTGTCTTGGGGTAATGCTTTTCATAAAGACCAGTGTGCCTGCACGCATATGAGTGGAAACAGTCATGTCCACTTTCCTGACTGATGAGAGGCTAAAGTGCTGGGTGAGAATCAGTTTAGGCTTAATGGGTTGAGCTGATGGAGGAGTTCAGTGCCATTGTTAACAAGTGGCTGCCTGGGAGTGGAAAAGAGGAAAATGTGGTCTATTTCCCTCATTTGATTTTTGCAACCAACCCTGGATATGGGGTAAAGTTGGGGGGGACGGGACACACGATGACTACAGAGAACATAAAGATGGAGAGGAAGATAATGGAAAAGAGGAAGTAATATAGGAGCTGGAAGCTGAGAGAAAGTTGTGCTGGGAATAAAAGATTGGAAATCTCCCTCCACACCACAGGTCTTAACTCAGGAACCACGTAATCAGATTGTTGGAGGCTGCAGGTTCAGAGTGATGTTACTGAATGGCAGGCCTGTCTCCAATAAAACCAGATGAAAGGACAGACCTGGCATGTATTACTGAAACCTGATTGGATGAAAAGTGTATGTGCATCTGTGTCTCTCTCTCTCTGTATGGTTCTCCCTTATGGTGGTCTGTCCAATCAGGTGTGGTATCTTGCAACAGTCCTGACCAAGAGGCAGGAAATGTGGTGTGGCAATTCTTCACCAGGAGACCTTAGAGGTTGTGCTGAACAATCAGATGCCATTGGCCAGTTACGGAGTCAAACTTGTGATGCGGGGCCAAAATTGGGAGGTTGCTGTTGTACCATGGTCTTAGCTATATGGCAGCCTCCCTCCCCTTGATTATCTGGATTCATATATGAGCATAGGGCAAAAACCTTATTGGTTGTTCTCATTGATAACCACAATCAGGACTTGATGAAGGTAGCTGAACCATCCTTGTCTCCTCTTTCAATTCTGTACTGGCAATTATAGTATCCTTCCTGATAACCTGTTATATTTATAACAGAAAAAGGAAAGGAAAGAAGAGGAGAGGAGGGAAGGAAGGAAGGAAGGAAGGAACGAAGGAAGGAAGGAAGGCAGTCTGCTGAATTTGCCAAATAGGGTGGGGGGAATCCACTCATCCCTCCCTCCCCTGCCAAAGTTACTAGAGAACCTTCTCAGGAAGCAGCAAGAAAAAAGGATTCGCTCCACATCCAGTTGCCCATAGCAACTTGTTCTGTGCCCACCTGGCACCCCCTGGCCAGCCACACCAATGTGGTTGTGTCCACTTGGCCATACCCACCCAGCTGCCCCAAGTCAGCCTCCCTGATTCATCTGCCTCAAGTGGGCTGCACCTAATCCTTTGCGTTGATCTGGCCACAGCCACTCACTCACGCCCACCTGGCGATGCTCAGATGGCCACACCTACCCACTCACACCCACTTGGTTGCATTGAGTCGTCAAAAATCCCTTTGTTTTTCTCTCCAAGCAGTTTATACCGTCAGCTATTGCCCCCAACCATCTGAGTCCTCATTTTACCGACCTCAGAAGGTTAGAATGCTGAATCAATCTTGAGCTGGTCAGGATCAAATTGCTGACAGCAGGCAGAGTTAGCTTGCAATACTGCATTCTAACCACTGTGCCACCATGGCTCTTCAACTCTTATGCTGTTGAATGATGTCAACATCAAACAGCAAAATTGAATACATTTAATTTAAATTAAACCAGAAGTAAAATCAATTACTATTAAATTAATTAAGGTCAGTTAAGGATAATTTAGATTCCTCTAAAATCTAGGAGTCTGAAAAGTTGGTGGCAAGCTCACATATCTTGGCCTCAGCTGCATCCCTCTTGGCCAATCCAGAAGGAGTCCCAAAATTTGTTTGACTTATTCTGTTTGATGTGGCTCTTTCCTGAGGCATTGCTTGGGTCTCTTGAGTTGGGTTGGGTGAGCTTGAGATGCCAAAGGAGCATTTTTTCCTTCAAACTCTGGAAATAAATAGAAATATCTGGGGGTTGGAAAATTGGGAGAGTTGTCTTGTGGTTATTTACCGGTCCAAGGATAAAATGTCTGGTACCAAACTCTTCTTTCTAACACAAAGGAATTCTCTTATTGGGAAATAAATGTAAGGACATTTCCTTTTCTTTAAAAGTACTGGGGAAGTTGCATCCAAGAGCTGGACCTTTATTTTGGTTCTGATATTGCTGAAAGTAAACCAATATCAAGAAATATTATTGGAAACTCAGGGCCGTGGATTAATATTTTTTTGAAAAAGGCATGAACATTGATTACTGTATTTTTTGGAGTATAAGACACAACAGAGTATAAGACGCAGCAAGGTTTTGAAGAGGAAAATTAAAAAAAAAAGTTTTTCCACTTTGCAAACCTCCCCAAAACAGCCCATTTTTCGTGAAAACGGGCCCTTTTTTTTAAAAAAGGGCATTAATAGCCCTTAGAAGGCTTGTAGAGTGCTTTTGGGGTGGGGGTGGGCAAAAGTGGGCAAAAAATGGCCCGTTTTTCACAAAAATAGGCCCGTTTTTTGTCAAAAAAAGCCCATGCATAGCCTTTAGAAAGCTTATAGAGTGCTGATGGTGGGGGGGGGGCAAAAATGGGCCATTTTTCACTCATTTCTGCTCTCCCCAGCCCACAGGAGCTCTCTGAAAGCCTTCTAAAAGCTATGCACAGCCATTTTGGTGAAGGGGCGGAGTTTCGGGAGGCAAAATATGCTGCATTCAGTGTATAAGATGCACCCAGATTTTCAGCCTCTTTTTTGAAGGAAAAAGGTGTGTCTTATACTCCAAAAAATATGGTAACTAGAACAGACATTACAGTCCCGGCAGGATTTACCTCACTTCCCTGTGCCAGGATTCCCATCTATTTCTCTATTCACCTAAAACATGCTTTTGAATTTCAAGGTGCGCAGAAGTTGAGGCAAGTGACGGGAGCTCAACCTGCCATGTAGTGCTAGGACTTGAACAATCTCCAGCATCATTAAGCCACTGAGCCACCATGCCTCTACACTTGGGCTTTGAAAAGGCGGAGGCAGAAGTATAAGCAGCGGCAATCCTGATGTCTCAATAAATGTCTTGTTCCTCTTCTGATTCCATATCTCTTCCTTTCACTGCGGTTTGTACACTTCTGGCTCTCTCTTGGCTATGAATTACCACTTCTTCCTTTTAAACTTTTTTTCTTACAAATCATTGCCCCTTTTCTTATTATTCCAGTACAATGAATATAATTTAGACCCAAAGCGTAAAACCCTTACCTGGCTTTTTCCCTCTCCCCTCTCATTGCAAAGAAAGGGAAAGAGGGAATACCATAATCTCAGAGTGAATTACTCTTTGGAAACAGAAATGGAGGAGCTCGCCTCGCAACTTCACTTTTGAATAGTGTACGCTTGAAAGTGAAGTTGGTAATTTCTGAGAGATGCTGACCATAGGACCCAAGGCTTCTGCTACTTTGATGGGAAGCCATTGTGAGGATGCTGCAAAGATTTCTCTGTTGGTCTGGCTGGAGGGGACAGAAATCAGGACATCTGGCAGTAGCTCTTATGTTTTAGCAAAAACACTGCTTTAGAAGACCTTCAATCAGGGGTGTCAAAATTAAGGTCTGTCGCCTGGATCTGGCACACAGGATGCTTCGATCGGGCCCATAGGGTCACCCTGGAAACAGCAAAGGACCAGCCTGTGGTGCCTCTGCCAGCAAAAACGGAGCTCAGGAGGGTTTCATGTGGCCCTCCAAGCTTCTGTTTTCAGCCGCAAGAGCCTCTTGAAGCCCTCTGCCAGTGAAAATGGAGCTCAGGGGGCCTTCAGGAGGCAGCCCTCAACTCCATTTTCACGGGCAGAGGGCTGCAGGAGGCCATCTTGGCTGAAAACGGGGTCACCCCCACCCCCGCCCTGGTATGCCACCTGGCACCCCAAGGTCAAACACAACTCTGATGCAGCCCTCAGTGAAATTGAGTTTGCCACACCCCTGCCCTTAATAGATAGAAGACCGTATCACAAATGTTTAAGGCCAAGACTGTTATGGCTGCATTTGCACATGCTTAACCTGATTACTGAATTAACTGGATGGAATCAATAAATAAATGTGCTGTGGGTGAATTTTTGATTGTGTCACGTTGATGAACATGCATTTTCAATTTTTTTTAATGTAAAGAAGAACAACATTACTGTAATGGGGCAACATGGTAAGAAAGAGGTTAAAGGACTCATCTATTTTTGGCTGATTACACCAGGCACATCGAATATGTTTGTTGGATTTTTGGTTTAAAGTTTTTGTTAACCAATCAGATCATCTTTCCCTAAGAGAAAGATGATACAGATTCCATAAATCAGTACATGTTCAGAAAGGCTACGCAGGGAAGCACCACCACTGTACTGTGGGCATTTCTTTTTTTGCTAAAAATAGTATTGATTTTTTCCTGGGAAGAATACTGCAGGCTATAGTGCCGTAATGGTGAACCTATAGCCAGCTGGTCTTTAGGTCTCTGTCGTGCATGCACGGGCAGCAAGGCACATGCATGGGGTCACACATGCATGCACAGGGCACATATGTGCGGGGCCACACATGCACGGGACTGCACATGCTTGGGGGGTCTGCACATGTACGAGGCAGCACAATGTGTGGGGGCAGGATGCATGCATGACACACACACACTGCATTTGGGGGTTTGGGTGCATGCATGTGTATTCATGCACGTGCGCTTTGGGCACTTAGTCCGGAAAAGGTTAGCCATCACTATTATAGTGTTTACTGTACAACTGCCTTCTGCATTGTGATGTTCTACAAGAGATTTTCACCACAAGTCCTATTGGCTTCAACCAGTGTTGACATTGGTTAAGGAACACTGAGGATTTAATCTATAGAGATGAATGAACTTATACCAATTTCTATAGAGTCACAAAACTTAATAAGCTAGCAGCATTTATCTTTCTTGACCATCTCATTGATTTGTTGATGAGCAAAGTGAAGGATGAAAGTGTACTCCAAATCCAGAGTCTAATAACTCCTGCTTTCCTTTCCTCTCTTTTTTTATTTACACTCTGGGAGTCTTCAACATCACATACTTTTATCCTCATTACAACAAGGCAAAGGGGTACATAGAACTGAAGCCAGTGACAAAGTCCATCATCTTTTAGTTCATGAGTTTAGTGCTAGACCTGGAGGTCTTATATTTTTTGTCACTATCATTTTAAAGGGGAAGGGATATTAATCTATTGCAACAAAAATTAAAAGTGAGCCATTCACTGAACGTGGGTCTAAAGTGTTTAGAATATATCTTTCTACCCTTCTTGCAATACTTAAAGAGGAAGTATATAAAAAGCAATGCTAAAATATATTTCCTTTAAGATGCCACAGAGTATTGTTTTGATCATTACATGACCATCAGCTTTTTGCTGACCATATCTACATCCTCAAAGCTAAAGTCTGAAGATCTCTATATCTGTGACTTCTTTTTTGAACTTGCTCCAAGTCAATGTGTTCCGTTCAACTGGATTTCAATAAAAGCAAGGCAATTCTCTTTCTGATAGGAAGAACAACTGAAACTTAAGGAGATGGCTAAAATTCATGACCCATTCTGTTTGGAGGAACTGCTGCAGGAATGGTTAATGTTTAATATAGACTAATAATGCCGAATTGGAAAAATTACTTTCAGCCTCTTTGGTTCCATTATTGCTACTCCTAAATTTCCCCGAATAGATCACCAAAAAAAGTAATTAAAAAAAGAGAGACTGCAATGGAATATGTGATCCCTTATTTAGTTAGTTATTTGTTCATTTGCATTCTCTTTAGGCTCTTGTTCTTGGATCAAATGTTACATTTTCAAAGGGCTTTTTTTTGGTGAAATTATAACACTTTATGATAATTAGTGTAGGACTTGTCAATTATAATGTGTCTGCAGACACATTTGGTATATTTTGTTTAATGAAGAGCCATGCAGCTTGTTTTGTCACTCAGCACTAATCACAACAAATGAAGAAATGTTTTCCAAAACATTTCTCCTTTTATACATCTGTTATGTTCCTTTTAGTTTGAAAGATGTTGTATAAATAAAATGCTTTATTTCACTTTGCAATACCCCTAAGGACAATGCAATATTCATCTTCTAGGGATAAAGGTTTGATCCTGTTAAAATGGTCGCTAAGTGTGAAAAATGGTCATCAGTCACTTTTTTCAATGCCATTGTAACTTTGGTCACTAAGCCCATTATATCACCTTTCTTGCCACAGTTCTTAAGCGAATAACTGCAGCTGGTATTTTGGATAGAATCTTTTTTTAAATTGCCTTAGACTATTTAAAAAAAGATTCTATCCAAAATACAAAATACCAGCTGCAATTATTCACTTAAGAACTGTGGCAAGAAAGGTGGTATAGTGATCAAAGTTACAATGGCATTGAAAAAAGTGACTGATGACTATTTTTCACACTTAGCGACCATTTTCACACTTAGCGACCGTTGCAGCATCCTCATGGTCACGTGATCAAAATTTTGATGTTTGGCAACAGTTACAATTTATATTTGTAAATTGTAGTTATGTTGAAATAAAAAAAATTACAATACTATTTTTGCGTTGTATGAAATTTTTTGTTGCTCTGTATAAAATTTTTAATCAAGCCCCCCCCCCTCCTCCGGTCAAAGGTGTCCCTCTTTACCAATCTGAAAATTTGGTCACCTCATATCTGGTACATGATACCATAGCAATTCCATGCTATGAGGGTAAAGGTTTCTCCTGTCCAATCATGTCCAACTCCAGGGATGCTTATCTCTGTTTCTTAGCCGAGAGAGCCAGCATTGTCTGAAGATATTTTCATGGTCATGTGGCTAGCATGACTATATGCCGAAGTACATAAAACTGTTATCTTCTCCCTTAAGTGGTGCCTATTTATCTACTTGCATTTGCATGCTTTTGATCTGCTAGATGGGCAGAAACTGGGCTGAATAATGGGAACACAGCCTGTTGCCAGGGGTGGGTTCCGGCTGCTGCACTTCGCATGTGCACGCTTGATGCTCGCTATGCATGCATGTGCAGTACTAAAAAAAAAGCTGCTGCGAATGCGCAGAAGCACAAAACAAGATGGTGGCACCTATGGCGCTGCTGAGATAACCGGTTCGGGGGTGTGGCTATTACCTACTCGGCCGAACCGGTAGGAACCCACCTCTTCCTGTTGTGCAGAGCTCAAGTCTCCAACCCAGAGTGTCAGCTTTCCAGCTGACAACCTCAACATCTTAACTGCTGAGCTATCACACCTTCTTCTAACAATTCTAAAAGTGTGTATTATGTGTGCATTATGTTGACACATATTTAGGATATAATCAAGCATAAGCCTCTTGAGTTGCACATCCCTAAGTATCCGAGAAGGGAAGGGAAAGTCTGCTTTAAACTGAGCTGATGTTATGAAGGATATGCCCCTGACGTGTTTTGACCACAATATGGGATTGGTTTGCTGCAATATGAGGAACTTCTCTATCTAGGAGAAGGATTGACCTTGCTTAGGTTTTTCAACATCCACCAAACTCAGCTAGCTACTGCCATGTAATTGGGCTGCCATGGAAGGGAAAGCCAAATTGTGCTGAGAACTCATATTTGTAATAAATGCCAACTCAATGAAACTCAGAATGGAATCAGTGAGAATCAAGAGGGATACATGTGTGTATGCTTTGGGGAGATTGAACCCTAGTTAAAAATAAAAATAGATAAAATCAATACATCAGTAAATAAAGTGACAACACACCCGTCTTTTCAAATTTCAGCCCAGCAAGGTCTGATGTTGCTCAGTAGCCGTGGAATATGATAAAATGGGAGTTAGAAGAGAAATCTGCAAGATGAGAGCAGGAGAAGATATACTGCAATATTTCGGGACAAGTCTCACTTGTATGTACTATAAATAAGAAGAAAATATTCTGCATGACAGCAGCAAGAAAGATCTTAAGGGACAAAACCTTTCCACAGAGGCTTACTATTGTGAAGGCAGTATATCTTGCATCGTTCAGATCAATTCCTTTGAAAAAGTAAAATAGTACTTTAAATAAAAGCAAAAGGACGGATGACCTTGTAGAAGAAGTTAATTGCAAACAAAATGTGAAGTTTTGCACTGAAAGCTGGATTTTTCTCCAAAGATATTTGATTTATACACACAACACATGACATTATTCATTCATATTATGGATATTCAAAGACTGAACTAATGACTTGATCTGGAGCTTTTGAAATGACCAAACTATAGTTTTTACTTAAATCTAGAAGAACATAAGTTTAAGCAGAGTTTAATCCATTCCACTGACTCAGAAAACACAAATAACCCTTCCTTCCTTCCTTCCTTCCTTCCTTCCTTCCTTCCTTCCTTCCTTCCTTCCTTCCTTCCCCACTCCCTCCCTCCTCTTCTCCGTCTCCCTCCCCTTCTTTTCCCTTGTCATTCAGCCAGATAGGATCTTAGTTCTTTAAAATGGGACCAAACCTGCCAAATTTCATAAAAATCTTAGAAATCTTTGAGGTCCATTAAAAATCAGACTTCTGAAAAAAGGCTCTATCATGGTTCCTTGGGGACCATAACTCTATAGCTACAATAGACCTTGTGCCAAATTTCAGAAAAGTCATTCAAGGATTGTTTATACAAAAGAGTGGCCATGAAGGAAAATGGTGCCATTTCTTAAATGGAGCTGATGGTTGATAACTGAGCACACCCATTTTGAAATGATTCTTTTTTTGGGTGGGTGGGGGGATGTAGTTTGCAAACAAATGGATGCCCAACAATTGTCAATGTGGTTTAAAAACAACATATAAATAATTCAAACAAACAACTGCTCTAGTACAATTAGAAAGTTGATGGTTTTGTTTTGATATTGGTATGAAAAAAACACCAAGCCTTCAAAGAATAATGGGTTGGATCCACACGTAATTATGCCTTCTGAAATAAATGGGACACGTTAGACATGACTTAATCTGACAGATTTCAGTGGGTTTTCTCTGCATTATGAAATCTGGATCTCTCCCAGATGGAGGAGACTGACTATATGTATCAAGTCAAATAGCAAAATGTCTTCCCATTCAGTGTGGTTTGCTTCCATATCCCTTCGATGTCTAATCAGTAGCAAATTAATTCAATACTCACATTGGCCCAGTGAATCAGAAAATTTAGTGCTGAGTATAGTTTGGATGGTAGATTATTCTCAGCAGGGCATCAATGTCCCTCCCCTTCCCCTTCCCACAAAGTCACAAAGAGTGCCAAAACTAATAGTGATGGTATAATGAAGGAAAGAATGTGCTTCTGGCAAATTTAGCGTTCCAATTCCATTTTAATACAGATCTGTTAAAAAATAGGCATCGATCATCATTTGGAAGTATTTCTCTACCTCTCCCCCTCTTTTTTCAGATAAAGTTTATGCTATTGTGGAATTGAGGAACTTTGAAATATTATTTGCTCTAACCCCATGCGTGTTAGAAAAACTATTATACATAAAAAATGCCTGTCCCATAGTTAGCTCTGTCTGTCCATCTGTCCACCCACCCACCCACCCACCCACCTCTCTCTCTCTCTCTCTCTCTCTCTCTCTCCAGGTATCCATCCATCAATCATCTATCATTTATCATCTATCATCTATCATCTATCTATCTAATCTTGAGTGTCAAATTGTGAACCATTTCAGGTATTCCCTTGTTTTGAAAGATGATGACAATGATGATGATGATTTTGTAGTCTCCTGTATGTGTATATGTGTGCAGACACCCACATCCATGCCGTTTAATGAGATTGGAAGATTGCACACTTGGCAACTAAAAACAAACAAACAATGAGGCCAGAATGACTAACTGACAAACAAAAGGGGGAAATAGCCATAAAACAGAATTGCCTTTCAAATAACAAACTAACGGTCTATTAATAATATATTCAACATTATTAAATATGTAAATAAAGTAACGAGAAAAAAAAAGTATCGAAGTTTAGAGCTAATGAAAATAAGGTGATGATGGTAACTCCAGGATCCATCCTTTTCTTATGCAGCTGACAGGCATGGTACCAAGAAACATTTGCAATTAGGATATAGGCAAGGGAAAAGTTTGGGTTTCTTTGAAATAGAACCATGCCTTCTGGAACTTGTTATGTTACTCAAGATACATAAACCAGCGGACCACTTCTAAGATGCTCTGTTTCTAGCACTAACTTTGAATCATTAGCTACATCTCTGGATTGCGATCTGCCTAATGAAAGCAATGGGGTGTGGGCCCATCACAGCTAAATTGCCACAAGAATATTCTAGGAAGGGTACTGTATTATGGGAAAGGCAGGCACTGAATAAAGAGTTCACACTGAAGCAGCAGTGAAGGGGAACACCCAGGTAATGCTTTGGAGTTAATGATAGGTTTAGCTCTCTAGCCATTTGGTATACCTAAGAAACCCAATCTTCTGTTGCTTCTAAACAGTATGGGAAACTCTTCCCTGGGTTTTTCATTAAAACAGACACAGACAACAAGAAAATAAACAGATCAGAAGATTCCACTGTTAAGCTAACCAATAATTGTCAGTTCGTATTGATCATCTTTTTATGCTTCTGGGGTGATTTACTAATATTCCAAGAACAGCAAAAGTGGCTGGGCAATATTTCCTTTTTCTCCAGGTTTTGCAGTTTTCAATTTTGGCAGTCAAGAAGAGTAGAGATTCAAAAAATGCTGTGGGCAGGAGTGATTCCAAATGTGACCTATCCATAGGAAATCACAAGAACGTAAGAACACCCTGAATTGCTTTTTGAAGTTTAATCGGTTCTTTATTGTCGCTGTTGATAATAATAATTTATTAAATTTAATTACCACTCAACAGCCATACTTTTTGGGATCAGTGAAAAAGCAACAAATTTATTTCCCCAAACCCTCTGGATAATGATCTGTTCTGAAGCTTGTGATGGGTATAGCAATAGCAATAATACTTAGACTTATATACCGCTTCACGGTGCTTTACAGGCCTCTCTAAGTGGTTTACAGAGTCAGCATATTTCCCCCAATAGTCTGGGTCCTCATTTTACCCACCTCCGAAGGATGGAAGGCTGAGTCAACCTTGAGCCTGGTGGGATTTGAACTGCCAAACTGCTGGCAGCTGGTAATCAGCAGAAGTAGCCTATAGTACTGCACTCTAACCACTGTGCCACCAAGGCTCTTTCACTGAGGCTCTTTTACTCTTATATTTACTTTATATATCGTTTGTGCGGTTATCCAGCAGAATAGAAGCTGGCTTCTAAGTAATAGTTTAGCCAAAAGGAATAATAAAAATCAAAGATATGGACAAACTAATATATCTGAAAAGACTATTAGTGAACTCGTGCAAGAAAGAGAGCTAATAGCAATTCCAGATTTCTTGCCTGTAGTTAATTATCTCAAACAATTAAAACTCTTGAAGCCATCATCCTGTAGGGATTGCTTTCTTCTCTAACTACGGGAGAGTTCAAACTAATTGGAGTGCATTGTTAATAGGACTAGTATTAGTTTTATTATTATTATTTTTTTACAAAAAACAAACCCTCCAAGGTTTCTTGGAAGAGCAAGGGCAATAACTTTTTTTTTCCTCCAAAAAGGAAGAAAGTGAAGTGGGAATAGGAGAGGGAAGAGAGAAAGAGATCCCAGATAATTTTTGGCAATGAATCAGCTATATAACCTTGGCAAAAAAAATATATATATGGCTGAATTCATTATCTCCAAATAGTGGAAAATATTATAAATGGCAGTAAATGAAATAAATGAAATAAATGGGTGTTTCCACTGTAATGTGCTATTCTCTGAGCCACCCAGAAAGAGCACAGTTGAGCTTGGTGGGTGGGTGGGTATTAGTTAAAGTGCAAACTCATGTTCCTAAGCTTAAATGCTGTTATGTGTGTGGGGGATGCTTTTAGTGTAAAGGAATATACACATAGATGGAGAAGTTGGACAAAATAGTGAGTAGAGAAGTCTTCTATCATGTGTTCCTATAGTTGCCATGTGTTTCCTTGCTACGCTCCTTAAAGGTTGAAAGACATTGGATGACAACCAGTAGGCAAGGGAAGGGATGGTTGCATTGATTGATTGATGACAATAAATGCTAAGATTACAATAAATGCAACATTTAAAGTCAGAAAAAAAAACCAAGAAGACGTTCATGTAAGAAAGTTTGAGTTGAACATCTGCAATGGCTTCCTTGTAGAGAAGCGTTTCTCAACATGGCAGATTGGTTGAGGGTTGCAACTCTCCAGAATTCATAAACAGTAGCCACACAAAGCTGTCTTCAATCAACTGAGTTCAGTAGGACTTACTTCTGGGGGCATGTGCATAGAATCCCCTGATTGGAGGCTGATCAAAGCATGAAAGGGAAGCAAAACTGGTTCCTTGAAAATTTTCAAACACACAGGACTGATCGGCCAACTGAAAACACTGGTTTTATCCTCTGATTGTTGCATAATACAGCCATTAAAAAACCCATTTGCATTTAGGGATGGAAAGAGGTACGTCAAATATGGAGCTGCTTTTTCTTTCCAAGTTGACTGCATATTTCTTCAGAACCTAAGTAATGTATTGATGTGGGTTTTTCTCTTTTATATGCTTCCATGTTAAATATGGAAAGTGACTGTTTAACAACCTCTTCATTTATTCTGTTTGGAATCAAGAAGATTCTGCTCTAATCCAAAGACAAAACTAATTTTACAAAAAGGGGGCGGCAGTCTCATTAAAGCAGATAATTGACGACTAAAAGTATTTTTAAAGGAAAAACAAAGCTACAACATTATGAATATAGGAGTGGAATCCTACTTTAAAAGCATTTTTGAAGTCGTGTATTCATCTATAAAAATAAAAAAAAATTCCAAGGGCATTCATTTGAGCAGTGTTGGGGAATTCTTAGCTATTTTTTTTTAAAGCCAAGATTGTGATGGACCTTACAGTTAATGAATGTAAATTATTCCCACTGCTCCATAAGAATTGATTGGTTGGGACATGGTCCATCAGATCGTATAGAGTAGGCCTCCTCCGAATTCCATCCGCCAGTCAGTGCTGACTGGCGACTACGCGGAGGAGAGCCTTCTCAGTTGCAGCTCCGACGCTATGGAACAATCTCCCCGTGGAGATCTGCACCCTCACCACCGTCCAGGCCTTCCACACAGCCCTCAAGATCTGGCTATCCTGTCAGGCCTGGGGATAAGACTTTACTCTCGCCCCTCCCGAATGTTGAATGAATGTTGGGTTTTTATTGCTAATTATTTTTATTCACATTTTCTTTTTGTGTTTGTCCTGCACTCCCCTCCCTTTTTATTGTAAGCCGCCCTGAGTCCCCTCAGGGAAAAGGGCGGCCTATAAATGCTTAATAAAATGAAAAAATGAAAATGAAATGTTGCATACTATGACATCAGAGAAAGAGAGCCAATGGAAACTAGTGGTTATGATCTGCTGACTCAATAAGTGGATAACTGACTCATAGTTCCATTAGCAAAAATAAAAATAAAAATGTAATATCGTTCAAAGCTTACAATATGTCATTAACGTTAGAGATATATGTATATTTTATATTATATTATTTTATAACATTATATATTATAATATGTCACTAATGTTAGAGACACTAGGCACCAACGTGTCTACCGTCCTTGTCCTACTCTCCCCCATTTATTTGTATCCATTTCCTGTATTCATAATCATGTTTATACTTATATCTGTTACCTTATACATGCTTGACAAATACATAAAAAATAAATAAATCCTTGACAAGACAAAGAGCATCAAGAGGAAGGGTAAGGCAGTCCTGAAGAGAACTAGTTCATGGAAATTTATCTCAGAGTACAGAAGAGGCTGTCTGTATATGTAGTGTCCTAAATTATTTCACTGAAATAAATACAAGCTCAGTGGAAGAATGTAACTCAGGGAGAAACTTATTGGACTTCCCAGATACAGTTGGGTCTCAACTCCTGATAATCTCCATTCATTGGCCACGGTGACAGGGGCTGACACGTTTTGGCATTCAATCACAATTGGATGGCTCTAAACTACCCAACTTCTGGAGGAACTTATCAGTTTCAGTATATTTGGAAGCCATTTATTTTTCTTGTGCCAGACTGTTATGGATTCCTGCAGTTGAAGAGAAGGCAAAATCAAATTGACCTATCATAAAGATGAAATTTAGCAGCCTTGGAGATCTAAGTTGGCAGATTCTCAGCTATTTGGGTAGAAATATAGTACACTATAACTTGGTACTCCCCCCCTTCCCTCTAAACAGATATGAACTTGATACAGCAGCTCTTTGTCCTTCGGAAGTAAATGCATTTTGAGATCCAAAATATTTTCTTGGCTGTTCTTGCAATGAAATCAGAAACTTGTGGAAATAATAATGATATCTCTTACTAGGATTAAAATAGTGAAGAGGGAGAAGGATTAGATCAGCAGATGCCTATAAGAAAAGTATTTAAAAGTATTTTTATGAAAGACATAGCACACATCTACAAGTCACATTGTACAAATTGCTGGGCACAACATATATTCAACACGTTAATCCTTGCAAAGAAAAGATATTCATTCTGATATATATATATATATATATATATATATATATATATATGTATATGTATATGTATATGTATATGTATATGTATATGTATATGTATATGTATATGTATATGTATATGTATATGTATATGTATATGTATATGTATATGTATATGTATATGTATATGTATATGTATATGTATATGTATATGTATATGTATCTGTATCTGTATCTGTATCTGTATCTGTATCTGTATCTGTATCTGTATCTGTATATGTATATGTATATGTATATGTATATATATATATATGTGTATGTATGTATATATATATATATGTATGTATATATATATATATATATATATATATATATATATATATATATATATATATATATATATATATATATATATATATATATATATATATATATATATATATATATATATAGTGTCACAACCCCTGGTAAGCCCCAATTATGGGAGGAAGCTAACAGCTTCCATTATCTGTCAATCGGCTCGTCACAAGAGTCCATCACGACAGAAACCCAATATTTTTACTGTTGCCTTTTTTACACATTTTGTGTTATATTTGTGCTGATAAATAAATAAAGGGAGACTAGTATAGATCTATTTCAAGCTATTTAGCTCTCATCAGCTAGCCATACCCTTACTGGGATTCGAACCTGGGCTGTATTGCATCTTAGGCAAACATCTTAGCCATTAAGCCATATATATATATATTTAAAGTCACAACCCCTGGTATGCCCAAATATGGGAGGAAGTTCACTGCTTCCATTCTCTGTCCATCGGCTCGTCATAAGAGACCATCCAGACAGAGAATGGAAGCAGTGAACTTCCCCCCATATTTGGGCATACCAGGGGTTGTGACTTTAAATATATACCTTTCTCCCTGGCTCAGCTGATAAGGAGAAGAACTCTGTGGCTTAATGGTTAACACATCTGCCTAAGATGCAATACAGCACAGGTTCTAATCCCAGTAAGGGTATGGCTAGCTGATGAGAACTAAATAGCTTGAAATAGATCTATACTAGTCTCCCTTTATTTATTTATCAGCACAAATGCAACACACACACAGACATACACACACACATACACACATACACACACACACACACACACACACACACATATATATAGTCATCTTCAGGCTGATGCCTTTGGCTTCGTGCTTGTGCGAACAAAGTGTGATCGGAGTTGCCATCTTTCTATAAATATTGGTGGGAATGCATGGAGTGCTGGCTTTGTTGCTGTAAGCGGGTTGGCTGGCTGTGTTGTTACATCTTGATTAGTTGATTGAGTTGATGTATGCAGATTAGTCGGCTGTTTCATAACATCCTGTGTGGCTGAGGTATTAGCTGTGTGCCCATTAGTCTTTTGTGTTGTAACGAGGTAACGAGGCCTAACTTTAATCCTAACCCTAACCCCAACCCTAACCCTAACCCAACAACTAATACATCAACTCCATCAACTAATCAAGGTGTAACAACACAGCCAACCAACTGGCTTACAGCAACAAAGCCAGCACTCCACGCACCCCCATCAATATTTATATAAAGATGGTAGCTCTGATCACGCTTTCCTCGCACGAGCACGAAGCCGAAGGCACCAGCCTGAAAATGACGAGTGGGACCTTGTTGATCGGTCACCAAGATACTCTCAATCTTACACGGGAAAAGACCCGAATACGCCAAGACCTGCATACCTGTACCCGTGAAAATGTACGAAAACACACACACACACACACACACACACACACACACACACACACACACACACACACGTAATTGGCCCATCATAGATGCTCCTCAGAATCATAGTTCTGAGCCAAGTATTATCTGCCAAGAAAAGAATCCAGGGGAGAGAGAGTTTTTCCAGTTGAACGTTGTGAAAATGGTGGATATATAAATTACGAAGAAATTGGAAAGGTGGTATATTTGGAAAATAAACTACTAAAATATTAACCAATGTAGTCGGATGTGGTCCAATTTTTTGCGTATAAACTGTTTTTAAATGCAAATGTAGGATTAGTTTTGCTAAAGTTACAAATTAGGTACACATGCACAGGCAAGTATATATGGTTCCTTTCCATGCCCTGTAGCTAATTGTAATCCTCTGAATCGTTTGAGAGGATTTCCATATTTGAAAGAAAGCTTTCCCAATCAGTCTCTTTTTTAGTAATGCTTTCAATTATGATTTCATATAGAGACCTCCAAGAACACTGGAAGTGTTTATGTCCCCTCTTTTAATAAATGTATGCCTACTTAATTAACATATACCCTCATATATGTAAGGCATAAGCCTGGTGCAATGCCTGGTCAAGAAGCCCAGTGCAAATGTGTAGCAGCAAATTTCAATCAAAGTGTTAAGGATGATAGGAAGTAAAGGTTAGTTCCCAGATGATGAAGATTGAGGGGACAGGTTGATGAACAACAGATGTAGCCTTCTCTGATAGCAATGAAAGAAACCTCTTCCTGTTCACAGAAAAGGGGATAAAAAGAAAAGAAAGAAGGCTCTGCCTTAAGTGTCTGTAGAGATTGTCAGTCATCCAAAGGTGCTTTTCAGGATGCAATAGCAATAGCACTTAGATTTATATACCACTTCACAGTGCTTTTACAGCCCTCGCTGAGCAGTTTACAGAGTCAGTCTATTGCCCCCCCAATGATCTGGGTCCTCATTTTACCCACCTCAGAAGGATGGAAGGCTGAGTCAACCTTGAGCCTGGTGAGATTCAATCTGCAGGCAGCTGCCAGTCAGCAGAAGTAGCCTGCAGTACTGCACTCTAACTACTGCGCCACTGCTGCTCAATGGATCTATTCCCACACTATCCTGTCAGAGCTAAAGCAGCTTCTTGGATAAGAAGTGAAACATCTTCAAAATTAAAAACAAAAAAGTCCAGTTGACTCCTGAAAAAAAAAAGCACCTTTGGGACGGCTCTGCCTTAAGGTATTTTGACATATGGTGCAGAGGTGGGTTCCTCTGGACCTATCCAGTACACCAGAAGAGGTAGTGAAAATCTGGCATACTAGACTGCACAGGTAGTAATGGTGGCTTAGCCATGCTCCCAACCTTGAGCCGAGGTGGCACGGTGGTTAAATGCAGCACTGCAGGCTACTTCAGCTGACTGCAGTTCAGCAGTTCGGATGTTCAAATCTCACCGGTTCAGGGTTGACTCAGCCTTCCATCCTTCCGAGGTGGGTAAAATGAGGACCCAGATTGTTGTTGGGGGCAATATGCTGACTGTAAACCGCTTAGAGAGGGCTGAAAGCCCTATGAAGCGGTATATAAGTCTAACTGCTAACTGCTAACCTCTGTCAGAAGCTTTTTTTTAAAGCCCCTTTTTCCTGCCGGTTCAGGCAAGGGAAAAGAGGTTTTGAAAACTAAAAAGGCGGGGGGAGAGGGAGGAAGGAAGGGAAGGGAGAAAGAAAAAGAAAAAAGAAAGAAGGAATCTCACTTTTTAAATGGGATTCAGCAAAGTAGAAAAACAAATGCTTTTGCTTTAAATCAGAACTGATCCTGTCTGTGGAATTCTGGGAGTTGAAGTCCACAAGTCTTAACGCTGCAAACTTTAAATTGAAACCTGCTTTAAATTGAAAAGCTGCTCAAAAGGAAGCTTGCAAAATGACATTCAGCAGTTTGTTTCTGGATCAACTGAACAACAAACTGGATAAAGGGTAGGATTCTTATATGGTTCTATGTTTTTGAAGTTGTGGGGTTTGTGCAATATGGGCTTTGTGTTTCTAAAAGGATTTGGATCATTCCCTGCTTGTGAAGGGAGCCAAACTTTCTATAGGCTCATTATCCCATTATCTATCTGGCAGGCATGTGGAATGAGTCTTTCTGGGAGTAATATTTTATTTGGTGGGGGGAGGTTGATTGCTTCCCACAGGGGGAAGAAAGAAAGAAAGAAAGAAAGAAAGACAGACAGACAGCACAGCAATTTAGGGCTAGAAGGCTACTCAGAGGTCATCTAGTCCGACCCCCTGCTGCAGCAGGAAACCTTACATTGTCTGGATTATTTTGATGCCTCTAACAGAGAGGAAAATTGCCAGAAAGGAGAAGGAGTTTACTAGGACAAGGCTGCCATGCAGAGGAAGGCAAAGATAGTCCTTGACCTATGAGTACAATTGAGCCCCAAATTTTGGTTGCTAAGTAAGAGTGTTAAGTGAGCTTCACCACATTTTACCCAATCCATGACATCTCCTGGTGAGTGGCATCACGTTGGCCACATCCACCCAGTCACACGACCACTAAGACACGCCCAACTTAGAGACCAACGAGGAGCCTACAGTCATGACATGGATGCAAGAATATTGCCAGTTGGAATCTTATCGAACTAGTATTTAGAGACATATCAATTCTGGAAGCAAATGATAGTCCTGATGAAGTTGTGAAATTCATTTTTTTTTTACTACCGGTTCTGTGGGTGTGGCAAGGGAAGGAAACTGCAAAATCTCCATTCCCACCCCACTCTGGGGCCAGCCAGAGGTGGCATTTGCCGGTTCTCCGAACTACTCAAATTTTCCGCTACCAGTTCTCCAGAACTTGTCAGAACCTGCTGGATTTCATCACTGTCCTGATGTGAAAATCTTAACCTCTCTCTTTTGTCCCTTACTTTTCGACTATCCAAATATCGTCCCCATCATAGGCAATTTCCGTTTTTTGCCCTCTGGAGGCTTCCTTAAAGTGACTTTCGATTTGTCCGTAGGGCCGTTTTTTGTCCTCCGGAGCCTTCAGGAGGCTTCCTCGAAGGCTCCAGAGGGCAAAAAAGGACAAACCATAAGTCACTGTTCCTAACTTCTGGGTTCCCCGTAGGGCTGTTTTTCGCCCTCCAGAGCCTTCAGGAGGCTTCCCTCAAGGCTCCTGCCGGCCTCCAGGGTGGCGGGGGAGGCTGTTTTCACTCCCCCAGGCTCCTAGAAAGCTTCTGGAGCCTGGGGAGGGTGAAAAAAGCATGCCAAAAGCAGTGGGGAGGACCACTGGTCGTTCACACATGCGCACTGGGGTCGCATGCACATGCATGCTGGGGTCACGCGTATAGCATTATGAGTGTGGCACGCCCATGCACAACTCCCTATGCTCCTGCCTCTTTTGGCACAGGAGCCAAAAAAGTTTAGCCATCATTATTATAGACTATTAGGTCATTGTTTCAGATATAATTCCTTACCAGATACACTTGAAAAATTCTTAAAAAGGCAGGAAAGATATTCAAAATTGTATCTACCTTAATCATTGCTCATATTGAACTTCATAGCACAAACATTCAGAACTGACCACAGGAATTGTTTTATGACATTTTGTGCTTTTGTTGCCTTACGATGCACAGCTTCATCCAGTTAAAAGTTATACACGAATATTAGAATTTTAGTAGTATATAATTGGATAAGGAGTTCTGATCATGCTAATTTGAGTTGATCCAGAATGCTGGCAGGGATCATGCATGACCAGCAAAGACTCCTGGTAGGTGTTTAATTTTCCCATGCTGAGTAACCAATCAGGAAATCCCTGATGCAGTTGTACATCACTGCATATCACTGATCTAGGAAAAGCCCCTAATCTTTTATGGAAAATGAGGAACAATAAGCTTGTAGCATTGTTGTAAGAATTACAAGCAAATAATGCAGGTAACACACTTGAAAACCTAAAGACACAATGACACCTTTGCTTTGCTTGTTGACATGTCCATGTGATACTCTTGTGTTTTGAGGACAAATATACTCAGAGTGATGCAGTGAATCATATACAAACATATACACATACAAACCAGTGGTGGGTTTCAAAAATTGTTCGAACCTACTCTGTGGGTGTGGCCTCCTTTGTGGGAGTGGCTTGCCCCCCTTGTGACCGTATATGAAGATGCCGACAACACTTGTCAGAACCACCTTAAATTACCTCACACACAGCACTGGCATGCATAAGAATATGATGTAAACTTGTTTTTTAAAAGGCATCTTTGGTTTGCGTTAAAACAACTTCAACACACACAATGTTCTGATTGCACCACAAACGCAGTAGTCATCCTTACCTTTCACAGAGGCACTGAGTTTTATAAATATGAGCATGATAGTGTAGAATAATCATATCCAAGGACCAGTGATAGGTTTCAAAAAATTTTGGAACCTCTTCTGTAGGTGTGGCCTGCTTTCCGGGTCCACTGGTGGAACATCTTCTAACCGGTTCGGTAGATTTGACGAACCGGTTCTACCGAATAGGTGCGAACTGGTAGGAACCCACCTCTGATACAAACCATCATAATTCATAAATGCAACAATAGTGAAGGATTCAAGAAGAAATCGTCTATTGTAAGACTGAAAAATTCAAACATTTTAATATACTCAGTCATGCTGGAAATTCTTGCTGTCATGTTGTCACAGCAGCAAGGCAAAAGTGGCCAATGGCATAGGTCAAAATAGTTCTAGTTCTGCTAGAAGAAGCAAAAACATATGCCGTTCAACATCTCTTCTGCAAGAGGGGGCTAATTTAAAAAGCATATATTTATAAAAATTACCATACAATAGGATATAGTTCACCAACTCTAGGAGGGGAGAGAGAATGTCACTAGTCAATGCAACAATCACCCCCCCCCCTCAAGTTTCTATTTCCCTTCCAACTCCTGTATTTGATCTATGATGTTAACATTTGCATGAAGTTTATCTCAGTTCATTCTGGGGTTACGGTGCTCCACCTTAAAATATGGCTGAAGGCCAATATTAGAAGGTGTGAGAGAGTTCCTTTAAAAAATTATTTCTTTTTAACAATACATTATTGCTGATATTTCAGCAGAATGCGGCCAATATTTTTTAATATGAAGTACTTCTCTGAAGAAAGAGACAATTGGACCCCCAGCATCAAATGGAAGCAACTGTGCCTTTGTTGAGTTGTAAGCTAATAGCATATCATTTATTTATCCACTCAAAACTTTTATGAGAAGCTCAAGAAAATGAAGTACTTCAATGTACGCTGCACTACTATATTATGGAATATTATTCCCTGCAGAGGTGGGGAGAGCCATTGGCTGTGATGGTTTTTGAAAAAAGACATTAGACAGATTAACAATGAGCATAAATCAGTCAACACTACTAGTTTTCAAATGCTTAATACTGGTCATAGATCCAGACAGGACAAAAACACAATATAATACACATCATAAAAAGCCCTACATTTGTGCTTGGCCTGCTTTGCTATTAACAGAGCACAACATCTATAGGCTACAATTACAAATTTAGCAACAGCATGAGGTGCTTTTAGGATCTTCATTCACTCAAAGAAGCTGTAGATAAAGTTATTCTGTCTGTCCAGGAAACAGGCTAAAAAGAGGTGCTGCTAGCTCATAATTACGATTTTAGTTAAAAATTATAGCAAAGTAAAACATGAATCGGTGATTCCATAGTCTTGTTTTTACAATGGCAAAGCCTTTCAGCACAGAGTCTGAATTCACTCTCTAGTCCTGCTAGACAGCAAAATATTGAATGGCAATAGTATCAAGTGAAGATGCAGTGATGATTGAAAATAAATTGTGCCGTGGCCCATTTGCATTCCAGGTGATAGCTATGGAAGGTTAAAAAGAACCATGTTTTATAGGGTATATATTTTGAAATGCCAACTGTTAAAGAGCCCATATATATATACTAGTCTCCCTTTATTTATTTATCAGCACAAATAAAACACACACACACACACACACACACACACACACACACACACACACACACACACACACACACACACACACACACACACACACACACACACACACACACACACACACACACACACACACACACACATATATATATATATATATATATATATATATATATATATATATATATATATATAAAGTCACAACCCCTGGTATGCCCAAATATGGGGGGAAGTTCACTGCTTCCATTCTCTGTCCATCGGCTCATCATAAGAGAGGTCTCTTATGACGAGCTGATGGACAGAGAATGGAAGCAGTGAACTTCCATATTTGGGCATACCAGGGGTTGTGACTTTAAATATATACCTTTCTCCCTGGCTCAGCTGATAAGGAGAAGAACTCTGTGGCTTAATGGTTAACACATCTGCCTAAGATGCAATACAGCACAGGTTCTAATCCCAGTAAGGGTATGGCTAGCTGATGAGAACTAAATAGCTTGAAATAGATCTATACTAGTCTCCCTTTATTTATTTATCAGCACAAATACAACACACACACACACACACACACACATTTAGTGTCACAACCCCTGGTATGCCCAAATATCAAATCCCAATAAGGGTATGGCTAGCTGATGAGAGCTAAATAGCTTGAAATAGATTTATACTAGTCTCCCTTTATTTATTTATCAGCACAAATGCAACACACACAGACATATATATACACACATACATACATACACACACACACACACACACACACATACACACACACACACACACACACACACACACACACCCCAGAGGTATTTCACAAGAAGAGTACTTTGGACTTTGAAAAACCTAGAACTACATGGCCTACAGTCTGACCTAAGCGTAGTACACAAAATTACCTGCTACAATGTCCTACCTGTCAATGACTACTTCAGCTTCAACCACAACAATACACGAGAAAACAATAGATACATACGGAATTACAAAAAGGAAAAAAAAAAGATACAAACGGAAAGCAAACTGCTCTAAACTCGATTGCAGAAAATACAACTTCAACAACAGAGTGGTCAATGCCTGGAATGTTTTACCTGACTCTGTGGTTTCATCTCCAAACCCTCATAGCTTTAACCTTAAATTGTCTACCATGGACCTCACCCTATCATTCCTAAGAGGTCTGTAAGGGGGCATGCATAAGCATACCAGTGTGCCTACCATCCCTGTCCTATTGTCCCCATTTATTTGTATCCATGTCCTGTGTTCATGTTCATGTTTATACTTATACCTGTTATCTCATACATGTTTGACAAACTAAGCAAACAAACAACACTTCAATCTGTCCAAAGAGAGGGTCTGTCTAAGAATTAGCAGTTAAAAAAATGCCTCTATTATTTTTATTAACTTAGGCAGGAAGAGGTTGATTATTTTCTCTCATTTTATTCACTTTCCAGAACGAAGAAAGATTTCCTCTTTATGAGAAGTTGCTTCTTTCTGGCCTTCAGTCTGTTTTAAGTAAATGTAGCATTTCAACTTTCTAGTTATTTAAAAATATGTTTTAGGTATAGATATAGGATCAAACCAACGCCCTAAACTGCACTGAGACACTCTCTCAAATTAATTACCCAGGTTGCAGCTGCATGATCTTTCTCAAGAAGTGACTAATAATTTTGTTTAATATTAAATGACTGATGTCTGAAAAATGCTTCCCTGCCTCTGGTATAAATCAGGCGAATGGGAACATGCTTTGGATACAGAGGGAAAGTTCCATAATGGCAAGAAAGAAAATGATTCACACAATCAGGTTGTTGTGTATATATAAGGCAGGCGGGTGGGAAGGTATTACAATGAATTTAATAATGAAATTAGTTGTAATAGAAAGGCTTATTTAGGCTGTCAGCATTTAGAAAATACACATCATTCATGTGGTTAAAAAAAGGTATGAGGATAGAAGTTTTCAAATATTGTGCTGAAGGTTCCTATAATAATCAATAAATTGTTGTCTCCTTGCCCATCTCAATAAATTAACCAGTATGCTTGATACCATATTGGAATATTTCCATATTTTCTCTGTATCCAGAATCTGACATGACCTTGGTTAACTGATGGGGATCCCTTCCCAAAAGGAAGAAATAATAGGGGTGAAAAAAAAGAAAATTTAGGCAAAAATCTCTTCACCGTGACAAAGATTACAGCAGTGGTGGGATTCAATTTTTTTTTATTACTAGTTCTTTGGGCTTGGCATGGCTTGGTGGACGTGGCTTGGTGAGTGTGGCATGGCTTGGTGGGTGTGGCAGGGGAAGGATACTGCAAAATCCCCATTTCTACCCCATCCCACCAACCTGCTTTCCAGCTCTGTTCTCCTGTGCAGGGCAACAGAAGAAGACCCAGCCAATCAGCTGGGACTCGGGAGGCAGTGAATAGATGGGGGTGGAGTCAGCCAGAGGTGGTATGTGCCGGTACTCTGAACTACTCAAAATTTCTGCCAGCGATTCACCAGAACCGGTCAGAACTGGCTGAATACCACCTCTGGATTACAGGATCACTTCTTCTACCATCCTCTACATCTATCTGCATCTATTATTATCTCTATTACCATTATGATATTTAGAGCCAAGGTGGCGCAATGGTTAAATGCAGCATTGCAGGCTACTTCAGCTGACTGCAGTTCTGCAGTTCGGCTGTTCAAATCTCACCGGCTCAGGGTTGACTCAGCCTTCCATCCTTCCGAGGTGGGTAAAATGAGAACCCAGATTGTTGTTGGGGGCAATATGCTGACTCTATAAACTGCTCAGAGAGGGCTGAAAGCCCTATGAAGCGGTATAAGTCTAACTGCTATTGCTATTGCTATACCTTAAATAGATTGATTTAAAGCTGTGACTCGCAAAACAGAGTCAGTACAATGGAATTCTGGCAGTTTAATGGCCTTTGGAAACCATCCGTGGGACCTTATATTTGCTAATTGTTTTCTTGCTGTCCGTGCACTTTGCTTTGCGTGACTCCCTCATGGTGAGTAACACGTCTTTCACCAGACCATGCCATTATTCCCTTCTTATCTCTTACTTGTCACAGATGCGTGCCTAGTGATGTGAAGCAGCTCTCACTTTCCAGTAAGGACGTTGTTGTTACTGAACACACTTGACTCAGAACTCTGTGGCTTCATTATAAAAACTTGGCTGTAAAAGTGCTGACAGAAGAATAAACCACAGATATTTAAACCATCTAAGAGAGACATCTGTAGTATGATGCCATGTGAAATCACCCAATGGAATTGGAGAAGGCTGTGGTTCTGATGTAGTGATATTAGGATGCTCAAAAGTTTTCCTCTCAGACCAGCTCCAACTGAAGACTCAGGTAAGCATCTCGGCTTTGAGTAAACAGAGTGGGTGGGACTGAATCAAGTCAACCAATCTAGTCTGCTCCAGTTATCCCAATGGGATCTCAAATGAAATTGCAGGGCCAGCTGATCTAAGATGTAACCAAGCACTGTCTCTTTCTTTCACTGTCACTCTCTCCTGAATATAAAATGACTTGTACAAATGCTGAATTATCAGATGAAGGACAGGATGAGCCCGAGCAAAGAATCCCTGAGGAGAAGAAGACAACCTGTAAGTTTGTCACACAGCATTTAGTCTATCCTAAATGGAGTTGCAGAGATTCTCCAGCTGAACAGACATAGGGGATGAAGTGAATTCCAAAGAGCCTCACATGAACCCTGTCTGATAAACCAATTCCGAGATCCTTTTTGGATCAGAACGCCCCCTGGAAAGGGGGGGGGCAAGAAGGGGCAGCATCTCATCAGATCCAGAGGAAGGCAACAGGTTCCTCGCAGGTCAGAGATTTGCTTTCTGAATCGGAGTCGGGGTGGCAGCATGGCAATATGGCTGCACAAGAAGCTGGCTTCCAGCCAAAGCAACTGAACAGGAATGTCCAGGACGAGATAAAATACTGGTAAGAAAACCCAATTAACCCATAGTCATAAATCAAGCTTGGAAAAGGCAAAGAATCTTGAGAGTATAAATAATATTAATGGACAGCTCTGGATTTTGGCAAAAAGAAAGAAAGAAAGGGAAAAATGGAGAGTTGAAATCAGTAGCCCCCCCCCCAAAAGCCATTTGTTTGAAACAATTTGGACTGAAAGGAGAAAATAGAGAAGTGACAAACCCACTCAAATACAAACTCTAAATCTGGTTTTGGATTTGAAATAGAAACCAAACATACCGAGGAAGTTTGCTTCATCCAAATCTCTTCTAACTAATATATCTTAAGCAACTCCAATTAATGAGAGGTGGAATGTAACAAGGGAAAAAAATCAAGAAAAAAGCACTATTTTCTCATTGATAACTGATAACCTAATCTTGCCTGTGCGGGAAGATTTAATTAATCAACTGCCATAAATCAGAACTTGGAAAAGCAGGAGGCGAAGAGAAACATAACTGAGTTTGGCTGTATGCAAGTTTGTTCCAATTAATATATTTTGAGGAACTATAGCCAAGAAGAGGTGGAAGGTAACAAGGGAAAAAATAAAATAAAATCAAGAATTGTGAAAATACAAAGTTTTTTTTCTCCGCAAAAGATCAAGATGGTTCCTTCTCTTCCATTTCACTTTAGCTGAATTAGCTAAATTTAAAGTGGACCAGAACTTTGAAATAATAACTGTATAATTAACTGCAATTTTGGAACTGGGTATTAAGGAGGAACAAAAGACTAAGATGGTTCCCAAGGCTCCTCTTCTCCACATCAGTTGAACTAGTTAAATGTAAGGTGAACCAGAACTCTGGAATAAAAACTATATAATTAACTGTAACTTTGGACGTTATGGAAAGGTGGGAATTTAAAGAACTACGTGAAATTATAAAAAATATGCATAAATCATTAAAATCAAGTCTAAATAGAATTCTGAACTCAGAAAAGCAGGAACTGAAGGAAGAAATGAAGGAAGAAGAGGGAAGGATAATGAAGGGGTAGAAACGGTGGGAAATAAAAAGCAGACAAAAAACTTCATTGGGTTCGACAATGGAACAGGGAAAATTGAAAAGGGGGGATGTATCCCAACAAAAGAAAATAAAAAGCAGACAAAAGACTTTATGGAGGTTGACAGTGGCATTGGAAAAACTGAAGAAGGGAGTTACGCCCCAACAAAGGGAATTATAAAAGATTTCTTTGGGTTTGACAGTGGTTTGAGGAAAATTGAAGAGGGTGGACATGTCAAAACAAAGAAAAGAGGGAAGACAGGAATAGAGAAGTGGGACAAAAGATTTACTAGGAAAAAAATCAGACAATTAGAAATATAAACCTGAGATATGTGGTTTACTCCTAAACATGACAATAAAATCAAGTTGCTAACTCTTTGAATAGGATAATGGAAAGATAATTAAATAAAGGTTAAAACATATGGAATATGGACAGATATGAAACTGTTATGGGGAGATTGTAAAGCAGAGGTCTGTGATTCTCTTTTATACATGATAATTAAATTGAGTTGCTAATTGATTGAATATGACAATGGAAGGACAACTAAGCATGGGTTAAAATATACGAAACATGAACATATATAGAAATTTTAAGATGATGAACAAAGTGAGATGTGTACCACTTGTTATTCTATATAATAGATTAAGGAAATTGTAATGAACATTGAACAGTAAGGATTTTTATTTAAAGACAATTAAGAGTAACCTAATCTAAGATATGGAAAAATGGAGAGGGAACATGAAATATACTTGCAATGGGAAATTATAGAGATTTAAAGACAGAATCACAAATTTGGGGCAGGTAAGGATGCATAATTATATAAATAAAATGATGAGAATAGCTGGGAATTGTAACCAGGTCTACTTCTCGCCCAAAAATAGGCTGGTGTGCGTGTGTGTTTAAAAATACAATTAATATATATATGTATACTTTTTTCTTTTAAAAAAAGGAGGAGGAAGATATATGTTAAAATTAAATACATATATTAAAAAGGAATTATAAATACCATCAGCATAAAATGGAGCTCGCTCAGAAGCTGAAATACACCAGGTAAATGAGATGAAGAGTGTGAAATAGAGGAGAGAGGTAAGGGAAGAAGAGAGGGATAGGAGAGAGGATGGCGGGGGGAAGAGGAGGAGAAAAAGAAGGAGAGGAAAGGGAAGAGAGAAGGAGAGAGGAGGGGGAAGTAGAGAAGAGAAGGATGACAGAGGGAAGAAAGGAGGTGGAGAGGAGAAGGAGAGAAGGAGAAGAAAGTGATGGATAAGGTACAAATATGACGTATGGAGAGCAGAACAGCCAATAATTGTTTAATTGTTTTCGGGAGTTGGTGGTAAGACAAATTGATGTAAACATTTAATAATATAAAACAATGTTGGCTATGTAATAGTATGCATGTGATTATATGTTATGAAATGAAAAAATAAAAAAAACCTTATAAAAAAATTAAAAAATGGAGTTGCAGAGAAGAAACCAGTCCTGGGGTGGCCTTGAATCCATATTTGCAACTTGGTAGGCATCAGCAGCAACCTCTTTGCTAGAGGGATAAACTAACCATGGTTATTCATGCTTCCAGTAAAACCTGAGATTGATTGCAGTTGGGGAAAGAAACTGGTAGTTTTCTAAATATTATTTAACTACCCATTTCATCAGATTCAATCAGTGTTGCCAGTGATGCTCAACAACACCTGAAGAGCTGCAAGTTCCTTAGCATGGATTACATTTGTGTATTATAATATTTTTCCTCTTGGGGTATCTGTGAGTCTGTAACTATATTGAAGGGGTAGCGTTAGCCAGCGCAACATCACCACCATGTATGTAATTGCTTTGCACATGCTTGGAATGCATATATGCATAATATTGTGTTAAATTCCTTTCAGGGCTGGGTTCCAGCAGGCACTACTGCTGGTTCACTTGTGTGCGTGCTGTGTGCGCACGCTTTGCGTGTGCTTATATGCGTGCATGTGCAGTGCAATTAAAATTGTTAAATTGAATTAAAAATTGAAATTGAAAAAAGATGGCGGTACCGATGGTGTTGACTGGGGAACTGGTTCAGGGCATGGCAGGCCTGGGTGGCTGCTGGTTCCAATGACCTAGGCCGCCAATCCATTACCGGTTCGGCCGAACTGGTGCAAACCTGTAGGAACCCACCACTGATTCCTTCATGTTAACAACTATTACTTCACTGAAAAAAATCCTCAGTCCCTCATGTAACTCTCATTTCAGCTAGTGTTAGAGTTTAGGCTTGGCATTTTCTCTCCCCTGCCCCTCTGACATTCTGAGCTCCTGCAAGAAAAGGAGGGAAGGAAGCCTTTTCATAGTATTCAGTACTTCTGCTGATTGCAACTGGGCCAATACAGTTGTCCACAGAAACAGGATATTCTCTGTGTCTGTCTTCTCCCAAGAAAACATTGAGTTGTGTTCCCTTTATACAACTTATGTTCTTCATTTTTGCAAGGACTGCAGGTTAGGCACAAGGCCAACAGGCATCGTTCTGCCCTTTTCTCCTTGATATAAACACACCATGAACATCTGCACATAATCAAAACAGTTTGCATGGGAACAATTATTTAGTCCAAATTCTCAGATAAGATGAAACCTGGGGATTTCCCAATTTAATGTTTACTCTCATGGCTACTTATGCTACATAATGTTGCCCATTCTCTTCTGCACATGTTGCATATTTTATGCTAGCAAATGAAAGTACATTTATTGGTTATGGCCTGTACAGATCTTTAGTCAGACCCTTTCAAATGGGTCCCATGCATAAAGGAACATGTAATGCCAAAGACACATCTAATAACTCATCATAGTTTAATAAATGTAACGGCTACCTAGAAAACGGAGATGAGTTAGTATGTCTCATTTGCATGTTTTGCCTCGAGGGAAAACATTCTGCTGTATTAAATAGAAAGTTGCCTCAATGTAATATGCATACATACTATATGTACATCTGTACACACATAAACAAGCATAGGGCTACAAGCAACTTAAAGGAGAAGTTGGTTACTTTTGAACAGTTGTACATATTAAAGGAAGCAGGTGTAGGGGACGTGGGATTTATTTTGAAATTCTGACTCTTGATAACATCCGCATGGCTCAAAACCCACATATTTAAGCTATTTGAATTATATGAAGTTTCTTCATGGGAACTGTAGGATCTCATTCACCTCAACGCTGCAAAATGTGCAGATTGGCCATTTGCAAGTTGAGTTTCACCAATAGCACTTCCTGCTAAATCTGAACTTGTTTGGAAAATTCTTCCAAGTACCATTGTTGGAAGGCCCTAAAATCTGCTGGTACCCTTAAGTGAACATCTGGAATGCAACCCTCCCTAATGTAAGCCCACTGAATGGCTGGGAATTTAGGGGGTTATAGTTCTAAGACATTTGGAGGGCATTTTTATATCAGCAGCAGAAGGATGACTGATTCTATTAAAAACAAAACACAAAACTTCAAGGCCTCAGCTTCTTTGGAAATGTATAATGTTCCATATTAATTCCTCTTTTCTCTGTTGGGAAACAATAGAAACATTTTCTCTTCAACTTGACTTCAAGAAATCATGTGGTTCTTGGAGTACCACACCCATGTACATTCTTCCCTTTTCAGAAAATAGAGTTTAAAAGCTTCATCCATGAAGCATGTGTTAGATTATTGAATGGCTCATTGTTGGAAACCCAATGTTTTGATTTAGCGGGGCTTTATAATTAATGTATGCTTAATGCAACCATTCAGCGTATCTGTAGATGCCATCCCAGCCCCAGTTAAAAACAATTCTCTTGTCATGCGAGAAATAAATGAATTGCAGTTATTCTGAAGAGGGCTGTTACTGCCTTTTAGGTACGTATCAGCAGAATGTATTTTGATCTTTTCCAAAACTGTGGCACAGTTTCGGTCCCTCCCCCTATATACCCAAGAAGCTAGAATGGTTTTGAGGGAGAGATGCCTTGCAAGGCCCATGGTTTGCTCTGCTCCAGGCCATGTTTCATATTCTGTAGTTGGTTCCTTTGGGAAAATATAATTTATTGGAAGAGAACTGTGTATCAGGCCTGCAGCCAGTTCCTTTTGGGATCTTTAGCCTGCCACACTAATATTCTATCCTACTATGCTGTTTCATTAGTGGGGAATTGGGAGGGGAAATAGTAAGGAGTAGAATGTTATGTTGTCAAAATAAAATTCCTTTCTAGAATCCAAGATCATTATTTCTCTCTACACCTCTGCACCTGACTGGAACTGGATGGGTGGAACTGCCAACATGGCAGTGGAAGATTGGACCATGTGATGTACTTGTGGGTGTGGGGGCAAGATCATGAATTCTCAACTGGGTGGGGAAAACCCAGGAAGCTCAGATTCGGGTTTTCCCAGATGTGCCAACATGACTCTCTTAATAATTTGGAACTTAGAGCAATACTTTACCTTGGACTCTGATTTAATTTTGGATGTTATTTGGAACCCTGATACTGAGATTAAAGCAAATAATTCCAGGGCTAATTCCTAACAGTTTCACTCTAATAATACCTTGGGTACTGGGTCTCAAAGAAGATCTGGGAGAAGGATCTCGGTATCCTAGTGGATCATCACTTAAGTATGAACTAGCAGCATGCTGCAGCTGCAAAAATTCCAATCAATGGAGGGATAGCATTAAGATCACAAGAAATGATAGGACTGTTTTATGCTGCATTAGTGAGGCCATACTTAGAACATTGCACCAGTTCTAGTCACCATGATACAAAGAGTTGCTGCGACCCTGAAAACAGCACAGAGAAGAGCAACAAAGATGATTTGGGGTCTGGAGGTTAAAGTATAGGATGGCTGGTTGAGGGAGCTAGATATGTCTAGCCTACTGAAGAGAAGTTTTAGGGAGGGCCATCAAATGAGGACCAATATTTCCAATACTTGAGGGGTTATCACAGAAAAGAGGGGATTGACTTATTTTCCAAAGCACCTGAGGGCAGGACAAGAAGTAACAGTTGGAAGATCATTAAAGAGAGATCCAACCTGGTACTAAGGAGAAATTTTTTGACAGTGAAACAATTAATCAGAGGAACAACTTGCCTCTTGGAGCTGTGGGTGTTTCATCACTAGAGAGTTTCAAGAATTGGACAACCATTTGACCAAGGTGATATAAATCTCCTGCCTTGAGCAGAGAGGAGACTTCCAAGGTCTCTTCCACCCCCATGGTTCTATGTTCTTCTGGGAGCCCAACATGTCCTGAATTCAGATTATTGTGTAAAAATATAGTAGGGTAATATGATTAAATAAGCTGTGTACACAAGGAGGTGGCACATTTATGAGATGCTCAAACCCATCTGATTGTAGCAATTCACCATTTTAGCCAGGCACAGAACTCCTAAGTATATTTTAGCAACATTAAGATCTCACCATGCTGGGTGGGGGAACTTTGGGAGTTGAAGTCCACAAGGCTTAAAGTTGCCAAAGTTGGATATCCATGTTTTAGAGCTTTCTCAGTTTATGAGTGCTGCAGAACAGCTATGCAATGTTGGGTTCGATATGGGCTAATGGCATGTTGTTCTGCCACAGGACAGCCTCAGAAGTCTTGCTTTGAATTTTCTTTGAAAGTGAGTCTCTGGCTGATCGTGACAGCAGGACCAACAGCCCAGGTAGCAGCAGGAACAATTCAGAGCAATTCAGGCTTTACTTGAAAATTGAACTTCAAAAACCTTTAGAAGGATCGTTTGTTCTAATCCTCTGTGTGTGGCCATCTTCGCTTTAGTTTTTCAGCTTTTCCCAAAATAATAATAGTAATAGCTTCCTGAATTAATCTGGAATTGACCTTTCCCATCCCCCAAGATGGTCATCATTTGACTTTGTGTGCCGCTAGTGCTTCTGCTACTGTACTTCAGGATCTTATCTCCGATCTTCTTTTTCCTGATTAGATCTCTGTAGAGACATTAATCAGTGTCATCCAAACGGCAACGCCCTGCCTCAAAGCACATCCCACTCAGTATCTACTGGGAAGTTGGCACAGCCCCATTCAGCTGTAAGGTCAGGCTTACATGTGAAGCATAAATGCCATATGTTACGAATTTACTCTTGGCATGCCTTCTCCTACATACACATGTGTCAGGAGAGCAAAACTCCAAGGTTCAGGTTGTTACGCTTTGGGAAGATTGAAACTAGAGTTACAGACAGTTGCCTGCAGTAGATTCAGCTTCCTTTGTCTTTTTACTTTATTTGTTTAATTTAACTGCTCATGTTGCCTTCATAGAAATGAAGATAGACTTAGATTTAAAATAGCTTTATTGTCACTGAATGTACACTAATCGGCATACATTATAATGAAATTTCATTGTCTACAGCTCTTGTTCTGACCTAAGCTTCCCAAGAGCATGAAGCAAACTCTTTGCCCCAACAAAAACCCCTTTTATTAATTTACTGTGAATTCTGCTCATTCACATGCAGCCTTTCAAGGGAGGATTTACAGTCACAGATCTTATCTGGCTTGGAGAGCTGACAGACTGATATCTGCAAAACTTGGCAAGGAGTCTCAGAGAGCCATCAACCAATTAAGCGAACTAATTGTCTCCTGCAAATTCCACTCCCCTTTGGCTCCTCTTTTATTGCCTTTGGGAGGAGCTATTCATCACCCACCTGTGGCCTTACTCCCAAGTTGATCCCTGTACTTTAGCTGTTCCCTTCATCTGGCAACTCTCCGCATGCTCACACTGAGAACAGGTTCCAGCTGTTCATCTGCCTCACTGATGTCTGACTCTGAAGGCAGCTGATAACTGGCATGTGGCTCTGGCCCCCACTCTGCCTCCAACACATTGACTTATATACTGCCTCATAGTTGCTACAACTCTCTCTAAGAGGCTTTACAGAGTCAACCCTCAACAATCTGGGTTCTCATTTTACCAACCTCAGAAGGATGGAAGGCTGAGTCAACCTTGAGCTGATCAGTATCGAATTCCTGGAGTGAGCAGTGAGCAGTGAGCAGTGAGCACAGATCAAATAACTATCTTGTCAGGGTACCAGGTCTGACATACCTTGGTCAAAGCCTGTTGTGATGTATAGAACAATTCTGGAATCCTAGAGTTCTGGCAGCCATTTGTAAGGGCTTATTTACTACCATTCAAATTCTTCCTTGTTTATCAGGTTACTTTTTGAAGTCATTTCTTGTAGAAATGTATAATTTCCAGTGCAAATAATCGATATTATTTCTACTGGAAACTATGAAGCATTTCATTTGGGTTACCAGGAGTCTTTGACTGCACAGTATGTGCTATATTATTTTTCTTGTTTTCATGTATTGTAGAAAAGCTTGTAATTAGACTCTGTGGGTTCTACATAGAACAAATATTTTTTATCGCTAAGCTACGGTGCATAACTGTGTCTTCTTCAGAATACATTACAGCTTTATCACTCTATCGAAGATTGCTTTCAAGAACAATGCCGTTTTGATATCTTGCCATCATTTCTAGAGGAAATGTACAAATCTGATTATGGATCTAAATGAGAAGTATTTTTTTTTAATGTCGGTGAAAAGGAAAGATACTGGTAAATCTACTCTGTGCATCCAATCCCTATAACCAGTGACAATCAGAAGGACTGAACTCCACACGGGATTCTGTTTATTGATTACCCTAAAGTAGGAATAGACAACCTGTTGCTCTCTAAAGTGTAGGACTTTGATTCCCATCAGTCATGGACTTCATGGCCGGTGTCCAGGACTCAAGGTATTATAGTGTAAAACATCTGAAGGACACCAGGTTGCTTGCTAGTGAACTACAATGAGTGATGGAATATAGGGTATATGTGCATGGTTTCTGGTTCTCCTAGAAGGAATGCTCCACATATGATAACTTATCACAGGACCTACAGCATAGCAGGTCAGAGCAAGAGACTCTGTACGCCAGTGGTGGGTTTCAAATTTTTTTAGAACCTCTTCTGTAGGTGTGGCCTGCTTTGTGGGAGTGGCTTGCCAGCCATGTGACTGGGTGGGAGTGGCTTGCCGGCCATGTGACTGGGTGGGCATGGCCAACTTGTAAAATGTGGTGAGACTCACTTAACAACGCTCTTGCTTAGCTACCAAAATGTTGGCTCAGGAACTCTGGCATTGACATGTGCAAGTCTTAAAGCTATTAAGTTACAAGATCCTTGCATCCCTAACCCTTTAGAAAAAAAACCCCAGGGGTGTTCAAACTTGACAGCTTTAAGACTTGTGGACTTCAACTCCCAGAATTCCTCCTTTCGCTCTTCATCTTGATGATGTGCGGACGGGCAGGGGGGAGGGAGCCGGAACCGGTTCTAAACACCACTGTAGAACTGTAGAACTGTAGCACTGGCAGGAACACACCCCTGCTGTACACCCAACAAAAAAAGGGCTGAATGTGGATTTTGGGAAGCCAATTAATTATCAGCTCGGCTCCTGTCTTTGTTCTAGTGAAAATGCTTTGGAGATAGTTTCGCAGCATTTCCTCTGGAGATACAGAATTTGCAATTGGTAAGAACTCCAGCTTTATCCTACTCGCTGACTTCTCCTTTCCTTCTGCAGTCAAAGTGTTGGGATGGTTTGCCACCATCTCTACAACATACAGAGAGCTGAGGTGGTGCAGTGGTTAGAGTGCAGGCTACTTCAGCTGACTGCTAGGTTCAACCTTAAGTCAACCAGCTCAAGGTTGATTCAGCCTTCCATCCTTCTGAGGTGGATAAAATGAGGACCCTGATTGTTGGGGGCAATAGGTTGACTCTGTAAAACGCTTAGAGAGGGCTGTAAAAGGACTGTGAAGCGGTATATAAGTCTATTGCTATACCCAATTGACCTGAAGAGTAGTTTTCTCCTTACCACTACTTTGACTGGTTGAGATTTTATTAAACTTGAGAGACCGCCTCCTGCCAATTACCTCCCTTCGACCTATTAGATCGCACAGATTAGGCCTCCTCTGAGTTCCATCCACCAGTCAGTGCCGACTGGCGACTACGCGGAGGAGAGCCTTTTCAGTAGTAGCTCCGACCCTTTGGAACGATCTCCCCGTGGAGATTCGCACCCTCACCACCGTCCAGACCTTCCGCACAGCCCTTAAGATCTGGCTATCCCGTCAGGCCTGGGGATAAAGATTTTAATCCGCCCCACCCGAAGGTTGAATGAAAGTTGTGTTTTATTGTTTATTTTTGGGAAAGCACCTTTGTGAATGTTTTTTTAAAAACTTTTCTTTTCTTTTCTTGCAATGAAAACTAAATATTGTGCATTGAAGGAAGAGCAAGACAGGAAGATACCAATTGGCTGCTACTGGAGCCTTCTTGTTGACCAGTTTCAGAAACATAGAGAGATGGAACACAACAACCTTGCTTGCACTGCATAACTAGTAAAGAGAGTAAGAGGGGAATAACAATGGTTGCGTTAGTGAAAGTGCCCTAATTATATTTACTTATTAACAGAAGTGTGACAGCTGATGAAAGAAGTGTTGCAATGCAAATGTATCTGTCATACTTGTGAGTGACTTTGTGACACAAGAAGAAAGAGCAGAGTCTCACGATGCAGATTTCATCAGGTTGGTATTATTTAGGCTATTTGTGGTGGCTTACACATAACTCACTAGAACCATGTATACATTTAAAGTAATGCTCAGCTAAAAGTTGTGTTTATTTAATGGAGTCAGGGAGTTCGTGGCCATAATAAATCTGCTGTGATGTGGTGATGGTGCTGAATACTGATAAACATAATGATGAAACTGTCAACAGCAGAACATTCGCACCAGTTATGCAGAGTGAGCAGAGCCATGCTATGTATGTAACCTCTCAATTAGACAAAGTCAAGCACCCACCTCAGGCCTCAGATCAGGTGGGTGGATTGTAGCAGGACTGCAATTAGCACTCTAGTCACTGCTGGTAAAGAGGAGCTGTTTTTGCCACAGGCAGCAAAATATCTTGCAGTATTTCAATGTAAAGAAAAGGGACCTGTGAACAAGTCGCCTCTTAAATCAGGATTTTTGAAACAATGGCATATAGTCTACTAGTGGCCTGTAGAGGTCCACAAGGTGGTACATTGCAGCCACACAATTGCAATCTGCTTGCCAGACCTTGATCTGCCATTCAGTTCCCACTTCCCTAAATTGACCACCAGTCATCTAACAATGACCAGTCCCTGAAAATTAGTTCGCTGAAATGTACAGAGCCGAGGTGGCATGGTAGTTAGAGTGCAGTACTGCAGGCTACTTCTCCTGCCTACCTGCTGCCTGCAATTTGGCAGTTCAAATCTCACCAGGCTCAAGGCTGACTCAGCCTTCCATCCAGAGGTGGGTTGCTCCCAGTTTGGCCCAGATCGGGCAAACTGGTAGTAGTGGTGGCAGCAGGCTCCGCCCATCCACCCGGATGCTTCTGCACAAGCGCGCATGCGTGTGCCCAAACCAGAAGTAAAAACATTGGCAACCCACCACCGCTTCCATGGTGGGTAAAATGACGACCCAAATTGTAGGGGGCAATAGACTGATTCTGTAAACTGCTTAGAGAGGGCTGTAAAGCACTGTGAAGTGGTATATAAGTCTAAGTGCTATTGCTACAGATGGCAAAGCAAGTAGCAACGGGTGTACCAAAATTCAGAAAAAGAACAATGATGAACAGATCTTGTGTGCCATCACTGGTTACAAGTCTGCTAAGCATCTCACACAAGCAACACAAAACGGAACACCATACTAGGAAAGGTGATGATGAAAAGCTAAAAGTGGGGTTTTATTAGGCTGGAGATAGTTGCTTCGGTTGTTGTAGCCAGAGTGCTGTATAAGAAAGTTCTTGACCAGCAAATTTGTGATAAGAGTGATTATCATGTATAAGATGCATACCATGATTGAATAAACATTTACTTCTGAAGTTATTCAATTTTGGTGCAAAAATTAGTTTTAGAAGGCCTTTAAATATGGGTTCCACCACAAATGCGCGCACAACAAAAGCGCGCCTGACTAAACCGCGGTGTCTAAAGCGCGGTGACAAAACCGTGCGACGAATGAGCGACTAATTAGCCCTGAAGCGCGCCGACAAAAGCGCGCCGACAGAAGCGCGCTGTAATGTAACCCTCAACCTAACCCTCAACCTAACCCTCAACCTAACCCTAAACCTAACCCTAAACCTAACCCTAAACCTAACCCTAAACCTAACCCTAAACCTAACCCTAAACCTAACCCTAAACCTAACCCTAAACCTAACCCTAAACCTAACCCTTAACCTAACTGTAAATCTTACCTTAAATGAAATCACGCTTCTGTCGGCGCGCTGTAGTTGGCGCGCTGTTGTCGGCGCGCTTTTGAAATCGCGGTTTTAGCGCCGCGGTGTTGTCGGTGCGCTTATGACGTTCGTGCTTTTGACGGGTCACGTAAATATGAAGGGCTAGGAAGGCAAAAAGAAAAATGCTGGGAAAGAGTATTTATGTTATGGAGTAGTTTCTGGACTTCCTGAACACATATTTAATGTCAGCAATTGCAGAAAGTTAGATAAACACTCATTTAAGTACAGGTGACGCTTGAAGAATTTGGAAAGAAATGAATTCTGTTTCCCACTTCTACCAAGAGGATGGTGAAACTTTATTAGTTGTATTGTGATGATGTTGGCCTACATGGAGGACAGGACAAAGAAAAACCAGGAATGTGTGGAGTTATTCTCTACTCTGAGACTGCATGCGTTGGCTCAACATTATGTTATTTATTTCCCTTCACTACATAATAGCAAGTGAAGAAGGATATAATGTATTCAGTGTAAAAGCTTTGCATCTAGACACTTATTGAAAGCAATGTCAATTGCTCATTAATCTGAAGATGCATTACTATTGATTTTATACCATGCTTCTTTCTGGACATCCATCATATATCCATTAAACAACAACCTAGATGCAGACTGTAATGTTTTACCTACTTAACTAGAAATTCACTAAGGAGCAAGCCTCTACATCTGAGTAGACATGCTCAGCAAGTTATGAAGTAAGTTGACCCCATTTTGATGAGAATTCTGGCACTTCTGCTTGTTCTTCTGGCATGCTATCTGTTGTCACCAGCATCCTCTTCTTTCTGCCCAGACCGCTCCATCTGATTCAATTCCTGACACCTTCTTGAGCTGCAGCTTTGGTTCACTTGGGAAGCTGCCAGTGAATGACAGGGAAAATCAATTCCCAACTAGTCATGATCAGAGCAACCTAAGAATAAAGGGGAATTGCCACATCCAGTGCAGGGCCAATTGCTGTACTGACAGAAATGTGGACCTCCAAAACAAGGCTAGTAGTAAGGGAGACCAGCAGCACTATTAACTTCATTCCTACGGGACATTCAGACGAATACTGGTGGAGACAGCAGTTTTGGAAACGACAAGGATCTCAAGCACATCCTTAGGGTTGTATGTATGAGCTCTTACTGAATGACCAGATTCTACGGATATGTCTGCCTTTGAATGATTCATAAT
The DNA here is from genome assembly GCF_051295495.1 of Thamnophis sirtalis. Taxonomy (NCBI): domain Eukaryota; kingdom Metazoa; phylum Chordata; class Lepidosauria; order Squamata; family Natricidae; genus Thamnophis; species Thamnophis sirtalis. The sequence continues at coordinate 127,535,822 of NW_028261385.1, read as the reverse complement.
TCTTTCTGACTACAATCTGGAAGGGCCAGGTTTCACTAAAATCCTGATGGAAAAATTCTGAAATTTGCTCAATGTTCTTTTACTTCACAAACTACCCCTCAACCTAAATCAACTAGTAACTTGTTTTCTTCTAAGAAGAACTGATTTTTTAAAAAAATAATATGTTTCTTCCCTAAAACTTGTGGGTGTTGCAAAATTATCCTTAGGTCATTGCTGCCAATTTATTTTTTTGATGTTTGCTTGGTGGATAGTCTTATCCCATTTTTTCCCTGTCCTCAGTTTTTAATTATTTTTATTGCAAGTGATCAAATGTGGAAAGTAAAAAAAAAAGATAATTACAGACACCAAAATTTCTAACTGTCTCCAATTATAAAGTTTGAGTACACATGCATCTAATTCATAATCAGACATGATGTTTCCTACTGTTTGACTTCAGTAGATTTATTCAGATGTACAAAATCCTTAGCTCTGTTCTTTGACTCCCCAGCCTTTAGATTTTCAAAGCAATCTGATTGTCTAAGTTAGTAGCCAACAGTGATAATGATAATGAGATTTGATTTGATCTAGTTAATTTAATTAACTAAATGAATAAATTTGGTCTTATCTGCTCTTAGTAATATCAACATAGAATGAAATCAGATTAGCCATATTTGTGATCATAACAAATGTGGATTTCTTGATTAACTGTAATTACTTCAGATAAGCAAGTGGAAAAATTCAGGGTTGGAATAATGCAACAAATGTCAGAAAAACAACTGAAACAGTGAAGCCACAAAGAGTTCAAAAAAGTCTGCTTCAAAAATACATATTCCAGTAACATCATAATGAGCATAGCACCAAAGGATATATTATATTAGGACAGAGGAAGGGAAGGGAGGATTGCTTTTACATCAAAAAGGAAACCTGGAACATTTACCTCAATGCTGACCTGGCCCTCAACCAACTCATGAAATTCCTTGAATATCTTTCAGTTTTTCTCAGTGTAAATAAAACCCTAGACCTGTCAAATCAAACACTGATCTAATGTGCATTTTATTTTTCTTGTTCTATCCCGATCTTTTCCAACCAGAATTTGCAATAGGACCCCATCTGATATGAAGTATGATTGAATTTTAATTTAAGGAGCCTCATCAAAAAGGTAGAAAGCAAAATAAAATTATTTCCTGAATTCCCCATTGACTCTTTCGGCCAAACACAACTTGCTAGGATAGATATTTAGAAAGAGAACCTAGATGCCTAAGAAATAGACATGTCTAGTGAAATGAAGCATATATGAATTGGAAGAATTTTTGAGGAATTTGTCACTGAAAATTATGTTTCTTTTTGCAAAATAAAAAGGCAATTCTTGAGATCAACATTAACAAAGGAGCTGCCGTCACTGTTTTCTTTAGAATAGATTTCTGAATGCTACTGGGTGATTTGCTATGATAGCCTGTATTGTTAACTACCTGAATGATCTTAAATAATAACTGGCACCATTTTCTTGTGCCTAATAATTCCTGATATTACACAGTGTTGATATAATAATGCCTAGAGGAGACTCAGCATGGTATTTCAATAACATACTACTATTGAGTTTTGCAACACTTTCTTCCAGCAGATTTGGCTGCTCATGCAGACACTGAGAACAACATAGATCAAGATAGACCAAAGCTGTGTGTGTGTGTGTGTGTGTGTGTGTGAAATTTGTTTAATTTTTAAATTTATTTTATTATTTATTATTGTTTTTTATTATTATATATTATAGTTTTATTTATATTGATCGTTTCCTGATTGCTTATTTGTACCCTATGACTATCATTAAGTGTTGTACCTTATGATTCTTGACAAATGTATCTTGTCTTTTTATGTACCCTGGGAGCATACGCACCAAATACAAATTCCTTGTGTGTCCAATCACACTTGGCCAATAAATGATTCTATTCTATTCTATTCTATTCTATTCTATTCTATTCTATTCTATTCTATTCTATTCTATTCTATTCTATTCTATTCTAAGCTAGGAAAAGAACTGTTATATCCACTCCACCCCCAATCCCTCATCTACAAATACAGAACTGGATGCAGTTTTGTCCTTAGTTAGTAATATCTTAGTAAGAATACTGCATCCAGTTCTGGTCACCACAATATAAAAAAGATGTTGAGACTCTGGAAAGAGTGTAGAGAAGAGCAATAAGAATGATTAGGAGGCTGGAGGCTAAAGCATGTGAAGAACAGTTACAGGAATTGGGTATGTCTAATCCAGGGGGATCAAACTCAAGGGTCAGGGGCCAGATCTGGCCCACGGGGTGCTTAGAATTGACCCTTGGGGCCTCCCTGGAAAAAACAAAGGATTGGCCCATGGTGCCTCTACCATTGAAAATGGAGCTCACAAGGGCCCCGCATGTCCCCCCCATCCTGAGCTCCATTTTTTTGCTGTCACAGGGTTTCAGAAGGCTGCAGCAGCAAAAAATGGAGCTTGGAAGCCCATTTTTACAGGCCGAGTGCTTGTGCCATTCCAGACGCCCCCCAAGTGATAACACGAGTGATATCCTGCTGGCCACACCTCTTGGCCATGCCCCCTCTGAGGTCAAAAACAACCCTGATGTGGCCCTCAGTGAAATTGAGTTTTACACCCTTGGTTTAATCTAATGAAAAGAAGGACTATGGGAGACATGATACCAGTGTTTCGATATTTGAGGAGCAACTACAAAGATGAGAAGGTCAAACTATTTTCCGAAGGACCAAAAGGCAAAACAAGAAACAATGACTGGAAACTAACCAAGGAGAGAAGCAAACTAGAACTAAGGAGAAATTTCCTAATAGTGAAGGCAATCAACCAAGGGAATAGCTCCATCATTGGTGCTTATTAAAAAGTGACTGGATGACCATTTGTCTGAAATGGTATAAGGGCAGTGAACCCTTTTTCACCTCGTGTGCCAAAAGCACAAGTGTGCATGCTATTGCACTTACTCACGTGCCCACCCCATAACAATGCCTCCCACGCATGCCCCTTGCATATGTGCCCATGACACACATACACCCCGCTGTCCCGCACATGCACACACAGCTTTCTAGGAGCTTGGGGAGGGTGAAAAAGGCCTTCCCCACCCTCAGAGGCCTCCCAGAGGCTGGAAATGCTCTGTTTTCTGATTTCCGGTTTGTGTGTTGGGCCGTTTTTCGCCCTCCGGAGCTTTCAGGGAAGCTTCTGGAGGGCAAAAAATGGCCAAAAATGAAGGCAGAAATCAGCTGGCCAGATCGTGTATACACGCTGGAACTGACGGGGAAACGCCTCACGTGCCCTAGGAAATGGCTCTGTGTGCCACCTGTGGCAAGCCTGTCATAGGTTTGCCATCACTGGTATAGGGCCTCCTGTTTGAGCGGGGGCTGGACTAGAAGACCTCTGAAGTCCCTTCCAACTCTATTACTCTATGTTCTATGTTTAGTGTTTTTTTTTAAAAGCTTGTAATCAAACACACATGGAAGCTATTCAGAGAAACAGAGGACCAAAGGACCACTTCACCTTCATTCCTCCCAAAAGGCAAGTTTGCACTAATTTTGCTCTGATTTTCATTTTTGGAATTGAATTCATAAAACGCTAGTCATGTGTGTGCTCTCAATAGTTTGTTTACTGTGGCTTTGCATGAGAACCAGAGATAATTCATTCAAAGGGCTATGTGAAATGTTACATTTGCTTTGAATGCTTATTTTGGCTTCCCAGAGTAAACTGATGGCAAAATCCTGTGTACAAGCCCCGCCTTAGTTATATTTGTGGAATTTCAATATTTAACCACAAAATATTCTACGATTATACCCATGCTATGTTGTTTTATTGTCAACAAACACATCAACAAAACTCAGCTTTGGTGGGTAGCTTGAAACAAGACATTGGTTTCACAGAGTCTTCTAGCTTTTCTGTATAATCAACTGGCAGTGAGGCTGGTTGGGTGTTTAGTGCCTGAAACAAAGCAGTCGGTGTGTTCTTCCTACTTCCTCTCTTTGATAGTTAGTGGTTGGCTTGTTGATGGATTGAATCATATAAATGTATATGCTTTGTTTATGCTTTTCCCTCTTCTGCATTCTTAACCACAGGCTGACTGTCCTAAGCATGCAATGGGTTGACAACTAAAGTAGAACTAGAAACAGTAGTGAATGCACAAGAGGGATACTATTTATTAAATTGTGTAGCAGATCTAATGGATATATTGCTGTTTAAAAAAACAGAAGATGGGCCATACATCTTCAAAGAATGGTTTGTGTTGATAGTTGAAAGATTTCTGCATATTCATTTCCTACTAAATTGGACCTAAAATTGTAAGTCTCACTTTCTTGGGTCAATTCTGGTTTTTTGTGTGTGTGTGTGCACCTGACCCACTGCCCACACAGTTTCAGGAAACATGAAATCATAAATCACAGTTTTTCCACTGTTAAAACAATGAAAATTGCAAACATCTGAAAAACAAAAAAGTAAAAAGAGCTGAAAATAATTAAGTTTACTTTCTCCAAATGTCAACAGGAGAATAGAAAATATACTATACTATTCCAAACTGGATAGTGACACGGGCAACATATTCCAATATCTTAAGAGAACATCTCTTAAAATATTTTGTTTATTATATCTGTATTCTGTCTTTTCTTGGGAACTCAAGTCAACACACGCAGAAATCTCATTTCACCTGCAAACAGGATGATTTATTAATATAAAATAGGACTGAAAGGTATTAGTTGGTGCAGAAAGGTTCATGATCTAGTAGGAATTTGAATTTGTCTAATTATTCCATCAGACACACAGAAGGCGGCTAATGTGGAACATACATTAGCCGCCTTCTGCAATTTGCAAAGTAAAGATTCCATTGACAACTTTCCACAATAACCAAGATAGGGGTGAAAAGAGCTTAATAAATGGTGTTGTGGAAGGCGTGAAGTTCCCATGATCTAAAAGAAAAAGGAAAGCATCCCTCCCAGGAAATTGACCTCTGCTGATTACGTCTAGCTTAAGGAAATTAACCAACTAAACTGGAAAGGATCAAGTGATTAAAATTGGGAAATTGCCACTGGACTGGGGTGTATGCTCCAAGATATCTCCAACCACATGGCAATTGCAGGATAGGAAGCAATTGCTCCAGAATTTGTCCTTATTTCTCTGTTTAATTTTGGCTGAGACAGAGCAGAGGCTAACAACAAGCCCCTGACTGAGGAATACACCAAGTACCTTTGTATCAAACTTGATAATGTCAGAGAGCCCCTTAGCAGTCTGAACACCAAAAGCCACGCAAGGCAGATGACTGTCACAAGGAAAAGCAGCCTTTGCCTCTTCAGGTTCTGATGACTTTTGATTGACTTTTGAAGAGATTTGCTCCCCTGGTTTCCTGTGTATTTTTGTTGGTTTCTGGAGCCTATGTATTGTCATTCTTTTGTAAAGAGACCAGATTTAAAATTTATCAATAAACAAGCAAGCTAATTGGATGGCTTGTTAATTTACAGCCTTATATTTACCATAAACAAGAAGATGGCATCATTGTTTTAGAAAATCGCATGCATTTTAGTAAAACAGACAATCAAGTGACAGAAAATATATTTGTGTGCCACAAAATAAAATCCTTTGTGTTGGTTCAGCACTCTAAACTAGGTTTATATGGCTCTCATTCACCATTTTATTTTATTGCCTACTCATTCATTTTTTTATGATATCTTTTCTGAGATTATCACAGTTTTTTCCTGGGATTTTGAATATATATATAATGTATAATTTGCTGTTATCCTTAGACTTGGGGATCATAGAGATGTCCATCCATTCTATGCTTATGAATAAATTAAATAGTTTCAATTTTAATATAGACCCTTTGGGGATCTATAGCTTTACTGCCCCTCATTATTAAAACTATTTCTATCATCTGTTCCAAAATTATTCCTGCTCTAAATGCTTGCTTAGGTGTCTTGCCCAAGGGTAGAATATCTAAAGCAGAAATCTAACTGGATGAAACATAGTATTAGCAAATCTTGAGGCTATATGTAGCTTTAGGCAAAAGTCACCTTATAGGTGTTGGTTAATCCTGAAGATTGCTTACAGTTAGGTGGCTGGTCATATTCATACAATTGGATCTTGAATTCTTTTGATTGAATTTAAATTCAAGTCCCAAGAAGCCCCTAGAATTACCATAAATATATTGCTTGCTTGTTTGATTTCACCATGTAACAAAAACAAAAATGCTTTCTCCTCTTTTTATTAAATATATTTATTATATATTTAGAGACCATTACGAAACTGACTTCTAAGCCAATTATTGGTTTTGACCAATATTGTTGATAGTGAACTGCAGTGGCTGTTCAGGGTTTCATCTTGAGCTTTAGACAAATCTTCAGATGTTCATACATCCAGGATGTCCTGGCTGATGAAACAACAAGTTGGTTAGTCTTTGTAAAGTTATAACATATAGCAAATGCTATCACTGGCTATACCATTTCAAACTGTAGTATGGGAGGAATACCAAGACAAAAACTTTTCTACTATTAAGGTCATCAAGAAAGCCACTTGGTTTCCCAGTGGTTCTATCCAGGTTGGCTTGATCTCAAGATGGCTTTTCATGGGATTTACCGGTTCATTTTCATTTTTATTTCCCAATAGTCTTTGATGTTAACCTAATGCTGACCCAGCACAGACATGTGCCTGAGTATATGTAGAGTAACAGAATAAACTGATTTTTGCCAACCAGGTGCACTTCAGATGTGTTGGATGATGGCTCCCCAAATTCCAGCTTTGCAAATTGCTAAAAAATTCTGTCCAATCTTTGCAAATACCTGTAGAGCAATATTCCAGTTTAGAGGCTTTTCCCCCAGAGAATAGGTGATATAATCTTTGTGACTGTTGATATTTGCAACTTCTGATATCTTTATATATTTCTCTCAATTCTACAACTTTTCAAAAACATCAGCACTGTAATCTCTTATTTAAAAAAGTTTTTTTTTGTATACAATTTACAACAGGCCACCATTCACACTACTCTGAATTTGAGTGGCAAGTGGAATGACCAAATTCACTTCAGATAGAAGTAACAGAAGGAACATGTTTGCATCCAAAATGCAAATATTACCTAGGTATTCTGGGAGTTATAATCCAGTACTTCTGATAGGCACAGTGGTGGGTTTCAAATCCCGTTCCAACCGGTATGGTTGGAACAGGCCTGGCGGCGTCCTCATTGACACGCGCAGTGCGTGCATGCGTCTTAGCACCTCTGCGATGCTCTAGTTGCTCCTCAGAGGATTGCGCAGGTGCTGTATGCACCATGCGCGTGCACAGAAGTGCAGAAGCCTTAAAACACAGGTAAGGAGCTCGGGCGGGCAGGTGGGCCCTCCGGAGCACTGTACCGGAATGGTATCCAGTGCTCCGGGCTGGTTCCTGTATGCTCGTACCAGCGCATACCACCTGCAACCCACCACTGCATAGGCATCTGATAGGGAAGACTGAATTTGGCAATACCAGTTTTTCTATAGGCCTTTGAGTACACTTCTTACTGACCACAAAGCCATGGAAAGACAGCTGCTAGATGTCAAGGCTTGTTTGCTCTTTAGTTATTTGACCATTTCCATTGTGCCGGTCTTCAAAAAATTGAAGGCATTGTATAATTACGGTAACTAAAAGTAAATCCATTCTCAAATCAACATAGAAAAATATTCAGTCACAAAAACAGTTGGAGTGTCCCATCTACATCAATATGACCTTCCTAGCCTTGCAAAAATCACAAGTGCTTGATTCCATAGACTTTCACAGTATCATATATAGGCTATCACAGAGAAGCTGGGCCTCTGGGCCACCACTCACATGAACGTGGTGCTTTTAGCAGACTTTGGAAAAGGACAAAGTTGGATCAAAGCAATAATATAAATTGGATAATATTTAAGCAAACCTCAACTGGAGGAACAAAAATGTTAAAGGTAATCAACACATTCAGCTTCTTTTAGCTACTAGGCCAGGGGTGTCAAACTCACGTCGTCACATTGTCATCACGTGACATACCATGACTTTCCCCCTTCGCTAAAATGGGGGTGGGCATGGCCAACACATGATGCATCCAGCCCACGGGACATGGGATTGACACCCCTATACTAGGCTATTGTGATTGGCTTGATGGGTCCAAAGCCGTTAAAGGCACAGTTGCTTAGATTAAAAAAAAAAAAATCATAAAATGACTTTTAGTATGCAATTGAGTGCCCAATGTTCAAGGGTGTCTCTGTGTATAAGGCATTCACTAGTTTATTGTATTTGTAAGGAATTAGTTACTGTATAGTTATCAGATTGATAGGCCATTGGATTGGTGATTTAAAGTGAAAACTAAATAAGAAGGAAAAAATGAAAGCAAAATTTGTTGATTGTATCTTGCATTTTAGGGTACCCATGTTCTAAGATAATTTTAAATGAATTAAAAGCTTTAAAAAAAAAAAGAAATGCAATGAGGTATTGTTTCAAAACCACCAAGTCACAACAAATGCTAGAATCCTTCCTACAGAGCAGGTGATGATAATGGCCCTGAGCTTCAGGAGTGCCCTTAGCTGCTTTCCTATGCATAAGGACACAAGAGACATTCCTCTTAAAGAAACTGCTAAAAAAAAGAAAATAAAAAAAATTAATTACCTTGAAATTAAAAGCAAAGTGTGGTATGAAACAGCAAAGGAATGTTTGTTCTATAATCTTTAAATTATAGTGTTAGATTTAGATAACAATCTCTACGTTTTTGTTCTCCCCTTGAGAGATTTCTAAGGTTTTTCTTTCTCTCTACAGAATGGAAAACACCACTTGGCAGAATTCTCTTCAGATATTCCTGTTTTCCTGCCAATACCTCAAAGAACACATGCCTGGAAGAACTGCAGAGAATTCAAAATAGTGATGGGGCAGAAAACGCAGGCAGGCAGGCAGGCAGAGAGAAATGTTATTCCAAAATCTCTGCCCACAAATAGGTAAGGGAATTTTGAGAGATGGCACACAGACAACTTTGCAATGCTGACTATCGAGCTGGAAAACACTCCTTTGCATTTTATTTTTCACAATCCGAATCGTCATAATGCCATTAGATGTTGGATAATCGTTCTAGCCTAGCCCATTTTCTTTCTTTCTATGCTAGAGTTTTAGCCAAAGGGTTTTTTTAAAAAAAGAAATCAATGTCATGAATGTTTTAAAAATGGAACATTGTAAATGAACAAACAAAGATATGAATGCATAAATAAAGGCAAGCTCTACATTGAAAAAATTCTTCATGTATGATGCGGATTCTTAAACATTATGATAACACAAGGCTTACAACAGTACATCAATTTGTATGAACTCACTATACCTCAAATAAAACATTTGAGTTAATTTGAGTTAAGATTTCATGAGAAATGTATACACTGCTTTTTTTAAAAGGTATAATTTTTATCATACTTTCTAGGGTTACCTATAGAATAGAATAGAATAGAATAGAATAGAATTCTTTATTGGCCAAGTGTGATTGGACGCACAAGGAATTTGTCTTTGGTGCATATGCACTCAATGTACATAAAAAGACAAGATACATTCATCAAGAATCATAAGATACAATACTTGATGATTGCCATAGGGTACAAATAAGCAGTCAGGAAACAATCAATAGCAATATAAATCATAAGGATACAAGCAACAAAGTTACCGTCCTGCAATCAAAAGTGGGAGGAGATGGGTGATAGGAATGATGAGAAGACTAATAGTAATAGTAATGCAGCCTTAGTGAATAGTTTGACAGTGATGAGGGAATTATTTGTTTAGCAGAGTGATGACATTTGGGGAAAAAACGTTCTTGTCTTCTAGTGCGCAGTTTAGATTGATCATCTTCAGTTTTTTCCTTACCATCTAACAAAAACATTTCATCTGAAAGACTATTCATACTATCCAGTGGATAAAAATACTGAATCTCAAGTATACATACACTGTTACTGCCATTCAAAGAACTACAAATTTACTAAAGCAAATCTCCATGGAAGTCACCAACAGAAAGGGAAAAAACCATGCTAATCACAGTGGTTCTCCAATAAGATGGATGAGTTCAGCAGATGGCCAAGACTACAGTATATCCAGACTTCCTCAGGAAAAGTGAGTGTGAGGTTTTTGACTGCAAAATCAAACCAGCTACTTTTAAATAATTGTAATCTCTCAGTTACTGGGGAAACTCTGGGTTCATGACCCTCAGTTTGAGAATCTCTGACTTCTGACATTGCCATGTATGCTGCATTTTGTCCCTCAATTCATTTTGCTTATAGACCATGATTATGATTTTATTAAGACAATATGGTATATTTTTAAGAGTAGCTTTTCATTTTTTTCTAATCAAATATATCAAATATTTGACCTGGGGTTAAAGATTATAATCCGTCCCCGCCCGAATGATGAATGTTGCTCTATTTTTTTAATTATGTATTGTTCTATACGTCATTGTATGTATCCCCTCCTACATAAGTTGTAAGCCGCCCTGAGTCCCCTCAGGGAAAAGGGCGGCCTATAAATAAACTTATACTAATACTACTAATACTAATACTAATATGCAGCAGACTTCCAGAGGCAGTCTTTTGGTTCTTACTGAAGATATTTTGCTAGGCAATTAAACTGTGATAGGATAAGGAATTAAATATTTTAATTGCAAAAGAAGGACCTCCCCAATCTACTAAAATGTTTCTAATATACAGTTGTACATTTCAGCTTTAATTTAAAAACAAATGAAACTGGATTTGGAAAAAAAGACTCAAAAGGCAATATAAAATTAGCTAAAGCTGCAGCTGGTGCCTTAAAAATATTTGGCAGAACTCCCTGGAAAGCCACATTTGAACATGTTTTAATATATATTACAATGCAGACAAGAATAATTATCTACTCGAAGTTCTCCAAGAGAGAGAAGCATATTGCTAATGCCTTTTGAAAGAAAACATCATGAACTGCCAGATAAGAATATTATGACATTTTCCGATTTCTGTTCCATGCCCTATTTGATGGCTTCAAGTGAAGGACCCAAACAACGTTACAAATAACTCTACATTTTGACACATTCATAGGTTAACACATAAACTGGGAATCCAATGCATTTTCACTGGAATGTATGTCCCACCGAGTTTAAAAAGATGGCTTCCCTTATAAATGGGTATATCAGCCTTCCCCATCTGGCAGCTTAATTATGAAGCAGCCTTCCTCAAGCAACTTACCCTTGCAATTATTTCAAATAAGCTGATTGGACTTGTGCAGACAAAGTGGGAGTGCTCCCTCCTTGCCTAGGCAAGCCTGGCTCAATCCAAGGGTCAATCCATCTGAAGGATACCAGGTAGGGGGAAGGCTGGCATGTGTGGCTTATGAGACAGATTTGCTTGATGGGAAAATCTGAGTCATTCTGGCAAAATGAGTACCCATTTTTTAAAATATCCATTGGATGATGTCAAGCTCCTCTTGGCTTGTGTTCTGTTGGAAGAAATGTCCTTCTGGGTTCAGTTCCAAGTGGGGAAAAAGACACTGGAAACATGGAGGCTACTTGGAAAGATGGTTTTAATGGTGGATAGGACCACATGGTTTGAGGTCCTGGGGAAAAAGGTGATCACATGCTTCAAGATGTTGGGTGAAGAAGAAAAAAGGAAAAGGGTCTTTGCGGAAAGTCCCTGAGTTTTTATACCTTCTGTTGGGCCCCACCTTGAGAGTTTCCTGTTCCTGTGTAAGAAATGTGTCCCATTGGCTGCCAGGCTCCCAAGGGGGAGGGGGGTCTTAGCTAACTTGGTAGGTTGTCTGTGTCCCAAGCTTGCTTGAGCCATTGCTGGCTGATGTAATCTTCCCAGGTGCCTTGTGGTTAGATGGGTAGAGGGCTAATCCTACCTTTGTTGAATCTTGGGCGGGGGCATTTCTCTATGAATAGACCTAGCTATCTCTTTCTCTCTTAAGGACATCTGCTGTGGGCTATTGAGGAAGGTGGGGGCTAGTAAGAGTGAGTCTGCTTCCTGCCAAAAAAAGCATGTTTCTCCACTTCTCATCCAGGGAAACATAACACTCTGCCTCTTCAATATTTCCCAGGATATTTCATTTTTCTAGGCGAGGGGTGGGTGCTAACTTCCTTCAGCTCCAAAAACAAACAGAAGCAAGACCTGCTCTCATGTCATCAGTTTCAGTTTGCAGAAAATCTTATAGTACATAATTCGATAAACACTATGCTGCTTTCCAGATTCCCCACCTTTCACTCTGTTTGGTCAGATTTAAAGAAGATGAGCTTGAACACACAGCCATGTAATGGAACATGAAAATATAAAGGGGAGAGCATAAAATATTCAGTATTTATTCACATTCCACCTTGAGTCCAATGCCAGAAGAAAAAACACCTGCGAGACCTGAGCCCAAAATTGAACCCAAATCTCCATTGTATCTCATAGATTGTAATAGCAACTATAGATGCAGAATACTAAGGAGTCAACACATTCTTAGGAAGCTGGATAAAGTGCCGATGTTCTGGAGGATACAAAGGATCTGTTTCTGTTCCTTCTTTGTCAATTTTAGCATTCGTTGTAGCATATCGGCTCTTAAACATTCGCTCATTAAATGGCTAGCAATCCATTTACATGCCAAAGTATTCATGTTAGATTCCCCAGTCTCAATGATTTTTTTGATAATAACCAATGACAGTAGTGTACTCAATTTTTCTTTTATTTTCAGAAGACAATATTCAAAATGTGACCTTCAAGTAAAAGAGGCCATCAATATCCTATTTCCCTGAAAATAAGACCTCCCTGGATCTTTTGAGGGCATGTATTAAAATAAGCCCTCCCCTGAAAATATTGCAACACAGCAGCAGCCATGAGGTGATCACTGCCTCCTGCACCTCAAAAATAATAAAACCTCCCCCAAAATAAGGCAAAGTGCTTATTTCAGGGGTCAAAATCCCTTAATTTGGGATAGAGTCAGGGCGACTGGATGGAGCCATTTACCGGCCAGATGCCCTTCTTGATACCACATGGAGTTCACAACAGTTATTTTTTCTTTGCACCCTAGGAGAGAAACATCTGCCACTATGTGGGATTGAACTCCCAATGTTCCTAGTGGGAGGCACGTATCTTCACCATTAGGCTACCATGCCGCTCTTGTCAAAGAAGAAACAACAGGTGAAAACAGAAGCTCACTTTCTAGTATCTTTCTTTCTCTGGGACAAGACAGACTGGCTCAATTACTAACATTTAATTGGGTATTTATTCATAAACATTTTAATTTATTCATAAACATTTTAATCCACCAAGGACATCAGTCCAAGAGAAGAAAGAGACAGTCATGCAGATGGTGATTTGGCAAAGACACCAAAATGTCACCTATAGACAAGGATAGTCATTTCTGCAACTCATTTTACATTATTCATTGCTACTATTCCATTGGTTGATTAACCATCCAACCATACTTTTGGATATGTTTCATTTATGCATTTTTATCCAGTACTTATTTTGAGTGCTAATGAAGGTAGAATTTCATTGATAGAAACATTTCACTGCTAGTGGTATATTAATGGTATGTTTCCGTGAAAGTATCCCCTTTCAAGATAGAATTACATGGGGGGAGGGGAAATGAGTGGAAGGGGGAGGAAGGCAAAGAAGATCAAGGGACAAAGCACATTTCAGAACTTTCTGAGGCAAACACTTCTAGCTAACATTAAAACACAGGTATGGAAGCAGAGTGTCATTATTGTTGTTGTTATTTTAATTTTGTATAATGACATTTATATCTTTGGGTCTATACCTAATAACCAGTGGTGGGTTCTGGATCCTGTTTCAACCGGTATGGTTGGAACGTGCCTGGTGGCATCCACTTGGACGTGCACAGCACATGCATGCGTGTTAGCACCTCCGTGATGCTCCAGCTGTTCTGCGATGCTCCAGCTGCTCCGCGGAGCATCTCACAGGCGCTGTATGCACCATATGCGTGTGTGGAAGCACGGAAGCCTTAAAACACAGGTAAGGAGCTCGGACGGACGGGTGGACCCTCCGCAGCACCATACTGGAATGGTATTCGGTGCTCCGGGCTGGCTCCGATAAGCCCATATTGGGGCGTACCGCTTGCAACCCACCACTGCTATTAACCTTCTTGTTGCTTCCTAAGTAGGTTGGGACTTAAATATCCAGAATACCTGACCAATATGGCCATGGAGGAAGGTTACTTCTTTTTACTGCATTTCAGTGTGGTACTATGCTAGAACCAGAAGACATCACCACTTGAAAGGATCATTGTGGCTGGAAGAGTTATTATACCTTATAATTTTGCAGACAGATGGCAATTATTATTTCAAAATATTATGAATTGCCTTATTATGGAGCAGGGGAAAGCCTCAAATGCTACTTCTACTACTACTACTTTTGACAACTCATTGCATGTTTTGCTGTCCTATCTGAGATCTTTTTCTTTTCATTAATGGGCAGTCTTTTTACTCCCATACTATGGAGCAGAGTTATTATAAAAATCTTTGGCATAAGCTAGAAAGTGAATAGATATTTTAGAAAATACGACTAGTGTGAGATGCGGGATTCATTTTGGAGTTCTTACTTTCTACTTACAGCAGTTTGACAGGAACAGTAGATTTCCGGCCTGAAATTATGTAGTGCATCAGAATGCACAAAAACTGAGTAGGAATAATACAGAAAGAAATCCTTGTATTCATTAAAGAAAGCATGAATTTGAGCACCCATTTTGATCACTCTTACTGTTCCATGTGGTATGTGTTGGAGGAGGTAACTTGAATTAGGACCAACACCAGATGTTTCAATGCAGCAGCTAACTCAGCTGCTTGAGAAAATATGCACTAAGGGATGAACAGGTTTTTCAAATTTCTCCTTAGATTAATCTGGCAACAATCATGAGTTTTTCAGGGGAGGGGGGAGCTTGGTGTTGGGGTTGGGAAAGATGATGAAAAACAACAAAGAGACTCTTTAGTTTGTTTTTCAAGGCCAAATTGATAATTTGGGAATGTGTCCCTGGTTACCTGCTGCTTTATTAACACAGTTTCTCTACTTTTGTTCATTTACCTGACAAAAAGTTGCAATGGAAGGACGATAGGACTTGAGCCATATTTCCCTCTCACACACCTTTTCCATTTCACTGGCTTGATGAAAATATACAGAGGTTTTCAGAACGGCTACTTCTTCTGTGGTTCTCTGGGACTTGTAGATGAGCTTATTGTTGTCAGCACTTCAGGGATATGACAGCTGGTGTTCCTTTTACCATCATTTTTCAGGCCAAGGAAGGGAAAAGAGGAACTATGTCTCTGGGCTGAGGAGTTGGCAGTGAGACCTCTGGTTGTGGGTTTCTGTGTGGGGAATTTACAGATCCTTGCCATCTTTTTGCAGCCTAATGAAAAAAACCCAAAGGTGTCTATTCATTTTCAGATAGGAAATATACGAAAGCAACCATGAAATGGTTGAAAAATAAGACAGACTATCCATCAGAATAAAAGGGATGAAACTTGTCTAGCTCAATAAGCTTTACTTATAGCTAGGAACACAAATACATCTTAGGCCTCCCACTGCATCAAAACAGTGTGAATCTGCCTCTAGAAAAAAAGAGCAAACTCTTCTCCTTTCTTCAACCTGGGATAAATTTAATCTCCATGACTTTAATCCTACGGAAGGTGGAAGCTTGTGAGCATTTGATCCTCCTTGTGGTGAAATCAATCCAATTGGTCCCACCTATTAACACCGTGCATCCTTTGCTTTCTGAGCTTTAAGGAAACTAGAAAGCTGCATTTCAGAAGTGCCTCCTCCCTTCTTTTTCTGCCAGAGGCAGAAAAAGTTCTAGGGCATTCTGAGGGAGAATACAAGTCGAGTCACACTGTCTTGCCCCAACCCTTTAATGAGAAATCAGAGATTCTCTGTCATTTTGGATCCTCTGAACTTGCTGAGCTGTGGTGGTGCCAGTCCGTCGGCTACTATAAAATTCTTCCCTCTCTCTTCTTTTTAATATGACAAATCAGGCTGGAAAAGCAGGGCATTCTGAAATGTAAACTAGATGAAAATAAGCTACAATGAATATGAAAAAAAATTGGCGTGTCATTTTACAGTCAATGGAAAATTAGGACCAGATGAAACTTTGGAGGCCTTGGGCCTTTTTTTTTTTTTGCTAGAGTTGGTCAGTCCTTTGTAGAAGTGGAATTGTGCTACGTTTCCTTGATGATTGGTAAGCAACAGGATGTTTGTGCATCCTGGTGAAGAAAAAAGTAAGCAGTCAGATGTTTGGGGTTTCTTTTTTTATTTGCAGAAATGTTTCATCCCAGGAAATAACTCCAAGGAAGGATTTACTTGCTAGTCCACAATGGCAAAAGGTTTGTGGGTAGGGGGGAGGCAGTGAAGGATGGATCACACACAGTCAGGTCCCTTTCAGCCAGGAAGGTTGTTTTTTGGCCTTTCCTTTCCTTTCCTTTCTGCAACACGTTAACAAAAATTTAGAATGGGATTAGCTTGAGCTGTGGCCATAGGTCCACATACAACTCTAGGCTTAGATTCAGGCTTGCTATACGAGAGATCAGGTGAAGACGCTGGTAAGAATTATTTCTCTTTTTATCCAGCTGGGGAGGGCAGCACACAAAGGATTATACTATCTCAGAGGAAATGTGACAGAAACAAGGTTGCCTTTTCCTGGAATTTTAGACCAATAGGTTAGCGTATTGGTCTATGTCAGATTAGGGCGTATCCTCTCTTGGGTCATAGTGGCTTGACTGGAAGCTGGCTATGAAAATCCTATCGGCAAAAGTTTACAAAGTGTTCACATTGGATTGTAGGTTGCACATCTTCTCATTAGACCGTTACACTGCTGCTTTGTCCTTCCACCTCCCTGTTCCTTGGAAGGGATGGCTAATTCTTTTATTGCCTATGGCTTCAAAGCAGGAGAGAGTGAGTTCTACTCCTGTTTTAGGCACAAAGCCAGCTGGATGATTCTGAAGTAATCACTCTCAGCCATAAAAAGCAGTGGCAAAGTGCCCCCCCTCTCATTCACTCTATCTATCTATCTATCTATCTATCTATCTATCTATCTATCTATCTATCTATCTATCATCTATCTATCTATCTATCTATCTATCTATCTATCTATCTATCTATCTATCATCTATCTCTATCTCTCTATCTCTCCCTCCCTCCTTCCCTCCCCCTCTCCCCCTCTCCCTCCTTCTGCACACACATGCAAAAGTTAAATTAAAATTATATAGCTAAGGTTAAAGCGTCAAAACACAAAGACAAATGTTTTCAGAATGTACTGTAATGTTTCTATGCCTGTTTTTACTAATGGTACTGTAATAACATAATAGTTAAAATCCTTGATTAGCATGAACAAGATTACTGGGTGGGGTGGAATCATGATTTTTATTTTCCTGGGTATGTAGTTTTCTTCTAATCCATTATTTGTTTGTTAAATCAATAACATGCGTACTCTGAATCTGTATTTCCCTACATTAATTCTTTCCGGGGGCTTATTTAGCATTGTACCTGGTAATGACTATTTTTATTTTATTTTAAAATAATTCACATGCCTGACCCATATACTTCCTTGGCCGGGCTTGGTTGGAAGGATCAGTGTAGCACAATCAATTGAGAAGTTTAGCTTGTTAGTACCAGTACTCACATAAATACTTTTTTGTGGGGTCTCATCACAGAATTTTCCTACCAAAACAGAGTATGTAAAAACATAGTGGTTGATGATGATTTACCAGATCTGCCGCTTAGGAAATCTTAGAAGATGATATCATCAAACAGTTACCAAAGGTACAATAGTACTGGTGTTACTGGCATTGTGCATGGATGTTCATGTGTGCGTATACATGAGCCTTTGGGTTATTGTTGACTATCTGAACAAGCCTCCGCAGTTTTCTTGGCAAGATTTTCAGAAGTGGTTGCCACTGCTTCCTTCGTAGGGTTGAGCGAGAGTGACTGGACCAAGATCACCTGACTGGCTTTATGCCTAAGGTGGAACTATAATTCATGGTCTCCTTGTTTCTAACCCAGTGCCTTATGACTATACCAAACTATACCAACAGATTCTTGTTATTGGCATGGAACTGCTTTTTTTATATTAGTATTCTTTACCCGTGGCACGACAAAACCGCGGTCCACTAAAGCGCGCCCGATTAAAGCGCGTACCTGACGTCATCAGCAGCGCGACAAATACGACCGCGGAGAAAAAAGGGCGCTTTAAAAAGCGCTTTTAAAGCAAGCTGCTTCACGTAAAGGTAAGGGTTAGGTTTAGGTTTAGGGTTAGGGTTAGGTTAAGGGTTAGGGTTAGGTTTAGGGTTACGTTAAGCGTTAGGGTTAGGTTTAGGGTTAGGTTTAGGGTTAGCGTTAGGTTTAGCGTTAGGTTAAGGGTTAGGTTTAGGGTAAGTTTTAGGGTTAGGTTTAGGGTTAGCGTTAGGTTTAGCCTTAGGTTAAGGGTTAGGTTTAGGGTTAGGTTAAGGGTTAGGTTTAGGGTTAGATTTAGGGTTAGGTTTGGGGGGGTTAGGGTAAGGTTTTCATGTTAATTTTAACTTTACCGTTCACAGCGTGATGTTTTCGTCGCGCTGTGATGATGTCAGGTACGCGCTTTCGTCGAGCGCGCTTTAGTCTACCGCAGTTTTGTGGTGGAACCTTCTTTACCACTTGGGACAATGACCCTATATTCTTTTAGATCTTTGTAGTCTGCTAACTGTCAGAGAATCCATGATACTGGCTAGTAACCTGAATGCTTTTCCTTGCTTCAGTCTTTTAGTTTTTTTTATAATCAAAATAAGCCACCAAAGAAAATGAGGGCTAGCATCCAAGGCCAAACAGATGTACTGTCTGGTTTCAAAAAAGACTTGATGAGGGAATCCAAACTTTTGTTTCTGACTCAGCTCCCTCTGTAAGATTTAAACTGGGATTCCATCTTGGCCCAGCTGTGGCTAAGAGAAGCCACCAGAAGAACAGTCAAAAGTTTTGACAAAGGAATGTGTGTCCCAACCCCAGCAGAATGTTTCAGTTATATACATAAATTCCTCCAGCATCTTGTTTTAGGTTTGTCAGTGGAGGCCAATATAATCAGCAGCTTTGGATTTTCTGTTTAGCTGGAAGACCCACTGAAGAAATATTGTCGAGAAAGAGAATGTTCAGGCTTTAATTGTTCTTCATCTACTGGACCAGGTGAGGAGATCAAGGCATGCTCAACTTCATAAATCCTCTGGTTGCCAAGGAATGCTAAGCTGAAAAATGAGAAGTTAGTTTTTTGGCCCTTTTGGGGAACATTACTGTGTTCACAAATAATGGGTTGGGCTGCAAGCAGCTGGGCTATGCCAAATTCCTGTGCTAGATAGAGCCAGCATTAAGCTTCAAATTTGCCCCCTCCACCAATATGACTTACAAGCTGGCTGCACATGAGATGACATTTTTTTGGAAATGTTCTTGGGAGTCAGGTGGGTATACAGATTTTGGGACCAGCAAACGCATTTAGTCTCTCCTGAGGCTACCAGGAAATGGCTGTAATGGGAGTATATGTCCACCAAGTATGCAAATAAATAATCAAATGAGCAAAATACTTCCCAACTTTCTCCAAGGGCACAACAGGTAGTGCCATCCTTGTGGGCACTATGTTGCCTGCCCCTGCTTTACATAAATAAGTACAGAAGGTGACAACAACATTTTATAATCTGAATTTCTTTAACTTGCAGACCTACAGTGCCTTTAGATTATTCTATATCTGTCTGCAGAGTAATTCCAGTGGCATGGTTGTGAGACAACCCTAACTGGCTACTCCCTTACAAACTACAAAAATATAGTTGGGGGAATGTCAGCAGTTTCTAATCATGGTTCTGGCATAGCTTTCTAGCAATGGAGCTAGAAGATTTCTATCTTCCATTCCTAAGGTGCAGGTAGTCCTAGACTTACAACCGGTTGGTTAGTAACCATTCAAATTCATGCCAAGCCCCCCCCCCCTAAAAAGCTACTTAAGACCTGATTCCAGAATTCCAATGGCTGTGCACATCTGCCTGGTTACATGATTGCATTTTGGGTGTTTGACAACTGGCTCAATGCACTTCATGGGCACAATTGTGGTCACAATTTACTATGTTTTTGGCCTGTTTCTAGCCTTTTTGGCCAATTCCTTGCAAAAAAAAATTACACTCATAGGATTATATTGATTTGAATTAACTACCACTGCAAAAAAAAAGTTGTAAAAGTGGATCTGGTCATGTAGGTGCATCAATGTATGACCATCATGATTTTTGATTGAAATTCCAGGCTCCATTGTGGCCATAAGTTGAGAACTATTATATACAGAACTACCTTTTACTCTTTTAAAACTATAAAGTTGTCACAAAGAAGAGGGAGTCAAACTATTCTCCAAAGCACCTCAGGGTAGAACAAGAAGCAATGGGTGGAAACTAATCAAGGAGAGAAACTTAGAACTAAGGAAAAATTTCCTGACAGAACAATTAATCAGTGGAACAGCTTGTCTCCAGAAGCTGTGAATTCTCCAACACTGGAAGTTTTAAAGAAGATGTTGGATAGCCATTTGTCTGAAGTGGTGTAGGGTTTCCTGCCTAAGTAGGTGGTTGGACTAGAAAACCCCCAAGGTCCCTTCCAACTCTGTTATTCTATTCTGCTCTTGCTGTTGTAAGCACATTGCCTGTGGCACAGATGCCACAGCTTTTACTTCTGTACAAATGTGCTTATAACTGCATTATAGATATCTTGCAGTGTGTTAAAATTATTCTCCAAGTCATAGTTTTATTTCTTGGAGTGAAATGACACACAGTAGTAGAAAACATGATAGAATATTCAGGGGTTGAAATGCTTGCAGTCACTCAGAAGAATGAGTCAGTGTGGAAAAACCATTCCTTGGGTTCCAGCTTGGAAACTGAAATTTTCTTTATCTAATGTCTTGATCTGCATTACATAAACAGAAACATACGAGCCAATTAGGAGTACAAGAAATTAGTGCTAAAGCTTGTCCAAGTTTACTTATCCAAGTAACATGTATTTTGCATGAGACTCTTTCCAACATGTATTTTGCATGAGACTCTTTCCATATCTTCAACAAAGCATTACATTACATAATTTGGTAAGGATAATGGGATCCCACTATTCTTGGCAGTATCCAATGTCTATTAACCATACCAAACAAAAAGGCATTGGTAAGTGCAAGATAAAAGCTTCACCAAACGAGTCTCCTGTAAGTCATTAATCAAAACAACATCCCTATCATTGGGCAAAGTGATCAGAGGCCTTGAGCACCAAACACGTGAAGCAGCAAGGAGCTTTGTAAGGAGAGAGCTATCTGGCACTTATCTGGGTGTGCGTCCTGGAACACTTTAAGGAACAGCTGAAGATGCTACTTTATGGTTGCTACCGAAAAAGTCTCTCCATTGGTCTTTTGCACACACATAGGAAAAGGTACTGTGTACATCTTTCATGACAGGCAGCAAAATACCTGAGTTGACACCAGTGGTGGGTTTCCATTTTTTTTACTACCAGTGCATGCACAGAAGCGTCCGGGCGGGTGGGCAGAGCCTCCCATCACCACCACTACCCGTTCATCCCATCTGGCAGAAACCCACCTCTGGTTGACACTGAGCAAAAGAAAAAATGGGATACATGTTGGGATTTTGCTAAAATTTTCAAGTTGTAGCCTTTTGCTCACGTTTTCCTTGAAGGGTTGTAAAGGAAGCACCCAGGGGGAAGACTCCAGTCCCCCCTCTCCCTCCCTCCCTCCCTCCCTCCCTCCCTCCCTCCCTCCCTCTCTCTCTCTCTTCCCTCCCTCCCCCTCTCTCTTTTACAGTTTAACAAATTAAATAGTACCTTGGTACTCAACTGCTTTGAAATTCATCAAATTTGGTACTCAATGCATTTTGACAGGAACATTTTGTCCTGGTACTCATTGTTTGTTTTGGTACTCAACACACAAGCTAGAACTGGTTGGTGTCAACTGCCTTGTGACTCACTACATTATTCCTTATGGGAAAAGTTTTGGTACTCATTGTTTTTAGTACTCTTTGCACCTCCTGGAACCAATTTACAATGAGTATCGAGGTATCCCTGTAAGCACAAACCAGCGGGGCCCTATTTTGGCCATAGAAGGTTAATGCTAGCTATGTTTCAACCACTGTTATCCCTGCCATGTATCTATTCTGGATCACCTGGCTGTGAGAGATTCAAGTTGATTTCCAGATAGACCAAGGGCCTTCATTCACATGATTTCCTAAATCACTGTTTTGCCACTACAAGAAGTGTCTAAGATTTACCCTATCTTACCCATAACTTTCCCCATTCCTCAGATTCTGCTAGATTCTGCTTCCATGTATTGTGATCTGATTGTCAGGAACTTTGGCTAAATTTAAGTTAGGCATTTTATCCCTTTGCAGCAGAATATCAGGAAATCTCCATTTTGTGCATGGAAATTAATACTAATACATTTTATGGGAGACAAATGAAATTAGATGGACATTATTTTGTACTAGGGCTGGTGGTATGCTCATAAAATACTTTTATAATAATTTTTTGTCTCTACGTACAAGTTTTAAATAAGGAACGCTCCTTTCATTTAGCCCCAGCTTGGGTAAGATGAATGTGGTTCTTCAAAAAGAAAAGAAAATGAGTTTAGCAAAACTCAGTTGCTCAAAGCTTCCAAGAGACTGTGCTCCATTAAATGATTAGAAAATCTGTGATGATCGCACACATAGATCTAAAGGATCAGAGGCACACAGCTGCAGTTTCACAATGTTGACTAGATTTTGCCCTCTGCCTGCAAGAAAGCACGTTTTTTGGCTTGGGATGTTCTCAGAGCTATTCTCCTCCTCCTCCTCCTCATCCCATCCACACTGAATTTTCTAAGAGAATTATTTCAACATTGAAATAAACTTTCTTCCTTCCCAAATGTGCAGCGTAAATAACTACTAGCAGATCATTAGTGCAGAGGGAATATTTCTGTGTGGTTCAGTCAGAGCTTAGTCTGAAAACCAGAGAGTTGCAGTGAAAATTCAGTGTAATTGTGTCATTTGAGACAGAGAAAAGGAGGAGAAAAAAGCTGATTAAAAAAACCTTGGCTGGTAATATGGTACTTTTGGAAGCTTGTAAACTTCCAAAAATGTATGATGGTTAATCATATATTCCTTGTTTGGTCTCCTGT
The DNA here is from genome assembly GCF_051295495.1 of Thamnophis sirtalis. Taxonomy (NCBI): domain Eukaryota; kingdom Metazoa; phylum Chordata; class Lepidosauria; order Squamata; family Natricidae; genus Thamnophis; species Thamnophis sirtalis. Next base: position 127,512,718 of record NW_028261385.1, on the reverse strand, counting down.
CTTTGCTTATGGGTCATAGGAATGTGTGCTGCGTTGGACAAAAAGAGAAACTCATGGTTTTCATTATAAGTTGTAAACATCCATTGCAGAAGGTCTCAAAAGTATGATCATCTTCTCTCTCTCTCACTACTAACTTATTTTATAGAAACATTAAATTATACTGAGAAAAAAATTATGTGACCAAGCATATAGGAATGTTTAGGCAGGGGGCTATATCTGAGACTTATTAGAATCAATAGAATTTTAGTTAATCATCACTAAAGCATCAAGAATGTCAAGAACTTAGGCTAATATTTTTTTCATCTCCAATTTAAAAAGTTACATGAGGTGATCTGATATTGGAGTGAATAATGTTGGACTAAATGGAACAGTTTCATATGCTGCTATAAATCCAATGGCTTTATTAGCTTTTAACTGTTTATTAGCTTTTAACTAGATCTAGCTACTAGATCTAGCTGTCAAAAATGGAGAAGACCAGTGGATGGCAACAAAGAGATGTTCGCTTGCATCTAGGGGTTGTCCATGGTTTTGCAGCCCAGATCTAGAAATCCTAAATGTATATATTTTATTCGTATTACTGGTTTCACTGATATTATAATTATGTAAGAAATATTTCATGTGCCTCAGGTTAGGCTGAAGAAGAATAACTCTTCATAATCTCCAGATACATTAGATTTGATATGCAACATGTACACTATCTTTCACATAAAGCACATAGTACAACCAGCAAGTAGAAGCAATAGATGATGGAGTAATGATAATAATTTATTAAACTTGAGTGCCATCCAACTCCCAATGACTCTGGGCAGATCTCAACAATCATACAAAGACATTATAATAAAAGGTTAAAAAAAACTAAAGCTGAAAAGGTCAAGATAGGATATGCCTAAATAATAACAGTAATAATAATGTTTTGCCTTCTTATCATATACAACAGACTCCATTTCCCATTCTTGATTTGCAGAAGAGCAGTAACCCCAAATATGTCAAACATTTTAAACAAGAACAGAAACATGTTGAAAATAAATAACTGATGTTAAAAATGGATAGAGAAGAAAACTTCATGGAGAAAAAGAATAATATAAACTCCTTCATAACAATATATAATAATGTTCTAAATTTATGATTTGAAAACCTTTGTACATGCCCAGTATCTTAAGAAGGTACTCCACATGGTACCTTCCAAATGTGTTAGGTCTCCAGATTTCTGGATGTGGGCTGGAATCTTGCCTTCATCAGCCAACATGGCCACCAGCCCAGCTGTTTGGAGCTGATACAAGTAGCACGACACATCTGGAACACATTAGGGTAGGGAGGGCTTGCTTAAATCTGGTGCTCTTTATTTTGGATTAGAATAGAAACTGGGAGCAACAAAAGCATATTTTCACAGTGCAAGGTCAAATTCCCAAAATGGTAACTCACAGCTAGAAAGAAACACAGAAGAGTAGTCATTAAGATGTTCTACAAGTCAAAAGTCAAACCAGTCTAAGCAAGTGTGCTAAGATCAGAAAGCAGTTGATACAACTAAGGAGAATTTTGGGACAGACAGAATTCAAGGTAAAAAAGGTGATCGGCATTACTGAATCATGAGTGACAGGTATTCCTTTTAAGCAATTATCTATTCTAAGATAGATAATTTGCACTGAAAGCAGTAGTTATTTCTTAGTTGGTTGGTGCTCATTGAGTCTGAGCAGGTCAGAGGTGGCGCAGTGATTAGGGTGCAGTACTGCAGGCCACTTCAGCTGACTATTATCAGCAGTTCAGCGGTTCAAATCTCACCGGCTCAAGGTTGACTTAGCCTTCCATCCTTCCGAGGTGGGTGAAATGAGGACCCAGACTATGGGGGCGATATGCTGACTCTGTAAACCGCTTAGAGAGGGCTGAAAGCCCTATGGAGCGGTATATAAGTCTAACTGCTATTGCTATTGCTATTGCTATGAGGTCTTTCAGGTGTAGTTAGCAAGATTCTTAAGCAGGCCCCCTATGGTGAGCTGATTTCAAGTGAACATTTCAATTTTTTCCACCTAATGATATTTTTGTAGGTCTCACCATCAATGGTAGGACTTTTACCTGGCAATTACAGTTCTAAGTCATGATGGTGGTAAAGCAGGACATTACAAGATTGGATCCTATTTTATGATATTTTTCACTCTGGTTGTTAAGCAAACTCAGTTGTTGTAAAGCAACCCCATTATTGCTATGGGGCAGTTTTAGTTAAAACTGTTAAAAAACAGAAATAAAGGCTGACAAACATTGTCATGAATTATGGTGATGTGACCACTGAGTGCTGCAAGTATCTGTAAATGTGGACCAGTTGCAGTCATGCAGTCATGTGACTGGTGGGAAGTGATATTGGAACATTGAAACTGGGTTATAAATAGCTTTTGAGCCGTGGTAATGCAGTGGTTAGAATGCAGCATTGTAGCCTAATTCTGCTGACTGCTGTTTGCCAGCAGTTTGACAGTTCGATTCTCACTCATGGGCTGACGGTTGACTTCCATCCTTCTGAGGTCGGTAAAGATTGTTGGGGGAAATAGGCTGACTCTATAAGCTGCTTAGAGAGGACTGTAAAGCACAGTCTAAGAACCAAGTCTAAGTTCTAGTGCTACTGCTATTTTGGAGATCTGTCTTAACTTTGAACAGTCACTAAGCAATTGGTCATATGTCAAGGACTACCTGTTTTGATAAATCTAGAGCAGGATGCAGGATTCTGGGCAAGTGTCCCCCCCCAATCCTATGCCAAAGCCAACCTCAACAGAAAGCATATTGCCTTTCTAAGATGAGGCCTTAGTAATACAGGGGCTAAGTAAATGAAAAGAAAATTTGCTGTATTAGAAATAGTTGTAGATGTTTTTACAGAAAAAAGGAGAATGTGGATAAATCACACACATATGGCTGAAGCAATTTGTTTCTCACAGCAGAAATTCAAAAATCTTTGATGACCCAAGCTGATGCCACATGGGGAAAATGCTGTGCTCAAATGAGTAACTCAGCATAACCACACTAGCAACATCCCACTATGAATTCAACATGAATTTAATTCTTCACGATTAATTTAATCTTTTAGCACTTGTCAGTCCACCAGCCTTCTCATTCCTTGCTAAGAACATCTATGCCAAAAGAAAAAGAATGCATAAAATCATTGTTCTTTTTCTCTTTATGTATTTTTTTAAAAAAATATATGAACTTTCTGTTCATTTAAACTACAGTTTGATATATTTGATATTGATTAAACTTACTGCTTGTGTTATTGCTCTGCAACAGTTGTTTTATTGCTATGTCACTATGCTTAGGAATTATGATATTATTTCTTAGGTTATTGTTACGGTGTTTAATATGGAGCTTTGTAACGTCAAAACACAACAAGCGGATGGATAACACAACTTCTTTATCTGCAGAAAATGTGATCGTATGGCAATTGACCATGCTGTCTATACTGATTCAGGAGAAGGGCTTGGTGATTTTTGCATCCATGACCAAAGTTAAGAATGAAAAGATTTACATCCAGGGCTGACTATAAGAATATACTGTCTTCATTGCCAAAGCTTAGGAGGATGTTATTGCTGCCTCTTCTGAATTTTTGCATCGTCCCATGAGTGGGAGGTGGCACCATAAGTCATTGCATTCCAGTGGTGAAATTCGGTTCCACCACAAATCCGCGAAGCCCTTATCCGCGGAGACATAAGCGCGAAGACTAATTTGCGCCGTTCTAAGCGCTAAGGAAAAACATGACCCTACCGCCATGACATAATCGCGGAGGGCAAATCCGCGCATTCCCAAGCACTCAGTACCCTAACCCTAACCCTAACCCTAACCCTAACCCTAACCCTAACCCTAACCCTAACCCTAAACCTAACCCTAACCCTAACCCTAAACCTAACCCTAAACCTAACGCTAATCCTAACGCTAAACCTAACGCTAAACCTAACGCTAAACCTAAACCTAACCCTAAACCTAACCCTAAACCTAACCCTAAACCTAACCCTAAACCTAACCCTAAACCTAACCCTAAACCTAACCCTAAAACAAACCCCTAAACCTAACCCTAAAACAAACCCCTAAACCTAATCCTAACCCTTACCTTAATTGAAATCGGCTTTCTGCCGCGGCGCCGTTTTAAAACGCCCTTCTGTTGCCGCGCTGTTGTCATGGCGGTGATGATGCACAGTGATGATGTCGTGGCTTTAGCACCGCGATTTTATCACCGTGATTTTGACGAGCGCGGTTTTGTCGTGCCACGGTGAAATTCAGCCAGTTCCAATTGGTTCAGGTGAACCGGTAGTGCTGGTGGTGGGAGGCTCAGCCCACCCATCCGGACATCATCACATCCTGTTTTTTACGCTCTGGGCATGTGTGGAAGGTCCTGCACATGTGTGGAGATGTCATGTGCATTCACATTTGCGAACCAGTAGCGAAGGTAAGTTGATTTCACCCCTGATGTGTCTGTATGTCCTTGAGCCAGCACTGACTACCTCCAATGTTATGCAGATGAACTATCCAGGATGGCACTTTAATCCTTTGATGATTTTTATCCCAATATCCTCTGTGTCCCCTTTATGCAAGAGAATAGGGATTCTCGCTCACCAGACATTGCAGAGAGACATAATTGAATACAGCTTGTAAGTAAACAGTGCAATTGATTTGTTGTCAACATTTGGTCTCTTCTTTCAATATTCAGGATCAGTTTGATTCAGGGAAGATGCAAATTGAGCGGAGATGCATTGGCTACACGAAGTCAAGGGTTGAGTACAAAAAAAACACTGCAGAGTTGTTGATATTTTAGTGCAGATTTTCTATGGCTTTAGCTGAGTTTGAAGGACTGGCATGCTGGCATTTATGTGCATAAGGACAATCATTGCTGTATTGTTATCTTCTTTTTACCAACATTTTAAACAATAATGTAATTGCAACAAGAAAAGGAGCATTTGCATCAGAGGATTTGAAGCAGTAATTTCCAAGATATATTGTTCTGGATCAAGGATGAACACCACCCCTAGGTGTGTCCAGCAATGTAATTTCAAGCTTTTATCACCAATTTTTTTCTGTTATAAAAATCAGGATTTTTTTTTCATAAAGAAAAAATGCCTGCTAGGTGGATTGTATATATTCATGATTATATGCAGCATTATTTAAACTTGGTATCGAAACATCATTTGAGAGTATTGTTTAAAAAAAGAAGCAATATCCTTACCTTTCTGCTCAGAACAGAAATATTTGTGGGAGGAGGAAGATTATGTCAACAGATGCAAAAGATCTCTTTAAGCATTGCTGGCTTGTATAGTTTATGCCTCTTCTCCTTTATTATGTCACTCTAATGAGATCCTCTTCAGAAAAAATCTTGGAACTTTCCCCCAAATAGTAAAGATACTTTGCCTTTTGGATAACAACAAAGAAAGAATGATAACTGAGCAGAGGACACATAAGCTACATCATAATTGTAATAGGGAATGTGGTACGTTTGAGCCTATAGGACAGTGATGGGTAACCTTTTCTGGACAGAATACCCAAAGAGCACATGTATGTGCATGTGTGAAGGTGCATGCGCACCCCCAAACTTCCAAAATTCAATGCGCATACAGCCCCCGTGCCTCTGCCCCACTCCCATGTATGCACCCACCCATATGCCCCCCTGCATATGCTCCCGTTCATGCACGTGTGCCCCCACATGCTCCCTGTTCCCTGCGCATGTGCGACAGAGACCTGAAGACAAGCTGGCCAGCGGGATGGCATGCGCACATGCATGGCGGAGCTGAACTGGGGCGATGGGTCACATGCTTACAGAGAGGCACACGTGCCATAGGTTCACCATTACGGCTATAGGACAATCATAATAATAATATTAAAAAGGGTTATCTAATTAAGGACTCATAATATACTTATCTTCAGTGGGAGAAGAAGTTTAAACATGGAATATCCTAATCCTTTCCTTCTACAGGTCAATTTGTTCATTGTCATGATGGCATAAGTAACCCTGAGCCAAAAGTAAGATGTTTCTCATTAACAAATTAGTTTCGGTTAAGCTACAGCTTTCGCTTTTCATATAGATATATATATAAAAAACAGCCAAAAATATAATTCTATCATAACTTTTAGAGATAATTGTGAGGTTAGGTATTCCAATTTAGAGCAGAGCTCATTGAGAAACCATTGCCTTCACTCTGAATTGGCTTCATCTAGCATCCTCAGTGCTTGGTCATTTTCAGAAGACGTGCAGTGCCATGTTATAGATTTATATGATTAATTAAAATACAACAGAAGCTATTAAATCTGTTAAATCTCATCTAGATCAATACAAAAACAGAGGAATATTTATGTATCCATTTCACTTTTCCAAAATAATTTATGTTCTAGTCAAGGGTGGGTTCCGGCAGTCGATACTGCCGGTTCGCTTGTGGGCGCGCCACGCATACGTGCTCGATGCGCTGTGCAACACAAATGTCTGTGTGCATGCGCAGAAGCAAAAAACAAGATGGCGGCGCCTATGGCACCCCCCCGAAGAACCAGTTCGGGGGTGTGGCCGGCCTGGGTCGCTGCCAGTTCCAGTGACCCAGGCTGCCACACTGCTATCTGTTTGGCCAAACTGGGCCGAACCAGTAGAAACCCACCACTGGCTCTAGTTCCAAATAAAGGTAATGCTCAATGTATCTGTTGCAATTATAGCTTCTAAAAATGGGAACTATGTAGGATGGGCTAATGACCTCTTCCATTGCCAGTGTTTCTATTTCGACCAACATTGTTCCAAATAAGCCAAATGGTCACTGTACATCTGCAGAAATTAAGCTGTTACTATTACATGAAGATTCATGACAATTGTGAATGGCAACAGATGTTTGGGCCATTGATCCATGGATGCCCAAATAATGAATTTTGAACCACATGCTGAGGCCTACTGCCACTTTTATTATCTGATGTATGATTAGAAAAACAGTAAAATACAGTAGATGTATAAATATACAGTATGTAGTCATCCAAATCACATTTCTAAACAAATGCCTAAGATAAATAACAGTGACTTTTCAATAATTGTATTTAAAGACTGAACAGTAGGTTAAAATCTAAACATTTAAACCTAGGCACCTGTTTAGATTGTTGACTATTGATTCAAGCAATGATTTTTGGTGTGAAAAAGCTCAGATCTAAAGTTTTCAAGATATTTTTATGCCAACATCCTGCAAGATTAGCGGCATATTCTGCACATGTCTATTCAGAATTGCCCTTCTGAGTTCAGTAGAGCTTACTCTCAGCTAAGTAGATAGATGGTTGTAGCTTTGGTTGGCTGATCTGGCCTATGTTTTCTGCATGGCTACATAGCAAATGATGTGTCACCACTGGGAGCATGTGAAGGTGAGAACAGGTTGTGCTTTCACTACTGATAATATCCTAAGAGGTGAGATTGTCTCTTGGTATCAATTACTCAGAATTCATAACCTGGAACTTAATGATTTACTGCTCTGCATATACTCTATTAAAGTTTAAGCTCTTTTTCTTGCTATCATCTTGTTCTGAAGACAGGGTAATACTTTGTCAAAAGTAAATAATGTAACAGTACAGGATTTTAAAACATCTTACAAATTAAATATTAAACTTTCAAGGTTTACTTGATCTGAAGGTCCCAAGTTGCTTTCAGTCTTGGCTGATCCCTGGCAGTTCTACCTGTCCATCACATATGTTAGCCAACTCATGATAATAGAATGCAATATAAAAAAGGGGATGATTATCTCTCTTTCAAAATATCATGGAATTTAACGAGTAATTTCCCACCATTTTTCTCAACAGAAAAAAAACCCATGCCAATATTTTCTTCTGAATTTTCAAAACCATCATTAATTAGCCTCAAAGGTGCTTTTTCAAGAGGCAACTGGACTTTTTGGTTTATTTTCTTTGAAGATGTTTCACTTCTCATCCAAGAAGCTTCTTCGGCTCTGACCTTTGCGACAACAATCTTCATAGACATTGTTTAAGAGCCGAGGTGGCGCAGTAGTTAGAGTGCAGCACTGCAGGCTACTTGAGCTGACTGCAGTTCTGCAGTTCGGCTGTTCAAATCTCACCGGCTCAAGGTTGACTCAGCCTTCCATCCTTCTGAGGTGGGTAAAATGAGGACCCGGATTGTTGTTGGGGGCAATATGCTGACTCTGTAACCCACTTAGAGAGGGCTGAAAGCCCTATGAAGCGGTATATAAGTCTAACTGCTATTGCTATTGCTATTAATTAGCAAATAAATTCCTTTGCTGTGTTTTTTTACCTCAAAGGCAACCAAAAACATTGATGAAATCTGCAAACATCAATGGTACTTGCTTGGGTGGGGGCAATGTTCTTGCACTTACCTTCTCCCATAGCATTTTTCAAACAGAATGGGCACCGGGCAAGCAGAGAGGTTATAGGATGATGAAGAGACTTGTATCAAGCACACTAAACCCCTTGAAACTTTAGGGCAAGAAAAAAAATACATAAAGGCACCATATAAAGAAATTCAGAACTCTAAGAATGCAAGGGAAAGAAATGGAGGGGAGAGAGAGAGAGAAAGAGTGAGAGAGAGAGATTTTGGCAGAGAATTAGGGAAAGTAGAAAGTAAAAATATCCATTTCGTTTCTCCACATTAACTATGAGTATTTTTGCCCTGGTTTTTATTAGATGAAACTTACACAAAAGCTGGACCAAGATGTAGGGAAGGCAAATTGCAAATGTTACAGAATTCAATGCAAGGATTTCTGAGATACATAGTTTGTTGACCGCAGTCTACAGCTTATAGTGTTTGAAAGCTCACAGTAGTTCTTTACCAACATCGCTTAAAAGAAAAAAAAAGTCATCTGCATTTGACATCCCATCTTCCTTGTCTCCAGCCCACATCCACATCCACAATCCTTCCTATCAGTAATCCTGCGATGGGATGGGGAATTACTGCTTACAAGGTGAAAAGACAGGAAGAAGACACAAAATGGTATTGTTTATAATATTACACAGTGAAAAAAGAAGCTCACAGAGTAAATGATTTGCAGATGGGATATATGAACGAGGGAGGAGGACTTAAGTAAAAACATGCAGTTGAAAAATATTGTCTTTTGACAAAAGAAAAGATGAGAATATATTGCGCCACAAAGGAAGGAAGGAAGGATGGGAAAGGAGAGGAGTGGGAAGCTGAATAAACAAACTCACGGGAAGATAAAAAAAAGTATTCAGCACTTTACAAGAGAGTTCTATCACACATAGAACCACTCATAAAGAACCTAATGATTGCAGAGAAAATGATCTCCACCTACATCCCCATCTCTCTCTCTCTATTTCCACTTTCCTCCTATGAACCTGTCACCCATCCAAAGAGATGTCATGATCTCATACAATGGACAAATCAGCCACTGAATCTAATACGATTTCTCTTTCATCCTTCCTTCTTTTCCCTCCCAAGAAACTGTATAAGCAATTCACCCAAAGCACTATTGTAAAACTTTGATTTAATGGACAATGTACTGTATTGGAATGGGGAGGGAGCAGAAAGAAAGTCTGTTAAATCTGACTATCTGTTAAATCCAAATGTATGCCATTCATGGTATGTCATTTGCATCCATTTAACACTTTGCATGATTACATAATTGACATTTAACATCCTAATTGCCAGTTGGTTGTGGAAGGGATGAGCATATATGGAAATGACATTAGTATGTCAATTATGCAAGTATGCAAATGAGGTAAATTGATGCAAGTGATGCCTACTATGTCAGTTGTGTAGACAGCATCAGAAACAATGGATTGTATCCATTCTTTGTGGTTACAGTCTATTATATCTTAAGTCCAATGAATAGAGATCTGGATCTTATTCCTTTTTCCTGTTTGGGTACACAGTTCTATCTTTTCCAGGTTGCAGAATTCCCAACCTGGCTAAGATGCTGACCTTGTCAATCAAAAGGTCAGCAGTTCAGCGGTTCAAATCCCAAGCTCCCATTACGTGTTCCAGCTTCTGCCAATCTTGTAGTTTGAAAGCACGTAAAAAATGCAAGTAGAAAATAGGGACCACCTTTGGTGGGAAGGTAACAGCGTTCTGTGCACCTTTGGTGTTTAGTCATGCCAGCCACATGACCACGGAGATGTCTTTGGACAGCGCTGGCTCTTCGGCTTTGAAATGGAGATGAGCACCGCCCCCTAGAGTCGGGAACGACTAGCACATATGTGCGAAGGGAACCTTTACCTTTATATTGGAAGTAGAATCCTTGTGGGAGTTTGACTTGAAGCCCAGGTGAGCTAGAGATGCTTGACCTACTTCAAGTGAGCTAAAATCCCATACTTTTTAATCCTGTGCCAGATTCAAGTTCCACTCTGTATTGGAGCACAGACCTGTGTGTCATATCAACTGTACCTTGTATTTGTTTATGTGAACACATTCATCTGATTCTTCCTAATCTATATCCCTATGAATCTTGATTGGATCCATATAAACAAAATGTAGTAATAAGTGGGCTCATCTGACCAAAAAATGGTTATAAATATACACATAAAATAAAAAGATAATAACCGTGATAGTAAAATATCTCATCAACTTTATCTTTCAATGATGAATTCTGAGTATAGCTACCGGATAAATAAAGGAAACCTCATGGGAATTGTATAAGATGCACCACCGCTGATGCCAAGACTGTTATTATTACTGCTTCGATTAGCAAGTAAACACTGGTGAATAAAAAGCCTCCTGTATGAGAAAGAAGGACATGGCAAACAATAGACATGGCAGGCAAAAGTATGTTCTCCTTAAACTTCCTGGCTAATTGTAAATTGAGATCAGGTTTAACTAAATATTGACTGAAAAAGAGCTGTGTGTAAAGAAATCCAGGTCCTGAAGCCATAAGCTGATTCATATAAACTCCAGCTGTGCCCAAATAGAGTCCATCTGAATTTAAACATTTGTTTTAGAATGTTGAGACAAAGGCACATGATCCCGGATTTTGGAAACTGAGCATGCATTTCAGTGATGTGACATTCTATGGTTGGGAAAGGGGGATGAAACCATAAAATTTCTGCTTCTTATATCACCTCACAACCCTCTCCAACCCCTTCCCATCCCTGACATTCTGAGACGAAAGAGGAAGATATTTCTCACAAGACCTCCTGGATGTGTCATCGCAACAATTACAAAAAGCACTTTACATTAAAAAATGCATATATATATCCCAGTAAGAGTATGGCTAGTTGATGAGAGCTAAATAGCTTGAAATCGATCTATACTAGTCTCCCTTTATTTATTTATCAGCACAAATATAACACAATATATATATATATTGATAAGGAGTCGAGCTCTGTGGCTCAGTGGTTAACACATCTGCCTAAGATGCAACACAGCACAGGTTCGATTCCCAGTAAGGGTATGGCTAGCTGATGAGAGCTAAATAGCTTGAAATAGATCTATACTAGTCTCCCTTTATTTATTTATCAGCACAAATACAACATATATATATTTAAAATGGTTAGTACCTATAGTTCTACCAATAGTTCTACCAGAACTATTGCCAAGGCTGAACATTTTAACAATAGAATAATCAGAGAAGCTATCGAGATAGAAAAACGTCCACACAGCCAGCCATTTGGAAGCCCGCCCTTATTGACAAACGAGTCCCTAACATGAGGAATGACACCAGGCCCACACTCACAATAGCCACACAGGATGTCACCACCAAACAGCCACAAAGAAAGCAGACAAAAACCCACACTGATGATGAGGCACGACCAAGGACCAGAAGCCAGACCTCAACTGCACCAGTAGCCACTTTAAACCCCTCCTATCCTTACATGAAACACAACCCCCCAACCAATCAGAACACACCTCCCCCCAATCAGAACACAGCCAAGCTCCCACCCAATCAGCTCAAACCCCCACTGGCAGTTAAAAGGAAGAAACAGCCGAGATCTCACATTGCTCCTGGAAGCACCAAGCCGAGCAAACAAGCCTGAAGATGATGAATGAGACTTTGTCGAAACGTCGCCAAGACACTTCCAATTTTACGCGGGAGAAAACCCGAATAACCAAAGACCTACATATATACATATACATATACATATACATATACATATACATATACATATACATATACATATACATATACATATACATATACATATACATATACATATACATATACATATACATATACATATACAGGCACAGGCACAGGCACAGGCACAGGCACAGGCACAGGCACAGGCACAGGCACAGACACAGACACAGACACACATATATATCATAGAACTATTGGACAAAGGAAGACTTTCCTTTATGCCAATAATAATCTCTCTCCATAGCATTAAATATTTTAACTGATCTTAAAAAACAACAACAACTTGGGTAACAAATGATGAATTATTGTCTATCAATTGACATTTTGGTCAAAAGAGGCGTTTTCTGAAAACCTTTCCATGGACATACTTTCATATTTTTTTAGCAATCTTTCTCTTTGTTTTGTGGCATCCCCTGTTGTTTCCAGGCTGAGAAAAAGTTTGCAGTCCATTATGTGCAGTGGATCCCTTGTTGGTCATGGTATTCTAGGACTGTCATCCATAGAATTTGCTACTATCTTATATCTATATAGTAAGTAAGAGAATATTTGCTTTCTTCTGAATTGGGACACCACTTATTAGGGCAAAAACCAGAAAATATATAAGCCTCTAATATGAATGTAAAATTTGATCAGACTGAGGTAGAATCTCTCTTGCATGTCCTATTAAAATGTCCAATGGTGATCAGGTTTAATACTTCCTATTGTTAGTAACTCAATTATCATTGGCACCAGAAGCTATTTTATTGTTCTCCAAGAGGATCATTCTTCAGAAATTTCTAAGATGGTTGCAAAATTCTTATCAACAGCTGTAGCTGTTAGAAATCATCTGGTTCTACCCCCATACTACATTGACTAATAGCTTTAGGATTTTAACACAATTTTAAAATTTCTTTTTAGAGTTATTATATTGTATGTTGGTCCTTTATAGTATTTGGTCTTGGACTGTAATAAATTTTGATTGATCTTATGTACCCACACATGGTAGTCTATGACCATAATAAAGATTTGCTTTGCTTTGCTTTGCTTTGATATATCCCCATACCTAAACACTCGCACACTCAGGGCCATCTCCAGGTGGAGGGTAAGAAAATATCAACATGGTGGCTGTGATCATGAGATTGAAACCCCACCCTTTTTTTCCTGTGCATTTGTACACATGACACAACTTAAAATGGGTGTTATTTTGATGTCATGATTGCAGCCGCCATTTTTTACTCCTTCTATGGATGTCTTTGCATAGATTTAATACTTGGTTTTAAATAATATTTCTGATATAAACCCCTGCCTGATTTGATTCATTTGTTCCCTCTAATTTGGTTTTTCCCATCTATCCCTGGAGTTTGTGATAGGATGGAAGGAGCGAAAGGAAATGAAAATAGCTTGATGAGCTGACAGAAATGGAGAGTTACAGTTGTGGAGAGGAAGAAAAAATAGCCAGTGAACTAAAACGAAGGTGGGAAGCTTTTGGCTATTGAAGAGACTTGGCGATTCCAAGTGATCCAGTGAGCTGGATCCATAGGAACCATAGGAAGATCACAAAGATGAGAAGGCTCAGACTTTGATGGATCATGCCGACCTGAACAAATGGGGAAGAAGAAGAGATCTGAAGAAGACCCAGAAAAAGATCAAGAGAGAGACTGCCAGTTGAGGGACATTAATATTAAGGTTAAGTCAAAGTGGCTGAGGGATTTAGAATAGCCACATGCATATCTATGTTTTAATACAGACATACACACACACACACACACACACACACACAGAGGGGGAGAGAGAGAGAGAGAGAGAGAGAGAGAGAGAGAGAGAGAGAGAGAGAGAGAGAGAGAGAGAGAGAGAGAGAGAGAGAGAGAGAGAGAGAGAGATGAAGCAGTATGTGAAAGATGTGGAAATAGATGAAGACAAAGCAATTGGAGCTTTAAAATGATTAACTGCTTTTCACAGCTTACCATACCCTCTTTACAGCCGATGCTTAAGGAGAAAGTGGGCACAGGGGAATTCTTAAATGACTAGCCTTGTGTGGCTAAAAAGCAAACCAAACTTTCCTATCTATGTTATGAATAAAAAGAAGAGGGGGTAAATTTTATAAGAAGGTCTCTACATGCTGTCAAACCCAGCAGGTCACCAGATTAGAAAAAAGCATCTCGGTAGGAAAGATTTGACCTACCTTTATTGAAACTGGCTATAGTAACAAAATCTTGCAAGCCTGATTGTCCTGCACCTCTTAGGGAGGCATCTCTCTGAGTCTCTTCCAAATGTTATTTGGCTGTTTTAGACTTAAAAATGTTTCTGTCCCTTTTGCCTAGGCCAGGGGTCCCCAATTCCCAGTCTGTGGGCTGGCACCAGACCATGGCATGCCAAAAACCGGGCTGCGCAAACAAGTGAAGCCCCAACCGCGGGATGCAGGCAGCACGTGAACCCCCACCCCCTTTGTGGCCTAGCAAGCCTAAGGGAAGCTGCTAGGAGCAAAAACGGAGTCGTTCCACCCCCCCCCGTTTTTGGCTATGCGATGTGCGATCGTCGGGACTTTTTTTTAAATTTTACTTTTGTTGGTATTTTTTACTACAGGTTCGGGCGAACTGGCCCGAACTGGTAGCATATCACCCCTGAACCACACCTTCTCAAGGCTATGGAAAAACCTCTCTTCACAGAAGCAGTGCCTGGTGCCCAAAAGGTTGGAGGCTACTGGCCTAATTAATGGGTCCTAAATAATTTCATTGAGGTCATCTTATTTACTCTCTACAAATGATAGAATTTGGTCAATTTTCAGAACACAGCCATCACATGACTTTTGTTTCCTAGAATTTCAATTGGAACCTATTTATTCCCCAAATTATTCTTGAACTAAAAGGTTTCAGTTTCAGTTGACATAGCATACCTCTTATGGACACATCCATCTTGTTTTTTGACAACCGTGTGGGTTGCCATTGATTTCTCCAGGGACGTTTTCCGATTCCCCATGCAGTCTACAGCTCTGATATAACCTGGTGGTCTTTCATCCAAACAGTGATCAGGCTCAACCTTGATTAGCTTCAAAGCTCAGTTGTCATTTTCTGTAACTTTCTTAAAGACTGCTTAAAAAAACAAGAGAACTGACTATAACCCAAGCAAACAAAAAAGCTATTTTAATAAAAATGGTACCTTTACAATCATACAGCAGGAGCATCACTTTATAATTTTACCTTCCCCTTGAATTGCGACTGAAGAGGCAGGAGAAATTACAGTCCTTCTCTGAGAGAAGAAAGATTTTTAAGCATGCTCTGAAATGTTTTATGCCATTCAAATTGCTGTCTAGGATTCAATTTCATTGCCTTCTTGCCAGTTTCTCAAATAAAACTTAGTCACATTTGTCACAAATGTTTTTTCAGTCCAGCAGTCAGTTTGTTTTTTCAGACAAGCCTCAGCTTCATTCCTCATTTTCTCAAGCAGCCTTCGTTGAGGTGTGTTGTATAAATTCTGCAAAGTCAATTGATTGAAGAGGTTAAATGATTTAGATGAGGGAATAGGAGTCATCAAATTTTCAGATGACACTAAGCTGGCAGGAATAACTAACATCCCAGAAGACAAGCCTAGGATCCAAACTTGAACAATGGGCTCTATCCAACAACATAAAATTTAATGTGGAGAAAAGCATGTTTTTACACTTAGGCAGGAAAAATCAAAGGTACAAGTACAGGTTAGGCGAAACCTGGCTGAAAAACAGTAACTGTGAGATGGAGCTTGGAGTCCTAGTGGACAATTACTTAAACATGAGCCAGCAGTGTGCAGCAGCAGCAGCCAAAAAAAGCTAATACAATTCTTGATTGTATAAAGAGAGGCATAGAATAAAAATCACATATTAGTACTGCTTTATAAAGCCTTAGTAAGGCCACACCTGGAATACTGCATTCAATTTTGGTCACCACATTACAAAAAAGATGTTGAGACTTTGAAAAAAAGTGCAAAGTAGAGCAACTAAGACGATTAAAGGCCTGGAGACTAAAACATATGAAGGAATTGGGTATGTCCAGTCTGGAGAAAAGAAGGACCAGGGGGTGACATGATAACATTATTTCAATATTTGAGGGGTTGCCACAAAAGGGAGTGGGTCAACTTATTTTTCAAAGCACCAGAAGGCAAGACAAGAATCAATAGGTGGAAGGACAGAAGCAACCTGGAATTAAGGAGAAACTTAATTGCCCTCACTGTCCTAACAGGGAGGACAATTAACCAGTGGAACAGCTTGCTTTCAGAAGTTGTAGGTGCTTCATTACTGGGGTTTTTAAAAGAAAAGACTGGACAGTCACCTTTATGAAACGGTAAAGGGTCTCCTGCTTGAACAGGGGGTTGGACTAGAAGACCTCCAAGGTCACTTCCAACTCTATTCTGATTGATTGAATAAGGTTCTTCCCACCCACTCCCAACCCCAAAGGGATTGGGAGGTAAATCAATAGTTCTTTTTATTGTTAGTTATTTCAGTGTCAATTGTGGGAAAAGGCAAGTCCTGAAACCTATAAATTATCATCTGTATTTAAGCTCCCAGTATTGGAATTTCTTGCAGAAATATTATTGTTTTTGTTCTCTGATTGTTTATTCACCCATATTTATCATAGAAATTGTCAGCTCATGTATTTATTAAAAAATCAAAACCAGAACTTTGATGGTTAACTTGATATCATGGCTGTCAACACAAAGATGAGGTATAATTGCAGGGTCATGACACACCAAATGTTGCAAAAAGTGCCCTATGCGTTGTCTCCAAGGTACATTTTTCATGTCTTGTGTTTGATTTTGGTTTGGCTTGCCATGGAGCAGCTCACTATCTCTCGAGACTAATCAGTTTATTCTACATACCAATCCTCTCCTGATGCATTTCATAACGATCTGTAAGAGGTGGAATTGATTTTTGAGCTTGTCCTCCTTATGAATTCATCTCCATTTGCTGTCATGCCTAACCACCTTTGTAAAAGACATGAGGCCAGAGGTAACATGTATGCTTCCATTTAATCTCTCAAAGATGGCAGGTTATTTATGAACGTCATTTTCCTTGTGTGTCATGCTCCCACTGCTAAACAGTTGCATCAGCAGTTGGGTTTTGCACATCATCAGCGTTACATCTGGACTCCAGATGCAAGGAAGGGTGGGATAGATTGGAACAAGGTTATCTTAACATAGTTATTTAGGATTGATGGACAACCTGGCTACTTAAAACATTCATCCTTTAAACAATTGCCACAGATTACTAATCTTACTTGAGAACTTTAAAAAGACAGAGAAGACATGAACCATCTTTTTCTGCTCATTTTTTATTTATATAGATGGGTCCCCCTAGACGGGAAAGCAGATTTTCCTCATTCTTATTAGCAGCTGTAATAGGTTTAGAACTGGGAGGCCCAACATAGAGCATAGCTGGTGCTTCAGAAGTCCAAAAGAAAAGTGATTTTAAATTGGGTTATACGCATTGGCTCAGTGGCTAAAATGCTGAGCTTGTCAATCAGAAAGGTCAGCAATTCGGCGATTCGAATCCCTAGCCCCGCATAACAGAGTGAGCTCCCATTTCTTGTCCCAGCTTCTGCCAACCTAGCAGTTCAAAAGCATGTAAAAATGCAAGTAGAAAAAATAGGAACCACCTTTGGTGGGAAGGTAACAACGTTCTGTGTTAGTCATGCCGGCCACATGACCACGGAGATGTCTTTGGACAGCATTGGCTCTTTGGCTTTGAAATGGAGATGAATACAGCTCCCTAGAGTCAGGAACAACTAGCCCATATGTGTGAGGGGAACCTTTACCTTTATCTTTTGTACCTCATAATGTCTTCAAACAATTTGCCGTTATGACCCCAAACCTAATGAGATTTCAAAAACATGTTTGTTATCCCACCTTTTCCTTCAGGAGTTCCAGGCAATATATAAAGTTTTCCCAACTTCTTCCTTTTCCCTACTACAAAAACTGGGCACAGAGTTGTCACCTATTTTTTTTTTTACCAAACTATGAAATGTTAGGAGACGTAGTCCTCTTACAAAACTTCTATCATTTTTGTTTTTTTTAAATGATTTTTTAATATCGTTTTGGAATTTTGCAAATGCCATCTCAAAGGATCTAAGAACTCCCAAAGCCATTCCTTTGCTAATAGGATATCTACAACATACACTCCCATTTCAAATCTATAACATTGGCCATCTTTGACAACTGGCTTTGCAACCTTTAAAACTTTATTACCACCATTCTACATGCATACATATAGTATTTAGCATTTCATGGTATATATCAGTGGTGGGATTGAAATAATTCAACAACCGGTTCTCTGCCCTAATGATTTCTTCCAACAACCAGTTCACCAAACTGCTCAGAAAATTAACAACTAGTATATATTGTTATCTTCCCAAAGTCATGGATTTGAGATGGCCAATTATATAAATCCAAATAAATAAATAAATCTCCCTGTTATTTAAAAAGTGCACCCTTATTAACAGATGAGTAACCTTACTTAAGATCCAACTTATTCCTATGGTGACTCCTTCAGCAAATTTTCCACACTAAGCAGGAAGTATCCTCATGCTTTATCCCTTTTCTTATATTATTGTAAGGATCAAGGAGAAACCAACATGTGCAAGAAGTGTAAGCTACAGGGCTTATTTATTTGTGGTGAAAAGATTAGGAGAACAGGAAACTATACACAGAAAACCAGGAATGACAAATGATCAGTTAAAAAAAAAAACCGATTTCTTCAGTGTTTCAGGCAGGTCACAATTACTCTGTATAGATATGAAACTACATCTGTGTGTGTGTGTGTGTGTGTGTGTGTGTGTGTGTATGAGAATTATTATGGCTACAGATATGAACATCATTCAGGCCTATAAAGTAATATAGTTTACATAGATATGTGTTTGTGTGTGTGTGTGTGTGTGTGTTTTATATTTATAAACAAATTATATTACTTTATAGACCTGAAGTGCAGTACATTTTGTTACCAATAATAATTCTCATGCTTGTAAGTCTTTGTCTTTAAATTCTGCTGCAGGCTTTTCTCATCTACTTAATAGTACATAGCAACTCAAATAGTAATAACCCCTCTCTCATTTTAAGAGCTCCTTAATCTATCTGATGAAAACATAAATATAATTATTATAAATGTTTCAAACACTTGGAGGCCATTTAGTTCTCTTCCCTTGCAGTTTAACAGACAGTGTTTGCTTTTTCTCCCATTGAGGATTTGACCAAGTTTCCTTTGATTGGGGCCCAATGTCTCAAATTTAATCCTTGGACTAAGACAAAAATAAAACAAACATATGCCATAGAAGGGGGGGGGGCAGTGGAACTGCCACCAAACTCCTTGATCTTTTTTGTATTGTTATTGTTGGTGGGAGAATTAATAAATGTTGGAGTAACACAGATCTGGAGCAAAGATTTTATATCCTTGAACCAGGGGTTGATTGCTGCTGGTTTTACTGCCGATTCGGAACCCATGCGCAACACAGTGCGTGCGTGCACTGTTCAATGTAAATTGTTCTTTGTGCATGCGCAGAACAATTTACCGTGAACTGCACATACGCTGTCATTAAAAACAAAATGGTCGCGGCCCAGTGGCGGCGAGGGAACCGGTTCAGGGGCGTGGCAGTTCTGGGTTGCTGCCGGTTCTGCGAACCAGGTCTGAATTCCACTACTGGTTTGACCGAACCGGGCTGAACTGGAAGCAACGCACCTCTACCTTGAACCCTTGTTCAGTTTCCATGCAGATTTTTAATGTCAAAGGAAAGAGAAAAAGTGGGCAACATTTTTCTTCTTGATTTCAATGTTGCCAGCCAGCTCCTTTCTTCTTCTTTTTTCGTTTATCACAGGCGGGCAAACTTTCCGGGGCCGGGCTGATATTTTTGAGGGAGTGTGTGGAGGGAGTCTGTCTCTGTCTCCTTTGTTGGTGGAGCATTTGAAGGCTAGCACAATTGATTTTGTGTATTTTCACTCTCAGAATGATAGGAAATCAATCCATTCTGTTTTTGGAACTGTGAATGGAGTTCCGAAGGCCTCGGTGATGTAGTGGTTAGAGTGCAGTACTGCAGGCTACTTCTGCTGACTGCCAGCTGCCTGCAATTTGGCAATTCAAATCTCACCAGGCTCAAGGTTGACTCAGCCATCCATCCTTCGAAGGACATTAAAATGAGGACCCAAATTGTTGTGGGAAATAAGCTGACTCTGTAAACCACTTAGAGAGGGCTATAAATGAAGCGGTATATAAGTGCATTGCTATCCATGAAGAACTTGATGGGTTTTGTGAAGCTTTCAGGCTTCAATAGTTCCCCTCCAACCACAATCTACAACCATGAAGTCAAAACATGAGGATGGCAGTGGATGACAAGAGATTCACACATGGACAACAGGCCATTTTGGCTACATGGACAGAGATGACTTGTAATTCTACCTCGGTATTTTGTGTCAATGTAACCCAACATACAGAGCATTTCCAGCTTTGGATTATTTGAATATTTTGGATCTCTCGTGGGAAATGAGATAAATTAATGGGCTTTATTTCAGTTGGCAAATTCTCAAATATGAGTTGATATCGACTGGGATCCGTCATCTTTGCTTACTATCAGATTGGCCATTTGGCCCAAACCAGAAGAAATGTTTTGTTTACAGGGCTCCAGGATACTAGATGTCTAGGTTAAAGAGCCGGGGTTAAGAATGATGATTTGCCCTTTCATTAATAATGACTAGTCAATTTTAAAGGGGCCAGATGAGAGCAAAGGGGATGCTGCATTAGGTCCTGAGAATAAATACATTATTTTTCATGTGACTGAGCAAATGTTGCTACTGCTGCTATGATGGTGATGATGCTTATTATTACAGCATTTTTTAAAGTACACATTTTGGTGGTGTTCACAGATGTAACAACATGGTTCCCAGCTCTGCTATAAATCCCAAATCTCTAAGAATGTCCATTTTCAACAAAGTAGATATTAAAAAAAGTTTATTTTGAGAAGACATAGTCGGATGTGTATATTTAAATTCAAGCTGAGGTCAAATTACTTTCTGAAATCCTTGACCAAATTTGTTGGAATGGACATTCTAGGTTGGACATATCTTCCAGAGAAAAGCTTTCATGGCTTCCCAATAGTAGGGCTTCCCTTTTGTTCTGACAGTAGCAGACTATTGAAAAAAAAGCCCCTCAAGAGGAATTCCGTAATGATGCTGTTCCTCAGGATTTAAATGGAGAGCCAGAAGGGCTGCAGATTGCTGGAGAAATGTTTGTTCAATGAAAGATGGTCTCTTCATGCACAATCCTTGGCTACTCAGCAGCTAAATTAAGGCAAGAGCACCACATTCCACCCATGAGAATTCCTCCAGAATTCTTCTTTCAGATAATTTCCAGAACAAATTCTGTTTAATCAAATTGAAAGAGAACTGTTAAGAAAAATTGCCAGGGAATTTCTCTGCCTGGCACAAATTTAAATGCAGATTTTCACGTAGCTTCAAATATGGAGATTCCTGTGGAAAGAGACCAGCTAGATTTATGAGCAAACGCATTCAAACAAGAGACAGAAACAGACTGATTTGTCATAACTAAGGTCCTTTGGCTGAAGGTTCGGTTTAATGAGAGCGGTTTCAGGGGGACCATAACAGCAAGGAGTCCGCCATGTAGATTTGGAAAGTAATTACAAGTCATGTTTTCAAGAAGACGAAAAAGAGGTGTTGATGAATGCAGCAGCGCACACGGCAAATTGTTTCTCATTGGATAGGTGTGAAATTTGTAGTATGCCTTTATTAATCTTCTGATATTCATCAACCTGTGTCTTTCTGCGTGCACATATATTTGCTCAATCCATTTAATTTAAGGTACCTTCTCACATTTATTTCTTTATTAGATTTTTATCCCGCTTTTATTACTTTATAAGTAACTCTTGACAGCAAACATATATAATATACTCCTTCCTCCTCCTATTTTTCCAGCAATAACAAACTTGTGAAGTGACTTGGGCTGAGAGAGAGTGATTGGCCTAAAGTCACCCAGCTGGCTTTCATTTCCAAGGCAGAAATAGAACTCACAGTCTCCTGGTTTCTAGACTGAAGTCTCCGTCACCAGACCAAGCTGGGTTTCTCTCTCTGTTGATCCCAAAAGTTCAAGCTTGGTTATTTCTATGAGCTACAATCATAAGGGAATCAGATCAGAGGTGGGTTGCTGCCGGTTCGGCCCACTTTGGCTGAATCGGTAGTGGAATTCAGGCCTGAATCGCAGAACTGGCAGCGACCCCGGTCTGCCATGCCCCTGAACCGGTTCCCTCCTTGCCGCTAGGCAGATGCCATTTTGGATTTAAGTGACTAAGCATGCACAGTTCACTGTAAATTGTTCCCCGCATGCGCAAAGAACAATTTACATTGAACAGTGCATGCGCACATGGTGTGCGTCTGGCACTCACACACGGGTTGCACACAGGTTGCGAAATGGCAGTAACGCTGGCATCAACCCACTCCCGGATCGGATTATTCTATTTTTTATTTTATTTATTGAAATTTGTCAAACAAAAACGAGAACAAGAATAAGAGAATAAAAATACAACCACAGGGACGATGAGCACGTCAGTGCACTTATGCACTCTCCCTCTACTGACCACTTAAGTATGAAGTAAGGTCCACGGAAGTCAATTTGTGACTGAAACTGTGAAAATTTGTAGCTGAGACAACTGAATCGGTTAGGGCATTCCAGATTTTGACAACTCTATTACAGAAA
This sequence comes from Thamnophis sirtalis, assembly GCF_051295495.1. NCBI lineage: Eukaryota > Metazoa > Chordata > Lepidosauria > Squamata > Natricidae > Thamnophis > Thamnophis sirtalis. The sequence goes on along the minus strand of NW_028261385.1, from coordinate 127,489,984 downwards.
TTGTATTTTTTACAGCCAACTTTAGAACAATTTACACTGAGTTTAAAGCGGTTGTTCGTGCGGATATTATTGCGATTAAAACAGAAAAAGTCATTCTAATTCCCAATCCCATTCCAAGTTTCAAACTCTTGGCCTGGAAAAGCTCAAAAGGGTACAGAGGATTTAGAATCCCACAGATTAAGTATTGGGCTAGTAATTTTCTCCCTCCGGAGGCAGTTTAAAAGTACAAACAAACTTAGTAGGGAACTTTGCAATTGTCACATTTTAATTTTATTTCTCCCAGATTCTCACTGGCATGCATCTGGATTCAAACGGGTGCTCCAACTTTGAAATGCTCCAGCTAAGCGCTAAGTTTAATTTCATTTGTGTGCTTTAGCAAACTAATATATATATATTTCTCTACAATGTGGTAATTGTTAAGATTCAGGAATTTTAAAAAAGGAAAGCCATAATAATATGAATGTAGCCTTGTGGAAACTGTTCAGATATGTGTGCCTTGGCGTATATGTGTGAATGTATATATGTGTGTGTATGTGTGTATATGTATGTATATATATATATTATTTATCAGCACAAATACAACATATATATATGTGTGTGTGTGTGTGTGTTGTGTTGTGTTGTGTTGTGTTTGTGCTGATGAATAAATAAAGGGAGACTAGTATAGATCTATTTCAAGCTATTTAGCTCTCATCAGCTAGCCATACCCTTACTGGGATTCGAACCGAGCCTGTATTGCATATTAGGCAGATGTATTAACCACTAAGCCACAGGCTGTCTTCTGTTATCAGCTAAGCCAGGGAGAAAGGTATATATTTAAAGTCACAACATATACATACATACATACATACATACATACATACATACATACATACATACATACATACATACACACACACATACATACACACACACACACACACTTATATATACATACACACACACACATATATATATATACACAAACATATATACATACATACATACACACACATACATACATACACATATATGCGCATATGCACACACATATGTGTGTACACACAGACACACAGACACACACATTTGATCTTCAAATCCTAAGTATTTTTCCTGGAGGCAAAATGAAGTCCTGTGGAATTATTTCTAAACAATGTAGAACTGCACAGCACATCAGTGAGTGCTTTGCAACTGCTGATATATCTGGATTGACTTTTGTTTAGTGTATTACACATCATTGACTCCGTGTTAAATTATACAGATATTGATAGCTTCTCTTAGCTTCTAATGTGTTTAGAATTAAGGCAATCCCCTATTCATTTTGACCCTTTATTCCATTCCAGTAACATCTTTTTCATCTCCTTTATTTACGCTGACGGTTTGTCAAGTGGAATCTTCATAATAATGGCAGGAAGTCCCATGGAGCATCATGCTCTCTATCAGGACAGATGGTGAGGACTGAACCTTGCTTGAATTTGTTATTGACCTAATTGGAATCACATTTGTACATTGTTCTCATGCTATGCTGTGGCAAGGGAGGATGGGGGGGGGGGGGAAACAGAACTCTGCCAGTACAAAAATGTGGAACTGCAAAAATCCTACAGAAGGAGAAGAAGTGAAGGGACGGGGGGGGGGGTACCAGACCCCCTTGGGTCATTCTTGCTATCTGAGCAGACCACTGTTGACCTAAGGTCAGACATGGGGAAGGACCTTCCAGCTGCAGTTATTCCCCTTTATTTCCCAGTGGAGATTCTTGCAGGGAGGGATCAGCCTCAAATAGGATATCCAACCCTGGGAAAAGCCACACAGATTCTGAGCAATTTACAAGACAGTAATTAGGGAGGCTATACAGTCTCATTGAACTGAGGGAATAAAGGCTGTGAAGTCTGGCCCTGGCTTCATTATTGTTGCTCCATGGGAGCTGCCAATAGAAAACATATTTGGTGCAAAAAGCGATCAGTAGCCAGGGAGGGATTTTCAGATTTCAACCCCCCCCCCATCCCGGAAAGCAAGATGTTAAAGCTTTTTTGGGGGGGGGGTATGTGAAAATACAGCTCAGCCAACTATTTAAAATGTCTTATTTTTCAGGTCCGCATTGGTCTTTCCAGAGGAATAAATCATTTTTTCTGAAATAAGATCCTGTCCTTTTTCTGAGGCAGTGTTTTGCTTAAATGCTGTTGCTTCTACCTAATGTCCCAGCTGTATGTCTTTATGGTCCTCCTGAATTAATCACTTGAGGGATTCAGGGATCAGGGTAGGGAATTGCGGCCTAGCTTGGGCCTGAACCTGAGATGACGATGGAAACTGACTCCAGGAAACATAAATGTGATGGCTTTCAGGTGGACATCACTCTAGCAAAGAAGAACAAGTGATCTGACAGGCAAATGGTGGTAACCTATTGCAGTGTTTCTCAACCTTGGCAACTTGAAGATGTCCGGAACTTGAAGCATTCGCTGGCTGGGGAATTCTGGGAGTTGAAGTCCGGACATCTTCAAGTTGCCAAGGTTGAGAAACACTGACCTATTGGACTCAATGAACACTTTCCTGGGAAATACAAAAAATACTCTTTTTTTCTTACTTAATCAAAACTATTCTTGAAAAAAACATTATGTGTGTGCTTTTTGTTACCGATGGGCAGAGAAATTCACCCAGTTTTGCAATAAGGTTCCCTATAAGAAGGTTTTTTTTTTCTTTTTTCTTTTAGTTTTCAATACCAATTCCTAATGCTGGCTGCCTGACCGTGATTACACATCCTTCTGAACATACCAGACTGAAAACCATTCCAAGAAATGCTCTATGTGGTTGGAAGATGACAGCTCTCATATGCCCACCCACCCACAATGGTGGGCAAATGTTGGAGGCAATTATGCAAAATGGTCTTCTTTTCCTAACGAGCAAGTGAAAGAATAATCAACTTATAATTTCGTCTGCCAGCTGATTCATAGCCACCACTTGCATATTATTTTTTTTTGAAAGTATGCTTGGGAAAAAAGTTAGCTCATCATGTTAAGGGGGAAAAATAAGAAGGAAAACTTAACGCAAGGAGGAAAAGTAAGGAGCTTTGCTTGCTGCCCTTGTCAGCTTCCTCCCTTCCTAATTTCCAAGATTGTTTGGGGAATCCTTTTAGAAAGAATGGAAACAGACTTGGAGGGTTGACCCACTTTATCTCCTGAATATGCAGAAGTTGAAACGAGGGCAGATTTTTGGGCCCATTTTGAGCATTGATATACATATTTATTTAGGTAGCCAAAAACTGCATCAGAAGATTTGGTAAATGGAAAAGCCAGCAGATAGCTTTCAGCCACACACTAATCTAGGAGATCCTAAGTAGAAATTTGCCTGCAGTATGAGTGGATTAAATCTGGGAAGGAAAATGGGGGTATGTGCCAAGCATTCCCTGGTATCTCCATGACTTCTGCCAGCAAAAATCTGAAAAGAATTTCTATGTTCAATTAAATTTGTCTACCAAGTTCCCAGCATTCAGGAATCCTGCTTTATCAATGTTCCCCAATGTGAACAGATAAACATGTTAATCTTAAAGCGCCTTCCTGCATTTCTACTCAATCCAAAGATTTCTAAAGCAACCAGGCACAAAATGACATTGCGGCTACACTCACACAATATTTTTAAATTCCTTGTGGACTTTAATAATTTCCTTAGTTCATACAGTGCATTAAACCATGAACAGTCAACTGGGCTTGTTTCACACAATATTTTAAGATACAAAAAAAATAATAATTGTACTCCATACTTAGCATGTTGTGTAAATGCATTTGTTAGAGTTTTATGCAACTGAGCCAGTGTGGTGTACTTATTAAAATGTTGGATTAAGACTAGGGAAACACATTCAGATGTTTTCTCTTGCTGGCTGATTTTGGATGGGACACTTACTTTTGGCTCATTCTACCTTGCAGAATTATTGTTGGTTTGGGGATAGAAGAAATTTGCCTTGAGCTCCTGGAGGGAAGGTAGAAAATAAATATAATAAATTTACCTGACCTGCATAACTAGGTAATATGAGCTTGATATGCATGTGCTCCTATGTCCTTCTAGGTTGGTATACCCAAATTATTGGGAAATATCTGCTACAAATAGCTTAGAAATTTCCTTTGGAAGAGATGGTTACCCTGGAAAAATTGCTAAACTGGAAAATAATGTAGAGTTCCCAACAACAGAGAGCTGGTGAGGTAGAAAACAGGTCTAGCTTGCTGAAGAAAACCTGCATTGTAAAGCGAGACAGATTTGGGTGCTGTTAAAAAAAAAAGGACCTTAGCTAAAGATAAGGAAATACAGACAGATACTTTTTTTTTATAAGGACTTTGCAGAATTCTTCTTAGTTGGGATGAAACAGATTTGGATTTTCTATAAACAAACTAACAGCTGTACCCATTCAGGCAGAGGGAAGGGTCACCTGCAAAAATTGCATCTCTGTGAATGTCTATGGCAGGGTTGCCAAACTCGCGGCCCAAAGCCGGATGCATCATGCGCTGGTCACGCCCATGCCTGTTTTAGTGAACGGGAAAAAGTCAAAATACGTCATGTGACACTGCTGTGATGACATAAGTTTGACACTCCTGGTCTCTGGAGATTCTCAATAATCAGTCATGATTTTCCCAAAGGTGCTTTTTCAAAAGGCAACTGGATTTTCTTGGTTATTTCCCTTGAACATGTTGTGCTGCTCATCCTTGAAGCTCCTTCAACAGAACTGAAGCTTCTTGTATGAGAAGCGAAACATTTTTAAGGGAAATAACCAAGAAAGTCCAGTTGCCTTTTGAAAAAGCACCTTTGGAAATCTCTGTGAACTATATTGATGAATATCTCTTTTATTTTTAGATGAATTTCTTCTCTTTAAGACCTTCTTGGTAATAGGTACAGTGTTGGTCTATTCCATGCTGGAAAAAACACATCTACAGAATTCACTAATACCAATTTAATTTAATTTTTGTTCCCTAATAGCTTACTAACATTTATATATTTCTTTATAAAGAAAATAAGAACTTGAGGGCATGTTTTTTTTTAAAAGGCAAATTTGGTGATGGTGCTAGTGAAGTCATTTCGGATATTCCCCTCTTTTCTAAAAAGCTACACTTATTCCTTGTGAAGGGGAATTGGTACCTAGAAGTGTATCCCAATCTAATTGAGCTTAAATCCCAGCAAAATTATTGGCAATATCTGATGGCTGTATTTCAAATAAGAGGAAACGACCCATTCTTTTTCTTATTTTAGTATGTTCCAGAAGAGATCGCCAGTCACAACAAGCGTTGTCAAAGAATATTTAAAACAACTGCAACGATGGAATATTAGGTTATAAAATATACTCAGCGGAAGAATTAAGTTGCTGTTTTCATTCCCTGGCATGCAGAAAGTATGTTTTAATTTCTTTAGGCAACACAGTTCACATGTCCCTTGGAGAGACATCTTGATTCTGGGATTGGACAAGAAAAATGTTGGCCCTAGCAAGCTCTCCTGGGGGACCCTTTAATTTATATACCCCGCCGTGTTGCTATCTGTCTAAAAAATATGGAATGCACAGCAGTGGTCTAAAAACACAAAAGCTTTCTTAGCGGGAGTACATTTAAGGATATTTCTGCTTCTATATGAAACCTGGGCTGAGGAAACAGCCAAGAAACTTGGCATTCTTCCATAACTAGATGGGATTGAATGATATTTTCCTCCTCCTTTAAAAGCAAATCATGCTGGGGGAGGAGTGGGGGTGGAGTTTTTTTGTGTCAAATGAGGCATTCTGATGAAAACTAAATTCTAAGTATGCAATGAATCTGATTTGACAGATTCCATTTGAATGTGAACATTCTAATATATATATATATGTGTGTGTGTGTGTGTGTGTGTGTGTGTGTGTGTGTGTGTGTGTGTTTCTTTTTTATTTGTGCTGATAAATAAATAAAGGGAGACTAGTATAGATCTATTTCAAGCTATTTAGCTCTCATCAGCTAGCCATACCCTTACTGGGATTTGAACCTGGGCTATATTACATACTAGGCAGACTTCTTAGCCATTAGGCCACAGGCTCTTATCCGTTATCAGCGAATATATATATATTTTACAACCCCTGGTAAGCCCCAATTATGGGAGGAAGCTAACTGCTTCCATCATCTGTCAATCGGCTCGTCACAAGAGTCCATCACGACAGAAACCCAATATTTTTACTGTTGCCTTTGTTATATTTTGTGTTTTTTTTTTAAAAAAAAACACATATATATAGAGAGACTGAAACCTTTAGAAGCATAGGTTTATTACAGGTAGCAATGGAGCAAGAAACACAATTTCTAGGAATTTGTCCCTTCAACTTTTTTTCTTGAGATTCCCCAAGAAATACCAAAATAATTGCCATAAATTATTATAGTTAAAATCTATAATGTAAAGATTTAGAAAACTAAATTTAGAATTATTTTTATTCATTGCAGCTTAATATTTTCATATGTGGATTCAAAGAATTCATACCACTATGGAAGCCAAGAGTCTTATATTTCTGGAAAATTGTCTTGTTTTATTTTGTTTTTGTTTATTTGTTTGGCAGCATCATTGGTATTTATTTAAATGCTATATTTTCACATTTCTTTCTACTCCTTTTTGTTAATATAGTGTCTAGGAATAAACAGGGAGTTAAGAATTTGAACAGGTTTGAGAACAAGTCTGCCCACTGATAAGTCAAGATCAAACTTGCTAGACTCTTCAAATGTCTGAGAACCACAACTCTCAGAGTTCCACCTTCTAGATGGCCTTCTGGAAATTACAATATTAGAGAAGAATATGTTAGGCCTTAAGAAAATACACAGTGCTTACTTGTTTCTGGTGCCCAGAGTACCACATGGCTGACTAAAATATGGGCTATTCCCATCCTCACTTGCCCCAAGACTAGCAAGTTATCCTTGTTTATAATAAATTTGTGGCAAGAGAAGAAAAGATATATCCTGCTGAAACTCTATTTGAACATTATTTCAGTTTGGAAACTTCTAGTTGCAAAAGTTAAACGTGTTTTTCTGGGATAGGTAGCTTTTCCGAGCCAAATCCCAAAGGACATTCCATCTGCTCGTATACAATAAATCCTGGGACTGCATTCTGAATCAATTAAAAATGAAATTACCTTTCATTTGTTTCTATGGTTACAGATTATGGGATGTTCAGTCAGCCCATCGCGAGAAATTGCTTCAGAGACATTTGCCTCCCTGGTTTGGTTATTTTAAAGTATTAGAATCTGGAGCCCCTGCCAACACTTGATGTGTCATATCTGGCTGCTAACTTCCAAATACCAAATTACACTCTCTGATACATGCCAAAATCCAGGGAATGACAAACATCTCCAACATAATTACCTCAAAACTGTATCCAAAGTTAAGAATAAAGATCATTGGCCTAAATCTATGTTTTAGCTTTGGAAGAAGAATTGAGTTCTTTGGCATTGCCATTTTACTTTCCAAGTGAAATATACAAGTCATAATGTTGCACACTGTGTGTGTGTGTGTAAAAGCAGTTCTATCCCATCAATCTATTTCGATCAGTATCAATCTATACGGATATGCCTCACATGCTGAAATGATTAAAGAAGCATTTTAACAGGAAAAGAGCCAAATCCTAGCCCGCAGGTTAGCTTCTGTTTCAGCCACAAGACTTAATCTTGGGAAAAGTATCCTTTTTCTAATTTCTTATCATTGTCCTGACACATTCTACTTCTCCTCTCATAGGTGTTTGATTATCACAATAATAGTTGTCCATACACATTTCTAAAAGCACAGGTAGACTAATATGCTTGCTTTAGCTAGTACATAAAAATCTCGGAAGTCCAATTTTATTGATCCTTTTAAATTGAAAGCCCATATTTAATGTCTACATCCACTATCAGGTTTTTAGATAGGTTGCGTGATCGCACATGTTAGAAGATGATTTCTATATCTTAATGCTGGAAGTATTTGATACACCGAGCTCACATTTCTTCCTCTCTTTCTCTACAGTTTATGAATTTAATCTCATTTTTAACTTTCTGTGGTACAGATTGTAAAAGGTGAACTCACATGTTTCTCCTATCTCTGGCTCTATCTCTTACCATAGGGGCAAATGTTCTTTTTTAAGCCAGGAAAAGCTGGTTTCCTTCATCATTGGCCCTGCTTCCTACATACGCAAGGAAGATGTACAGCAAGATCCAGAATGCCAAAGGTTGCCTATCATGATTTAAAGGCAAACTTTTGATGTCAGAGGTAAGAGTGTTTCCGTGTGCTTCCTACCTAAACACAATTTTATTTGCCTCAACTGACAGCATTTTTTCCTGGATAACTGCCAGGAATATAGTCATGAAAGGACAGGATTGGGGGTAGGGTGGGATCTGTCTAAGGGCAGATCTTGGCCAATCGGCCCTTCCTGAACGTGGTAACAGATGACGTCACCTTCCTCCCTCTCCCAGCTTATTGCAAATGCACCCCACACCCAAATTTTCCATTTTTCATGCAAAACTGCTGTTTTCTGACCCAAGTCTCTTAAGCCCTTCAGAGTAGATGGTCTCCACTGTGTCATGCCATTGGAGTAGCAATCCCAGCTCCAAATGCCTATAGTGTTTTCTCCATTCTAGTGACTGGTGGCTGTCTTAGGTAGGCATTTTACCAATGCTATGTTCTCTTCCTTTTTAGTAATCTTGCAATTAATCCAATAACAGCCAATACAGTCAATGAGCTAACCTCAACCCTAGAAACTTGCACTCCATCCAACTCTGATATAGTTGATTCTTGTTATTCACAGATTCTATATTTGTGTATTCCCCTGCTTGCTAAAAACTACTTGCAAAAAAACCCCCAAATCCATACTTGTGGCACTTTCACAGTCATTCATGAACATGCACAATGATGAAAAATGTGAGTCCTGCGTGCACACGTTCCTAGCTGAGGTTTCAGTATTTGTTAATTCTGTCTTTGTGCTGACTTTATAGACACTGTGGATAATGAGAATTAGCTGCAACCCACAGTGGTCACCCTTTAGGCTGAGTGAAACATGGTCCCCTTGTTTTTCTGCCCCCTGTCCAAAGTATCACAAGTTTCCCCTCCTTTTTCTTTCAATATGAACTTTAAAACATCTTTTCAGTTGCAATTTAGGAGTTTTGTTATTGTGTTTCTATAATGCTGACCTCTCAGTTCTTCCTTACTACAGAATTTCCATGGATGTAACGAGGAGCAAGAGAACAATTTATTCCTTACTGCTTTGATTATTGCAGCATTGGAGCTGCAATGATACCGTGTGGGGATAAAAGAGAAAAGAAAGGGTTTGCATTCATGTCAAAGGGGATCCTATAGATGGAAGGAGTGTGTGAAATGATCCATGTATATCAATAATGTCAATGTTAATGTTAATGTTAATGTTAATGTTAATGTCAATGTCAATGTCAATGTCAATGTCAATGTCAATGTCAAGGCAATGTCAAGGCAAGGCAAGGCAAGGCAAGGCAAGGCAAGGCAAGGCAAGGCAAGGCAAGGCAAGGCAGGGCAGGGCAGGGCAGGGCAGGGCAGGGCAGGGCAGGGCAGGGCAGGGCAGGGCAGGGCAGGGCAGGGCAAGGCAAGGCAAGGCAAGGCAAGGCAAGGCTTGGCTTGGCTTCTGAAAAGAAACAAAATAAAACCAGGTAATGGTAGACTGACCACATAGGATCCAACCCGCAAGGCTTACTTTCCCCGTGTGCATGGGAAGGGCAGGATGCAGGAGAATAACCAGTCAGGTCTTGTAGTGGCCACAGTCTAGAAAAAGCATTAGCATTTTCTGAAATTGGCTTAGGGAAGAGCTGGAGCAGCCCAGGAGATGCAGCTCAAGGCAATTTTCTGCTGCAGCTAAGCTACTTGTCTCCGTTGCTATTATTGCCATTAGCCCTAAATACCCAAATAATCCTACTGTACATAAGCTGCTCTGAGTATTAAGCTCACCCGCAGCCTTCCTCCTCTTTGCTGTTGGAATATAGAAGTACAGAACAACCTCTCCAGAAAACAGATGTTGCATTGGGTCTGAAGATGTTTCAGTACCAGATGGAGTCCCCCCCTCCTCTTTTTTTTTTGGCACAGCTTTTAACTTTTCAACTGTCAGCCTTTAATTCAGTTCTTTGCTGGGAGCTCTACTGCGCTTGCATCTTGTTTTGTTTTATTATCATTCTTAAAGACTTACGAAGACCAGGGCATAAAATGTAATAAATATGTAAAATGAAAACAGATATATCGCTAAAAGATGGCACTGCCAAGAGCTTAGAGGGGGCAGCTCGAAATGTCAGCTTGGAATCTGAGACATTGATTCAGGGGCCATGAACTGTTCCAGTTAAATAATCATGGTCATTGGTATGCCAGACATGGGCACAGATGGACTTCTTAGCTAATACATTCCACCCATAACACTCCAAAGGGGAACTCCAAAATTAAGCATCACACCTATTAAAGGATTTGGGGAATGCAGGTGTTGTATTAGCAAACACCAAGGTACTGTGTACGTACCACCTATTGATTTTAATGTCAATAATTGTTAGGGTTTTTTTAGAACCCATGAAAGGACATTCTCAACCAGTGAGTCAAAAATAATTACAACATAATTCCTTAAGTAAGTTCAGAAAACAATTTAACTACAAAAATCTCAAACAGTTACTATTGATGTCTTTGCTAGGTTTGACCCAGTGGTGGGTTTCCATTTTTTTTTTTACTATGGGTTTGCTCGTGCTTGTGTGCACGCTCACATGCACTCGATGCTTCTGCACCTACGCAGAAACATCTCTGCGGGTAGGCGGAGCTTCCTGCCGCTGCGTCCGATCTGGGCTGAACCGGGAGCAACTCACCTCTGGTTTGATCTCACCAATTGCATCCCATGTGTTTTATGGAGTATGTTTTGGAAAGCAGTTTCATGACTTCTCAATACAGGCTGCCCTCTTCCAATTAATAAGAGACTTCAGTACACAAGGTATCAGGTGTATGTTATTGTTTCACATTAATATTTCACTGTTGTTATCATTTTTGCTTCTCCATCAACAAAAAACAGCCTCTCCCATACACCTGCAGATCAATGTCACAAAATCGATAAGTACTAGAAAGGAGGTTTAGATGGGCATTGACCAATATTCCAGGATTGCAAGAGGTTTACTAATACAATTCTACAAATGTTTTCTGTTTGCATGATATGCTTAAGAAGACCAAAAGTCAAGATACAAAAATTCTGCTCTGCATGGTATCTTCTAGTTTATTTTGGAAGGGTGGGCAAAATTCAGTGCCAGCATGTCATAAATAATCAACTATGGTTTAAGTTACATAACTCTTCAGATTTTTAAAAAGGCAACAGAACTGATTCTATCTTAGATCCCTCTCTTGATTCCTTTTATTTATATGGATTAGTCCTTGGGCCAATTGAATACCAATCTCCAATCAGTTGTTCATTCATTGATTGACCACTGTTATCTATGTAATTAGTGTAAAAAATTCTAGCCAGGAAAAAAATAACATTGGAATAGCCAACTTAAAGCTTAATTAAAAATGACATGGAAGAAAATCAATAAATATTGATATTCACACTTCTGTGTATTCTTTTCAGGAAATTATTTAATTTGCCAATTGTTTTGTTGGTAAAACCAAAACATAAGACTATTCTTTTTCCATACTTTTACTAGCAGCGTTTCTGTGTTGAAAAATATAGGAAATAACAACTTTTTATTACTAACACAACAGCTACAATATGTCATGTGTTTCTGCAATGGGAATAAGGTAAAAGCTGGGACACAGTTTTTTTTTTAAAAAAAACCAGTTCCATAGTGCTATTTTATAGGTTATACTATCTTTTTTGTTTTGTTTTTAGGAACTGTGATAGTTTTATTTTAATTTTTTTGCAGATTATAATTTCAATGTTAAATTTTTAATTTCTTAAGATTTATTTAGGTCTTTAGGGTTTTACAGTAATATAGTAATATATTGCCATGTTTCCCTGAAAATAAGACAGGGTCTTATTTTCTTTTGACCCCCAAAATATGCACCTAGCCTTATTTTCAGGGAGGCCCTATTATTTTTGAGGTGCAGGAGGCAGTGAGTGTGGTCATCTCATGGCTGCTGCTGTGTTGCAATATTTTCGAGGAGGGCTTATTTTCAGGGGAGGGCTTAATTTTAGCGCATGTGCTCAAAAGCACGATTGGGCTTATTATCTGGGGAGGTCTTATTCTCAGGGAAACATGGTATTATGCTATTTCCCTTTTCCACTTGAGGTCTTTTTAAGATGGAATAGTTGCTATGCATTCGCGGTTTGCCTGCTGGTCTTTGACACACAAGGATTACTGGAGTAGTAAAATCCTGTCCTGGATTTTACTACCAATCATTATGATGAATAACCAATGGATAACCTGATCCAAGAGTTGAAATTAAAAATGGAAAGTTAAAGATGTGATAATTTCTCAGCAAAACATTGTTTTTAAAACTAATAAAAATGAAAAGTACTGAAGAACAGAAACTTTGTTGTGCTGGAATAACTGGGTAGCTTGAATAGGTAGAGTAAGACTTCCAGATCAAATCTGCCATGATTCAAATGTGTACTGGATAACCAAAGTTAGAATGTTCTACATCTCTTTGCTGCTATCTAGATGCACCCCTGTTTAGCAGTGCTGATGCGGTGGCAAAAGAAGGATTGTGCTTATTACAATTAATTAACAGTTCAATGAATTAATGCAACAGAATTCATTATAGAAGCTTAAGCAGTCAGTCTAATAAAAATCATGAAGCCAGGCTGCTGCAGGATATAGAAGCTTGTGTGAAAAGTGCTCATATGTGCTTCCTCTCTTGTACTCCCTTGGTGGTCTCCCATGCATCAACTTTACATAAGTTCCTCTAGTAAGCTTTCTAAAGCTTCAAAGGTAGAGTCCCCCAGAGTTGAATTGCCCCCCACCCTGCTGCTCCCTTGTTTACTAAAAGGAAGCCAGAACAGGAATTGTCTAACATTTCTCTAATCTCAAGAACTCTGATGTTCATCCATCGGGTTTGAAGAGGACCTTGACATCTAACAGGTCATGGGCTGGCCACGAAGTGTCTGCAGGTGGCTGGTAAGGCCTATAAGGGCATAAAATGTTCTGCCACATGTTGGGCTGACATATGTGGGCACCATTGTTGCAGCATTTGCAGCTCTGCCTTTGCGGAGTGCTTGCTTCTCTTGTGCTATGGTTGTTCTTCTGTCCTCAGATGTCTGGAAGCCTTGGTGGATCATCGTGCGCCATGTTGATCGAGCTTGTGCCAGAGTTTCCCAGGAGGTCATGTTGATATCCAGGGACTTGAAGGAGGCTTTCAACATGTCTTTGTATTGCCTCCTTTGTCACTCGTGCAATCGCTTTCCTTGAGATAGCAAACCATAGAGGAACTGTTTGGGGATGTGACGGTCTGGTATCCTTACAACATGGCCTGCCCAGCGTGTGATGTATGGGTGTGGGTAGCACCCCTGGTGTAGGTGCATGTTGTCTCCTTTTAGGACAGCTCATTTTAGGACAGCTTTTAAGGCAGCTTGTCCACCTTTGGTCCCCACCTGTCACTCAGCTCAAGAACTCTATACTACAGTTGGAAGCATTGCAATACAATCACTGCTGTTTCCATGATTCTTTCTTTTGGAGCATAGAGATTTGGACCAAAAAAAGGACATCAACTTTTGCTTGGAAGCCACCTGTGACCATATTAGACAAACACATGAATATGTAAGTAACACCTTCCCCTCAAGCGCCAACATAGTGTTTAACATGATGGACTAGGAGAGGGAACAACCATCATCATGCAGTGATAGCTTTATTGTAAGATCTAGGCAGGCACAGTGCAAAAAGCTGTGAAAGTAAAATCTGCATTTGTGTAGAATGTTCTTATACAGGGAGTCCTAGAATTATGACCACAATTGAGCCCAAAATGTCTGTTGTTGAGTGAGAAATTTATTAATTGAGTTGTTGCCCATTTTACAACCTTTCTTGCTACAGTTGTTAAGTGAATCACTGCAGTTGGTAAGTTAGTAACCCAGTTGTTGGAGTGCATCTGGCTTTCCCATTTATTTTGCTTGTCAGAAGGTTGCAAAAAAGGATCACATGCAACGGTCTGAACCAGTATGAACCAATTGCTAAACATCTAAATTTTGATCACGTGACCATGGAGATGCTGCAAAAGCCATAACCGTGAAAAGTGGTCGTAAGTCACTTTTTTCAGTGCCGCTGTAACTTTGAACGGTCACTAAATGAACTGTTGTAAGTCGAGGACTGCATGTATATATGTAACACATACAGATGGGTGCACCAACCCCTTTGTGGATCCTTGCCCATTGCAATCTTGTGGCAGTGCCTGACTGACCTTGAAAAAGCGAAGCAGGGTCAGATCTGGTTGTTATTTTGATGGGTCTTCACCAGTAAAGTTCTAAAAATTGAAATCTCCCATCTGCTGTAGTAAAAAAAGATTCTGGATATTTGAGAAGATACTGGTGGGCTGCCAGCTCCCAGTTTGCTCCTGGGCACCTATTGAGCCGAGGTGGCGCAGTGGTTAGGGTGCAGTACTGCAGGCCACTTCAGCTGACTGTTATCTGCAGTTCAGCGGTTCTAATCTCACCGGCTCAAGGTTGACTCAGCCTTCCATCCTTCCGAGGTGGGTTAAATGAGGACCCAGACTGTGGGGGCGATATGCTGACTCTGTAAACCGCTTAGAGAGGGCTGAAAGCCCTATGAAACAGTATATAAGTCTAACTGCTATTGCTATTGCTATTCAGGCCCACCATTGGTACCACCCAATCAAAGAGAAACTACGCTGATGTGCTTATCCAGTGCAAACCCTATAAGATGATGGGCATCCTATCCACATTCCTCATTGGTTTTTTTTGAAGTCGTTCTCTCTGAGCTTTTCTTTCTTCTTATTGGTGAACCCGGATGGAGATGATTGCCCAGAGAATGTTGTTGTCCTTTGATGTTTCTAATAGAAGATGCAAATGTTTAACAGATGAAAATGATGCTGCTAATAAGAAAATAGCCATGAAGTACACAAATACAATTAGAAAAACTTGGAAGAACGGCTAATATATCTGAGCCACTTGGTGTTGAAACAAAGAGGCAGGAGTTCCTTTGAAGGAAGCAAACAAGTTTAGGAATCACGTGTCATTGTCTATCATGGGAATTTCCTTTCAGCCTCATCTTTCAACGGGAACAAAAGATCCAGTGAAGGCCCCAAAGGCAATGCAGCCTTCTCTAGGCAAGAGAACGGAGAGGAATAAGTTCCTAAATTTTGTTGTTATTCTCAGTTTTATTTACAGAGTTGGGTAGAGATGGAGGCCATCAGGAAATGGTAAAAACATCTGAGAAAAAGGCAATGATAAGTCACTTTTGTAGCATTGTCAGGAAAACTATATGGATATTTCCATGTTAACATCAAACTTTGAGCTCAATTTGAAGAAGACTTTACCTTAAGACAAGTAAAGCTGTGGCCCACTACCCATTGGGAAGTGGGTTGCTGAAGTGGCAGGCAACTGTGCAAAGCTTTGTTTGTGCATGTGCAGGATTTATGTTGTGTGCGGAAAACCACCATTGTGCCACCACTCATCCACAGAACCAAAAAACTTGGGGACCTGTTGTGACTCAGCAGATGTCTGCTGTGAGTCTTTTCGGGATACAAGATTCATTATGCAGCTGGGGCTGGTTAGAGGCAGGTTTGGAGATAAAAGGATGGATGCTGCCACGCCCTAGTTGCAGGAGTCAACGTTCCTTCATGTGTACAACATTGCTTGATACACTTGGATAAGTGCTTTGGTGTTTCCTGTAACCCTGATTCAATGCTACACTTGGAGAAGTGCACTGCTTGTAAGAGTTGTTTTGTTCTTCATTCCATTATCTAGTCAGAGACTGTATTTATGTTATTTTTGGGCTCGAAGCCAGTCTGAGCCGAGAACTGATAAAGAAAGTTCCTTTTAAGTTTATTCGTCTTGCCGTTTGTTAAGAGCTGTGAAGGGGGGACAGAACAGGGACCCATGCCTTAAGAGACACTTATCAATAGCAGAGAATATGGGTAGCTCAGGGTTGAAGTGTGAATTCCTTAGTGTTCTCTGAGCTTGGTTGTTTTCATTACAAACTTGGCAACATCATTACCAAACTAGGTAACATTATTACCAAACTAGTTAACATTACCATCACTGATGATGTTACCTAGTGTGGTAATGAAATGTCTTCCAGAAAACAACTAAACTCCAGGGATGCATATGTTAGATATAACTTCATATTATTACTGCTACTACCACCATTAGTTCTAAGGTTTAGGCTATTTTATTCGTACCTACAACTTACTACCATATTTTTCGCTCCATAAGACACACTTTTTTCTCCCAAAAGTGGGTAGAAATGTATGTTCATCTTTGGTGAGTAGCAGCCAGGCCGTGGCAGCGGTGGGGTCCTTTTACAGTGCTGAACCCCGCCTTTTCTGTCTTTTTCATTGCCTGCGTCTTCTGTCTCTTTTCCTCAATAGGCAAAGCTGGCACATGAGACAACACATATCTATTGTCTCTCAGGCTCTGCCTGAAAGTTTTTTCTCTATACCTAGGTGTGCCTTATAGAGGAAAAATACGGTAATTGGAATTGTGCCTATTAAATATGTTACATAATATCTTGTAGTATCTCCAGATAGTACAACTAAATAGTTTAGGGTTACCCCTTCTGTGTGATCATGATCCAAGGACAATCAGGTATCTACTGAGATTATGTTTTCACCAAGACACTGGCTTAAATATGCAGGCAAGTCATGATTATTTTGGTGGATACAAGTTGCTTTCATAGTTCATGGAAATGTGTGAATGTGGTACCTTTCTTTTTGAGTCCCGCTGAACTGGTAAGACTGACATGCTATGAAGTTATTTATGCTTTATTGCACTTCATATGATTAATTGATGGTGTTTCATGTTTGACCGCAAGAAGCAGTAAATATGGGAAAAAGTTTCCCATAGGCTTTCCTAATAAAATGATTCATTAATTTAATGAATATACTTTAATGTACGTTTAATACATTAGTAGCATTTTCAGTGCAGGTGCAAATAAACAATGGTGGGCTTTTGTATCTTTATATCAAAGGATTTTTTTTTAACCTGAAAAAAGAAAATCAACCAATGGGGAGCATTTTGTAGCAAAGAAAGGTCCCATAAGGAAATGGTTAAGGACCTTTATTCTCTCCTCCCACACACTGTTCTGTTCAAATTCAGCTCTCCCTGAGATTAAAGGACATTTTCAAAAATTGAGAGGCACTTTATGTATCTGCCACATCACATCTAGTTTGATCCTAAGTGTCCGTGAATGTCTTAAGTTAAAGCAAAGGACTAATTGTGTATTCTTGGCAAGCTTGTTCCATGTAGTCTGATGTATTTATAGAGCAACATGAAACTGGCAGGGTGGCAAACTCTGATGGGCAGCTGGCCAACTGGAATGAATAAACAGAGCTCCCTCTTTGCAAAGGTTTTGCCCAGGCAGAATTTTGTATATTGATGGGTGATGATACATGTTCAGTTTATGTCTGGGAAGACACCCACAATCTTGAATCCTTCTCACTAAGTCTGAAGTGGCGCATGGTCCGCAGTCCATTAAAATAAAAATACAGAAGACAGCCCCCACATTTCACACTCTGTTGTGAGCATAGTATTGCAATCTGGATAACTAAGTGCAGTGGTGAAATCCACTTACGTTTGCTACCGGTTTGGTAGCAATGTGAGCGCCCACGCATGTGAGTATCTTCTGCGCATGTACATAATGTCAAAATAACATCTGGGTGGGCGGGCAGAGCCTGCTACAACCATGCCTGGCAAGCAAGTAAGCAAACAGTGAAGGGGAGGGGGGAATCCGCTGTGCCAGGTGATTTAGCTAGAAAGCAGGAAATCCTGCTTTCTAGCTAATATAAATTGCACAGCACAGCTGATTGTCGGAAAAACTGGTTCAGCTGAATAGGTAGCATTTTTTTTTACTACCGGTTCAGACAGTTCTGGTCCAGTAGCAAAGCTGGCATCTTTGCTACCGGTTCAGGCGAAACCGTCCGAACCGGTAGCATTTCACCCCTGATGGAGTTTACTTGAATTAAACTTTATTAACATTGTCTCACTTTCTCCTTTTTTCTTCACCAGTTCAAATCTTAAATGAAAGGTGGGGAAGGAGGAAATCTAAGAGGAAAACAAGACCCACATATATTTGCTTCCTTTGATCTTGTACATAGGTTTTCATGTGTTGGAAAAAGAAAAGAAATCTAAGGCACAGTTGGGGAGTAAAATAAAACTAAAACTAGATTTCATCCTCTCTGATGGAGGTCTATTGTCTGTTTCATCATCAAGCCAATTAGAGTCTTGACAAAAGAAAACAATTTGGCATGTCTTTCTCCCTGAATCTTCAGCGAAGTTTAGAGTGTAAACAGGTTCATCTCTGTTGAGAAGGAAAATCACAAATGAAGATTTCATTAGATGCCTGCTGCTCTCTATTCCCACAGCTCTGATCAGGTATAACATCAATCACAGTGCCAACCATATTCTTTAGTTCTCATAGGGAACTCCACCTTATCCTCTCTTTGCTGGGTGGGAGAGCTGCTATGTTCAGGGTCAATGAACAAATCTTCAGGAAAAGGTCATTTCCAAAAGCATTTTTGCCTTTGAACATCTCTCTTTCAAAGTAAGTATAGCTGCATCCTCAAGGAGAACATACCTGCGGCTCCTAACCTAACTTTGATGGCAGCTCAGCTATACATTTTGCCTAATTAAAAAAAGAAAGAAAATCCTACAGGTGGTCTGCCATGCTGTCTTCTGATACTCATTTCTCCTTTCTTTATTCCATGTTGTTCCTCCACACATGCACAACACAAATGCATGCTGTCAACCAACATTCATTGCAGCTGAACATGCCGGCTGAATTACTTTTCTTCTCTTAAATATTGTGCTTCTTATTAACTTTGATTTCCCTCCATTTGCCTGGTGATGTCTAGAGATAGGGAAATTTCTCTAGGAGGACTGAGAAATCAGCAGAAATGTGTCTTTTCATGATCGATAGGTAGGATCAAAATATTCAGAAGGCAAGCAAAGAGTCCCATGAGAAATATTTTGTCCTGAAGCTACTCTGAAATGGAGCAAATCATTAACAGATATCATCCTTTCCTTTCCTTTTGCAGAGAATCAGAAATAAGTAGTTTATAAACATGTGGGTTGTATATGAGAGCTGTTGTTGACCATTGAACCTAGTCCTGCATCTCAGCTTCAAGTGAAGAAACATGCATACTTTTTGATATTTCTAAAGACTTGCCATCAACCCATACATGAGTCCACCAAGCCATTTTACATTTCTTTCTAAAGATGTTTGAAATCAAGGAATCAGGTCAGAACATCAGTCAAAAGCAGATCCTAATTATCTGGGCAACCACCAGCTGAAACAAAGGACAGAAAATGTGAATATGGCTCAGGTTAAGAAGAGAAACATCAGAGTTTGCACCATACATGCAATTTGGGGGAGGGGGATTTTTGCATTGTGTAAATCTCTATTCTTCCATATCTTTCTTAATTGAGTGGTCTCTCCTTGTTCAGTCTTCCTACTTGAAATTTGTTTGGCTCTTTCACTATCTACAGTAGCTAACTTTAACTCAAGCACCTTGAGATGATGAAATTGATAGAAAAATATAAAATTGTAATATATGGATTTGATGATTAGGAAAAAATAGCAGATAATAGAAAAAAATAGTGATATTGTTACCTTACAGTAGATCTATTAGTTAAGTTGTTGAGCTAAAAAGCAAGAGACTGTGAGTTCAAGTCCTGCCAGATGGGTGATTTGGGGCCAGTCATTCTTTCTGAGCCCCACCCACCTCACAGGATTGTTAGGGGAAAATAGAAAGAGGAAAGTATAATGGATGTTTGCTGCCTTGAGTTATTTATAAAAATAATAAAAACACAAATAAATAAATAAAAACCAAACAGTTTTTGAATAACGAGTAATTCTTAAAATATTAAATATTAGTAATTTAGTAGGGGATAACAAATACATGGTGCAAAGAAATGTTATCTATGTTTAAATAAATTAATGGGTAAAATGATAAACAATGATAAAGAGAGAATGGTATTGTTGAAATTGGAAGATTAGGATTATACATACTTATTTGTACTATTATTGTTAGCTTTGTTTAAAAATGATTTGACCCAGTCAATACACTGTCCACAAAATATGTATGATGTGAAATGAAAACTGCAAATAAAACATGTTTTTTTAAAAAATGTGTATTTGTGCTGAAGATTGTTTGAAGTGATAGAATCCTTCAGTTCTTGTAGGAATTTATGTTACTACAGCCCAATTTCTCAAGATATTGAATAATCCTTGAAGTATTTTTCTGGTAGCGCACACATGGGACTGGATTTATTGGTTGTCTGGGAGGGCTGAAATCTTATCTGATATTTGCCCCACTAGCAAGCTTTTCATTGACCTGGTTTAAAATCTATTTTGGAGTCTGTAAGTTTAGCCTCTGGCATGTCACTTAAATATGATAGCTTAATATGTAATAAATTAAAATCAGGTTGATAAAGTCATCAGTTGAAGTCTCTCTCTCTCTTTCTCTTTCTCTCTCTCTCACTCTGTGTGTGTGTGTGTGTGTGGTGTGGATGATAGTCTATTTGAAAATGTTATTTGAAAGATTGTTCCAGCCCACGTCTTGTTTAAATCTGAAGAGCCATAAGAGGAGAGAGCAGGCCTTCAGATTTACACATTAGTAGGCATCCATATCATCCAGGTGGCCACAAGATAGACAGCTCCAGCACAATCAATCCAAAGATATTAAACAATTGCTCTTTCCCTCTTTAATAGGCTTTCTGTATTTAAAAAAAAAAGTATGGGAGAATTGGTGGTGGGAAAACACAGGAAGGATTAGATACGGAATACTTCATCATTTGGATTCCCATAACATTCCAGGTTGAGGTAGGGCAATGGTAGTAAAAAAAATATGTATAGCAAAAACTGTACTACAGAAACACTACTTGCCACAGCCCCATTCTGGGGAGTTCTGTAGCATTTTCCACTCAGGTTATAGCAATTATTTTTAAGCATATACCTAAGCAACTACATCATTAGATTTAAGTTAATGTGTATCTTTTTTTTTTGTCCTCTTCATTTTCTCCTTCCAGTGATAACTCCCCCCCCCTTTTTTTTGGACAATGGCCAACCAGCCGACCAGTCTGTTACAGAGCTAATTTAGAACTTAGTATTTTTTAATCGAAGGAGGACTGTAATGACTCAGGAATGCTTTTTTTATTTCCTCTTCTTTTTCTTACAGCCCCTCCCTTCACTTTGCTTCCCCCCCCTCTCTTTCTTTCTCCCCTCCACCCGCTCCCAGCTCTTGGTCTGAGTGAGCTTGTTTGTGAGATGGGCTTTCCCAAATTCTCACAGCTTCTAATCTGGATACCATTTAATGTGACAGGCTCCTTGCCTGGTTCCCACAGCTGGTTAGTGTTTTGAATTCCTGGTTCATGAACGCATATCAGGGCTACATGGACTAATGCTCAGAGCACAGCCTAAGGCTGATATCTTTGATGACAGAATAATGGAAGAAGCACTGATGTTTTCCCTGTGTTTATAAATCTGCTGCCATTGGATGTTATTCTTGAAATGTTGTGGGAGAAATAGAAGATTGTCTAGGCTACCTCATGGAAGCTGCTCGTATATTAATGGAGATGAAAGGAAAACATCTAAATAAGAGACATGAACAAGAAATATTAATTATGTCAATGTCAAGAATTGAAGGTTTAGAAATGTGCATACCATTTAGCATCAAATGTCATATGTAATAAAAACTACATCAAATTGTAACCAATATTTTCCATGCCACCCAGAATCCTGTGGGATAAGGAGAGAATGTATGTACTATACCATAAATAAAGAAAACAAATGTATCAATCTTCTAGTTTTTCCCCCCTTAATCCCTAAAAAAAGTTATATCACCAGTTCAAATCTCACCTCTGCCAGCCTCAACCCCCATTCCGTCAACTTCAAAATGGGGACAAATAATAATGACTTTGTTACAGTCATGAAAAGCAGCACAATTATCTGAACATTTGGAATATAAATGTTACATTATTAAAAGAGTGGCTGTATTGGGGAGATGGGTGGCATATACATTTAATAAACAAACAATCAAAGAAATAAAAACGGTCTCTGCCACAAGGAAAGTTAGCATGAGAGGAGACGCAATTTACACAGCTGAAATAAGTAAAGTAGCGTTCCTAGTGAAACACGGTTCACCGGCAAATGCACGCTTGACAAAAGCGCGCCGACGAAACCGCGGGGAGAAAACCGCGAGTTTGAAATTGCACCGACGAATGAGCACAGAAGTGCGCCGACAACAGCGCGCCAACAGAAGCGCGCTCTAAACCTAACCCTAAAGGTAACCCTAAACCTAACCCTAAAGGTAACCCTAACCCTAACCCTAAAGGTAACCCTAACCCTAACCCTAACCCTAACCCTAACCCTAACCCTAACCCTAACCCTAACCCTAACCCTAGCCCTGAACCTAACCCTAACCCTAACCCTAACCCTAACCCTAACCCTAACCCTAACCCTAACCCTAACCCTTACCTTTACCCTTACACTTACACTAAGCCTTAACTTAACCATAATTGCGCTTTGTGGGCGCACTGTCGATGTTGCGGTTTTATCGCCGCGGTTTTGTCAGGGTGCTGTTGTCGGGCGCGCATTTGTCGGGTCACGGTGAAATACACCTATCCACACTCTTATTTCAAAATATATTCATTTGTATCATGCAAAGTGACATATTTCTAATGTCAGGAACTTGATCTTCAGCCTAGTTCCTCAGAGGTGAACCTTAAAGGCTACAAAAGGACTCCTCCCCTCAGTATCTCCTCACGCTCTCACAAAGTGGCCATTTTTGTTTCCCGTGAAATGACCCCTTGAACTGCAACTCAGGGACAGTCAGGCCTACAGGTTGACCAGTTAATTTGTTGGTTGTCCCACTCCCTTTGGAAAGCCAGCAGCAAGGGAAGAAAATAGGCTGACTCCACAAGAATCCTTTTGTTCTTGCAGGCAGAAGAGAGCAAGATGGCGCTGTCCTTGAAGTAGCCCACTGAATGGGACTGATGGGCTAAGGAGGAGATTCCGGCATTGTATTTAAGCTACTGGCACAAACAAATTTCTCTGAGGAAACTTGCCTCAATTTTGCCAAAATTAAAGAGCTGGCTATGCCTGAATCTACAGTGGGAAGGAGGGGAAGCTCTTATTGTTTTTTGTTTTGTTTTCTTTTACCCATGAGGAGAAAACCAAGAAGAAAAGAAAGGAATTGAGATGTGAGGAAATCCCCAATCTTTTGGCCTCTGGTTTGCTTCTCGTTGTTGCCTAATATTTGGAGCGGACTGGCCTGAAGTTTCTGAATTCTTCTCCCTCAACCTGCCCCACCTGCCTCACCACCTTTCCCAACAGACTTCTGTTGAGAAAATCTTCAGGCGTAATCTATCTTCCAGGCTAGTTACAACCCACTGGAGCTGGTTCCATTGCTGAGCTCCATGCAGGAAACAGCCCGCCCTTTAGGAAGCATGGGAGAATAAATGTTTACTGACCGTGTAATTAATATGATGATTTGCTCTGTCTATTGGCCCTTAGTACCATATTTCCTGTGAAAGTGGTAGAAAGCTTTCTTTCTTTCCCCCCTCCCCCGTTTAAAGCAACTTGCTTTCTTTTTTTTCTTTTTTTACTGAGAGAAACTAGTCATCTTCCAAATGAACAAATGATCTATTAGAAGCTGAGCTGTGTATTCCCATGGGAATAGGCATTTTGCTCCTTTTTTTACAGCTAATTTCTTTCATACGGCAGGTTCCCAGACACTTCAAATGCCTCACATGTTAAGCTGTTAGTCAAGATTTATGGGCTCTGTGAGGATAAAGTCACTGTTAAATCGTTCTGATAACATGAGGGCTGGCAGGCAAACTTCTCAGCTTTCTTTCTTTCTTTCTTTCTTTCTTTCTTTCTTTCTTTCTTTCTTTCTTTCTTCTTTCTTTCTTTCTTTCTTTCTTTCTTTCTTTCTTTCCTTCCTTCCTTCCCTCCCTCCCTCCCTCCCTCCCTCCTTCCTTCCTACCTTCCTTCCTTGACATAAGTAATATTTAGGTCTTTGGACTTCCTTGGAAATTTTATCACTGAGCAATTGGAAGCCAGTTATCCTCCAATTATGATCCCTCTGCTTGGATTGAACTACAGCTGCCATCATCACAGCCATGCTGACTGGAGATAACAGGAGCTGTATTTGTACAGGATTCCATGTTGAAAAAGACCGTTATCTATCATGATAGCTAGATAAAAACATGATGCTATTCTGGCTATATACACCTTAGTTGGAGAATGCTTGCATGCATTAGGGAAATCCAGAGCTTCAAATCATGGTTCACACTTTGGGTTTGACCCTACCACTCCCTAATCCTATTCCTAAAACAATATGGCTTTTAAAGCACAATTTCAGGCTTCAAATCTATGCTTCTCCTCTGTTGCTAGGTTGTGACTTATGCTTAAGGCTATCTAATTAGAGTAAAACTGAGCTATCGTTTTATGAATGTGGATCTTGGCACATGCCCTTCAATTGATCTAGAAAGGTGTGCAAATATACCAAGTGTTTCAGAGCTGTCAATTTCAACTATCAACATTCACAGCAATGCTTGCTGGCTAGGGAACTCTGAGCATCGATACTTAGCCATCTGGAGGATGCCTAGATTGAAGAAGACTTATATGGGTTAAAATTACATAGGAGGAAGGAGATGCAATCAAGTCCTGGCCCCACTTGCCTCAGGCTTTGAAGGCCTTTTTGCATTTGTCAAGAAGTTCAGTTAAGGGCTTCAACTTGCATTCAACTGGATGTAATTAGAAATTTGCACACATTCATGAACACTAATAAATGTTGGACTCTCTTGGCATCTTGACTCAGTTGAAAGTAATTCTTTTAACAGCTTTCTGGTGAATGGGCAAAGAGGCAGCTCATTTTACTGATAATGAGGGAAGTTGCAGATGGCTGTTTATCAAACTGTCTCTGGAATCCTTATTAGTCTATCAACTGACCATTGCGACCAGTGTGATGTAATCCTTGGTCATCTGAATATGGTCCAAACATCTTCCTTGAGTTGAAAAGAGGAAGGCCCTCAGAGGAATCCACATGCTGCAAGACAGTAGAACCAAGATTTGTGTACACACCTCTGGTTCCTGCCCAATTGTGATATTTCTGTGTGCCAGCCAACACCTGCCTGGAGGTACTAAAAATCTGTATTTATCTAATGCTGATCTGTCCATGACTATCTCAGTAGGGGACAGAGTGAACATATATATTCTGTCGCTGCCTGTAGAGCACCAGAATATATTTTTTTCTATGCCAAAGATAATAGATTGCAGTTGTGGAAAGAAATGTATTTTAGATTAATCCAAAAATTTGGCAATGGAATAAAAATGTTTTTTTTAAAATGTTTAGAATGAATGGGGAAAGAGTTGTTGTTACTCTTTTTAACTTTTGTGCTTCGTTTTTGTATCTGGCATCTATTCTGTACTGTATCCAGTAAGAGGGGTAGCAAAGACTGCCATATGATCAGGGGTGGGTTCGGTTGGAACGGGGCCGCCGGCGTCCTCGTGCATGCGCGTACTAGTGTCTGCGCGACGCTCCAGCTGCTCCTGGAGGATCGCGCAGGCGCTGTATGCGTCCTGCGCATGCGTGGAAGCGCAGAACTCGTCAAAACCGGGTAAGGACTGCGGGCGGGCGAGCGGGCCCTTCGCCATTCCCGGAAGTTACTTACTTCCGGGTTCGCCGACCAACCGGTTCGCAGGGACCGCCGCGAACCGATTGAAACCCACCCCTGCATATGATGTTCCTCATGTGCTTAAATTAATGTTTAAGCACATGAGGAACATGTGGATATTACTTTAGTGGACCTATATTTGCAGTCACATACTAGTTCCAAAGCTAAATTGATTGGTTTTAGTGAAATAGAGTAAGCTGGCCACTAGAAGCAGAATAACGGATTGTGATAGGACCGTGAAGTGGTAGGGCACATAGTGATGATAGATTAAATAAACCCAGGTAGTCCCTGTTTAGTCACTGCCTCATTTAATGACCATTTGCAGTTACGACTGTGACGAAAAGTAACTTTATGACCAATCCTCACATTTATGAAACTTTGTAAATCATCTAAAGGAAAGAAGAGCTAAAGTAAGACCATTAGCCCAGTCCCAATTTCTTTTAGTGTCTACTTCATTTAATGACCATGCTGCCAGTCCCAGTTGTCATTAAATGAGAACTACTTATATTCAGATCCGCAACCAAAGAGACATCCCTGCAATCAAAATTGAAATTTAAAAATTCCTATGTTGCCAAACTTATTAATAAGGATCAAAAGTTCAAGACTTGAATTCTATGACAAGAATTAGGACACGTGAAAAGAAAATTGATTCCACATAAAGCCTATTGATGTAACTTAAAATATTAGCATTTTAAGGCAGGGAGTGCTGCAGGATTCCTACATGAAAGACCTTCCCACACTTCAGTGGTTGCAAGGATCAACTGCATTAATGCTTTTCATTTGATTAAAAATCATAGTTCCAAAAATGATTTCAAGTTGTTAGACTTCCATTCCAACTCCCTCATGTAGGGTTACTGGTTTCAGTGGATAAGAAACAAAAAGACTTTAACATTAAATTGCTAGAAGATGCCATCAGAAGAAAGTGGGGAGGGGGCACTTAAAGGAGTGCTTTGCCTCTGGGCTTTTCAGAATCCTGAAAAGTCTGTGAAAGAAATCAGTGATGTGGAGATGCTGGTTGAGGTACAGTTAGCTCTAAAGAAGTCTTTCTGCTGTCATCACATCTGTATATGACCCTCTGGCTCAGTTTTTTAGAAGATAACTGGGCTTTAATCATGAATCAAGGCGGTCTCCATTCACACTATTGAAGTTGCTATTTCCCTTGCAGATATTATCACAACAGTTTGCTTGGTGTGGGAAGTTGAATTTGGACAGCATTTTTTTTAATCGGTTATCTTAAATATTCTAGTATCTGTGTGGTCATTAGTATGTGTTAACTACCTAATAGAAAAGGCTACAAATGGACTAAGGCTCTACCCATAAAGTAATAAATGTCAAAAAAGTTAACAAGAGTGCCTTGCTATACCCCTGACTGACAGAAAAGTTAACCACAAAATAAAATTCAATCTCACTGAATAGATTGCATGAGACTGGCAAATAGTTGTAGTCACTGACACTAATTACTGTCTAAACATGAATGGTAAGATATATTGTGTGCCAGCCTAGCAGAATCTCTACTATTGTATTCTCACATTGCTTCTGCAAACCTGTCTGCTGAAGAGCCAATCTTAAATCATGGTGATCTTTGTCTTAGCCTTGAGAGAAGCTTTGTGACATGGAGGCAATAGTGTTAATCTCTTTGGGGTGCAATGATGACATAATTTGCCTTGTCAATGTGCTTTGTGCTGCTCCAAATATTTCCTCTATCACTTCCAGTAGCCAAACCGATAGAGAAGAGGTAAATATTGAAGTCAAATAGTTGTTAAACTGGAAAGTAACAAAAACTACAAGTAGGACAAGGCTGATTTGTGTTGCCTTTTTCCTCTCCTCTTGCCCTCTCCATCTTACAATGTGGTATATCCACATTGTAGGCTGTCAAAGACAGGATTGGTCCATTAATGGAGAAAATGGGAAGAAGGCAAACATGATAGCAGTATTCCAAAATCTCAGGGGTTGCCACAAAGAAGAGAGAGTCAAAGTATTCTCCAAAACACCTGAGGGCAGAACAAGAAGCAATGGGTGGAAACAAATCAAGGAGAGAAACAATTTAGAACTGAGGAGAAATTTCCTGACAGTTAGAACAATTAATCAGTGGAACAGCTTGCCTCCAGAAGTTGTGAATGCCCCAACACTGGAAGTTTTAAAGAAGATGTTGGATAACCATTTGTCTGAAATAGTATAGGGTTTCCTGCCTAGGCGTGGGGTTGGACTAGAAGACCTCTAAGGTCCCTCCCAACTCTGTTATTCTATTCTAAGGCGACAAGCAGCAGGGAGAAAGCAGAACTGCTTAACTCATTTTTTGCATCCATCTTTACACAAAAGGAAAAAAATAGATCAATAAATTGATATTTATCAAAAAAATATTGTAAAATGCAGATTAGAAGTGCAAGTCAAAATAAGCAAGAAAATGGTTAAGAGAACACTTATCCACTTTAAATGAGTTCAAATCACAAAGACCAGATAGATAACACTCTAAGATTGTGAAGTATTTGGATTATAATATACAGATGGATCAATGGAAACGTATGTGGTCAAAAAGGTTGAAGTTTATATTGTGTTATGATCTCAAAGAGAATTTTTATAAAATGATATATCAATGGTACATGGCACCAGAGAAATTATCTAGAATATATAAAAGTACGTCAAACATATATTGGAAATGTGAACAACATGAAGAGATATTTTATCACACTTCATGGACATGTAAAAAAGCCAAAACATTTTGGATCCAAATATATACTGAGAGTCGATTGAAGGCAGACCTTCTCCTTTTTGGGATTAACTGACAAGCAGTTAGAAAAAAAGCCATGGAAAATAATTTCAATATATGATTTTACAGCAAAATTACTGTATGCACAGAGATGGAAAGATTCAACACCACCCACTATGCATAAATCTGATTAGAGAAAACACTTTATCTACATTTCTTGCTGACTAAAGGCCTCTTATGGATTTTTTGTGTAAAAATGAAAAAAAAAAGAACTTGTGACTTATGGTTTTGATGATTAGACAGAGATTACAGAAAGAATAGTATAATATAATTTTATATAGAGATTAAAATATATTTATATTAATAACTGCTCTGAAGAATATTAGAAGCCACTTTTCTTCTTTCTTTTCTATTTTTCTAACCTCTTTTCTCTTCTTACACATTTTGTTTTTTATTTTATTTCTTTATCTTTTTTTCTTGCTTACAACCTATTTGTTTGTGTTCGCTTTTAGCTACATGTTTAAAAGTGTTAATAAAAATTACTTTTAAAAAGATTGTGTTCATCAAAATCTACCATGCCACTATTTAAAACAAGTGAGAATTCTCTATTAGTGAAGCTCCCCCCCCCAACAAACTAATCATTAGCTCATTTTCCCAAATCTTGGAAGGGAAAGGGAAGGGAAAAAGCAGCAGGGAAAATAAAGAGAAGGGTTACAAAGAGATGGTATTTAAACAAAGGAGGTGCTCAGCCACTGAGTTTCATCTGAAAATAAAGAGGAGACATTTGTGGGCAACACTAAAATAGCAGGCAAAATGACCCACGCAGTCCACAGCCTGGTAGGCCAGAGCGATGGAGAAGCCCACCTATACATATAATAGATAAAATACATTATGGCCTTTGCACCTAAGTACCATAATGGGAACCACTGAAAAAATGCCACCCCAGAGAAGAACTGTGAATTGAATATTTATACCATTGCTAAGACATCTCTTGGACATCCTTACAGTGGTGAGTCTGAATATAACATTGTAGGGGCATCTTACAGTCAGTCTTATGGAAAGTATCCAAATAACTGACCTGAAAAAGCATCAGAAAGCACCCTCATGCAAGAACTCTTTTGCAGCCACCTCGGGTGGGAGTGTCTCTAATTTTTGATTTGGCTTTTCTCAAAGGGAGGCCAAGAGATACATTCTAAATTGAGAGATTATTTATAATCTGACGATTACAAGAATGCCATATAGGGTCAAGAGAGATGTAATGTTTGAACTTCACGGTGTCTGTTCCAAATACACCTTTTCCACTCCATATTAGGCTCTGGAAAACAAACAAACAAGTAGAAACACAGCAGAAGCTCTGGTGGAAAGTGCCAATTGGCTAAAGCCGAAAATGTTACTGGAATACTGATTTCAATCGCTGCATCAATTAAAAAACAAAACAAAACTTTTTATATATATACAGTATGGGGAAAGACAAATATGTAAGCAAAGAAACACACATGCATTTTTTTAAAGGCAGGCAGCCTGAGTGAAGCATGTGGGAGGCACATAGCTAATGGCTGAATCTGTGTGTGATTCACTGGTATGTCTATCTTTTGCACAAATTGCAAAGTTGGGAGAGAGCCAAGCTTTTATTCAATTTTTCAGCCTGTCTCCAACTCTAGTTAATTGATCTTTGTTAACAGAATGAATATATTCCCTTAGCCACAATTTCTTTTCCTATCGCTTCTTCTTTTCCTCTTTTAGGAAAAACAGTCAACATTTCTTTCATTTCCAAGTTGAATCCTCTTATATCTAAAATGCAGCTATTATATAATGAGTTTTAAATCTTTGGATATGTTTAATTGTTATAAAAACTCTTTCACAGTTGGGTCAAAATTTCCAAATAGTAGAGTAATTATTGTCAACAGTTAATACTTTCCTTTTTTCCTTTTCCTTTTAACTACAAATAATACCTGTAATTGTACACATCTTATTAGCATATAGACAGCATATTAAAAAGGGAATCTGTTTTTTGGTAGCTGAAACTGATTTTCTTTTTTTTAAAAAGCTGAAATAAAATGTGAATGGAAAGGGTGAAAACACAAGACTGAGTTTTGTGTTGTTGTTCTTTCTCCCATCCATTTTTATGTACATATTTTAAATGAACTCATCATATGTTGTTTTATGACTGTTCTAAAATATGATTACAAATTGCTTTCAGATATTGTATGGCACATAAAGCAGGATAGAAATCTTTCAGTAAATAATGTTTTTAAAAATGGGATGCAACAGAATGAATGAGAGGAAAAAGCCAGAAACTTCCATCTAACAGTTAGGGGAAACATTACTGCCCATTTCTATTAGGATAGCTTTGTGGTGTTGTGTTCACCAAATTTTTAAGGGGGTTGGGTTATGCTATTTCCTTTTTCTAATAGCTGTTTTTAATTATTTTGAAATTTGGATTGAACTGTGTCCCTTCCAGTGAGCTCTACAGAGAGGATGGTGGCCATATGATTGAAACCATCCTCTGCTTCTTTGGGCAATTCTACATTCAAAGGATGAAGGGTTGAACTCTCTGGTTGCAACAATCATCTTTGACCCTTCCTTGAGCTGATGCTCCTGGTCCCTGCTTTGACATCCTTAAGAAGAATGAATCTGTAGGCTGTACCTGTTATTCATCCACCAATTAAACAAATAAAGTAATCAAATTAATAAAAAAATTGTGTTTCCCAGCACTTGAAATAAAGCCTACAAAGTATTATAACATATACGGGTATCAGAATAATGTACTTTCATTGTTTGATACCTTGATTTAAGACTAATCCTGGTTACAGGTACTCCTCAACTTACAACAGTTCATTTAGTGACCATTCAAAGTTACAATGGCACTAAAAAAAGTGACATGACCATTTTTCACATTTACGATTATTTCAGCATCCCCAGGGTCTCATGATGAAAATTCAGACTCTTAGTAACTGAATCATATTTATGACAGTTCCAGTATCCCGGGGTCACGTGATCCACTTTTGCGAACTTCTTATAAGCAAAGTCAACAGGGAAGCCAAAATCACTTAATCAACTGTGTTACTAATTTAACAACTGGGTCAAGAAAGGTTGCAAAACGGGACAAAATTCACTTCACAAATATTTCGCTTAGCAACAGAAATTTTGGACTCAATTTTGGTCTGTTAAGAAAGTAGTTGGCTGTCATGCATTCCAGTTTGAGCACCTAGTTTGTCTTTTCTTGACAAAGTACCAACAGCAGTTCAAATAATCCAGCCGAGGCAGATCTGTATTGTTACATCTTGAGATCAGATAGTGGTGATTTAGTGGTGTTTAATGGTTAGCAAGCAAATCCAAGCCCTTGGAAAGATGCTGCGAAAGTTCGGAGGCAGAATGCTGAGAGCAAGTTCCCCGTATCTTCTGAGTGCATCCTATATTAAGATTAAGATGTATGTCCACCTGGGGTCCTGGTCGGAATGAAATGTGGCATTTTGCTCCCACAGGATTTTAGACAGGATGGATGCGAGCCAGAATGAAGTCCAGCGACGGTCGCTCCTCCCTTTTGTTGGCAGATAATAATAATAAAAAATCCATGCTGCATGTGGGAGGCTTACATTAAAAGCAGAGGTGACTGAGAGGTGTTTTTTTTTCCTAACATTAAAAAAAAAATCTGTGTGCTTATAGGTTTTTTAACGGACCACTTTTTTCTTCTTTTCCCCAAAATAATTGTGTGACAAACAATACAGAAAACACACTCCTTAAACTATCTGGTGCTATTTCTGAAGGCACCAGGTTTAGTAAGAAAGGAAAAGATGCCTTTGGGTGAATCTTCAGTGTCATTTTTGAGAAGAAAACCAGGTCAAAAGATCCCATATTAGCAAAAATAAAAAATAAAATGGATTTCCTTGATCCATCAGTTCTTAATCCATGAATGCAAAACCCAAGACTAGGTACCATTTGTTCTGAAAACCAACTAGTGTTCCTCGCCCTGAGTGGGAGCAGGCAAAGTTTGCTCTCTCCTTTGGCATTTTTTGTGGCTTTGGGGAAATGGGTACCTTCCGTGACCCGACAAATGCACGCATGACAAAAGCGCGCCGACAAAACCGTGGCGCTAAAACCGTGACATCATCAACGCGACATCATCAACGTGGCGACAACAGCGCACTGACAGAAGCGTGATTTAAGTTAAGGTAAGGGTTAGGTTTAGGGTTAGGGTTAGGTTTAGGGTTAGGGTTAGGTTTAGGTTTAGGTTTAGGTTTAGGTTTAGGTTTAGGTTTAGGTTTAGGTTTAGGTTTAGGTTTAGGTTTAGGTTTAGGGTTAGGGTTAGGGTTAGGGTTAGGTTTAGGTTTACAGCACGCTTCTGTCGCTGCGCTGTTGTCGGTGCACTTCAGTGCTCATTCGTCGCTGCGCTTTAGAACTCGTGGTTTTGTCACCGCGGTTTAGTCATTCACGCTTTTGTCGTTCGCCCTTTTGTTGGTGAACCAGGTACCTTCAGCTTTGCAGAAATGCAGCATGGTGTAGTAGTGAAGGGGTTGGACAAGGAATAGGGAGTCCCAGGTTATAGTCCAAACTTAGTGTTATGTATTGAATATATAAATTATGTTAAGCCTTGCTAAAATGAAAGTAACCTTTATATGACCCTAACTGGGAACTTCAACTGTTTTGGAGGGAAACTTAGAACATTCATATTTGGGCAAGCTTTTTCAAGTATTATGATTGGTTAAGGCCCTGTGGGCCCAGAGTATAAATTACAGGGATTTCCCTGCAGTTCCTCAGTTCCACTTTTGAGTCAATAAATGCTGTTCTATCTATGCTGTACTTGCCTACTGAAGCCCACTACACAATACTTAGCTATGGAAGCTCATTAAGTGACTTTGAGCCATAGGTGGGTTCCTACTGGTTTGGCTGAACTGGTAGTGGTATGCCGGCCTGGGTCGCAGAACCAGCAGTGACCCAGGCTGGCCATGCCCCTGAATTGGTTCCCCGGTTGCCGTTGCCACCATGTTTTTTTTTAGTTCTGCCCATGTGCAGAACAATTTCCATTGAACTGAGCATGTGTGCACAGGGCACATCCAGCATGCGCATGTGAGCACAAAGCACACGCATGAGCAAACCAGCAATAATGCCATCTGAAAGTCACCCCTGCTTTGAGTCAATGTCTCTCTTTCCACGCAACCTTCCTCATACGGTTGTTGTTTGGGGGTAAATTAGGGGAAGGAATGTTGTATATGTCATCCGGGACTCTGTATGAAAAGGCACGACCTAATTATTGTACAAATAAAATACTTCCCAATTCTCAGCCCTGAAACCTTGGCTTCATTTTTGAGTGTGGTCTCTGACAGGCTACAGAAAGCTGGTGTGACCCCCGTCCTCATACAGCCAACTTCTTCCCTAATCTATGCCAATGCCAATGCTTTTTTTCTCCACTGTTTTTGTTCATTGTGGTCAGTGACCTAGTAAACAGAAGTCTGTGAGAAAACCCAGGGTTTGAAGTAGCACTTGGATTTCGATTTCAAATGATTCATTCTTGAATTAAAAAGATCAACCCATCTTATAATTTTCAAGTACAGAACTGTATTTCAGATGGGCTTCCTTCCATATGTGTGGCTCAGACAACGGCGCCCACCCAAAGACTCAGAGCAACCCATAGCCCTGGCTTGCATGGAAACTGAGCAGAGATTACGGCAGCTTCACCAGCTCATCCAGTGCGACTGTTCAGAAGTGATTTTAGCAGAAAACACAGTTTCTGAAATCCAAGTACCATAGTGATAGAACCCCTTGAATTGCCTAGAGTGGGATTGGTCATTAGGCAACACAAGTTGGCCATATGTCAGCCTTACCAGGTAGACCAGACAGGAAAAATGACCAGAAAAACTAATTCTACTTGATTGTAAGGCTACATTAACAGAGTCTTGCAAGTCTGGATGTACAATTCTTCTGCCATCACCTTTACAGCCTGAGACCTCAGGGAGCGTACCTTCTGAGCTTCTTGCCACATTTCCCAAGGTCTTTCCCAAACACCACCTCAGGGAGCAGATATCAGAGGAAACTCCTGTCCTGCCCTCAGGTGCAATTAGTAATGTTTCTCACTGCTGTGCTTATTGTTGACCTCAAGCAGCAAAGCATCTATGAATAGCCCTGGTTGGAGGCCATATTCAGGCAAATGGGACCAGGCGAATGCATGGAATATTCACCTTTTCATACTTTTGTTTCCTACATTCTGTCCCTTGTCCAATAAGAATTTAGTACACAGCTCCTTGATCTTCCTGCTTTGGACCCCTTATAATTGGGCCATATAGATAACTTACTTATTAATAGGATAAATAATCAACCAATAGAGATGATACCTGGTGGGGCTTTGTAGCTTTTCAGAATTGATGGTTTGGAGCAAGTAGAAACGTAAATGTAGCCTCTGTTTGCAGTAGATTAAAGATGCTTTTTGTTCCCAGGAAAAACTGGAGCTATTTGAATACCTACTTTCTTGAATGTTATTTGGACTCTGATTCCAAAGCCCTACACAAATTTCAGGACCTTTCTATGGAGGATGTGGTAATGGAATTTAGAAGGGCTGGTTGGATAGTATTTTTCCCTTGCATTCCTTCCAATTTATCATCTATAGAAACCTTCCCCCATATGATGTCCTCCAGATGTATTGAACTACAAATCCCATTACACACAGCCCACATACAGAACTACAGTAAAAATCGATCACATCTGGAAGGCAGGCTGATCTACACATATGGAGAGAAGATAAATAGCAGTAGTTCTGCTCTGCAGGAATAGTATCATCCTCAGATCCCATTCCAATGTTGCTCGGGGGTGGGGTGGGGTGGGTGGGAGGGTGTCTTTTCTCTCTCCCACCCTAGGACCAGAGATTGTTTCATGTGCCTCTGTCTGTGAAGATCTATGTTTGTTCTTTGTTTAAATGGGCCACAATTTAATCAAGGCAATATGCGTCACTCAAACTATGAGCAAATTCCCCATTCTCAGCAACAGGCTGCATCTTTGCCTCATTATCAGAAGTGATAAAACTAGGGCGAGCATGCAAGGGGTTAGCCACTTGGTCTTGTCAGGCGTCTTCTCCAACACATTCACCACAGTGTGGGAGCCCTGCTTGTTCAGTCTGCCCATGTGATGTGTCAGAACCTGTTCTGAGGCTGAGAAAATTGTGCAGGCGCTTGTTAGAGATCGGCGAGCATAAAGACAACCAGCATGCTATTGGAGTGTTGGTTGGTGGTCTGCACACACACTGGGTCACATAATTTCATAGAGGAGGCTGCCAGCATATGGTTTCCATCTTAGAATTTCTCGAAGTCTTTTTCACACCGACTCACAGATTGTTGCAATGACTTGGGGACCCCCCTCGGTGGGAAAGTAACCAGTGAGGGACTTGTAACCACTTACTTGACAACGTGCACTCTGTCATACAAACAGAAACAAGTGATAGTTCTCAGAGACCAAGAAATATCTGGGCCACTTCAAAGGCTGATGTTTCCATGCTGGGGAAAGAATTTCCACAAAAGATAAAGAAACAAGAATGCATAAACCACCCTACACTTAAGGTTTAAATCTCTTAATGTGTCTGGGCTCAGTTATTACACAGAATTCAGATCTTGAATTTTACAATTGCTAGTGTGTGTGCATGGGGGAAAAGGCTTTACTCTCATTGAGGGCATGGATTACGGGCATATGAGATTGGACTTTGATTTATCTGGAGAAGCTGAAGAAGGAACAAAGCTGATTCCTGGAAAGTGTTCCAGGTTAGAACTTCCTTCCAGTGTCAACCAGCCCTGCAAAAGACCAGGAGGAGGCATCTTCATAGGCTTTGAAGACTGCTTTGCTGAAGTTTCTTTGGATGCAACTGGAGGAACAGCACAATATGGGTGTCTGAGAGGAGTAGAAAGGGGAACCTGTGGCCCCTGCGGATATAATTGCATAACTCTTTGCTTTTAAATGCTGTCTTGCAATCATAGGTGGTTATAATTCAGCAATAGCACTTAGACTTACATACCGCTTTACAGTGCTTTTACAGCCCTCTCTAAGCGGTTTACAGAGTCAGCCTATTGCCCCCAACAATCTGGGTCCTCATTTTACCCAACTCGGAAGGATGGAAGGCTGAGTCAACCTGAGCCTGGTGAGATTTGAACTGCCAAATTGTAGGCAGACAGCAGTCGGCAGAAGTAGCCTGCACTCTAACCACGGAGCAACTGTAATTTTGAAGCAAACGTCAAAGTTCCATCTTCTTAGAATAAGGTACCACTTGTAAGCAATGATACCGTTGGAGATCATAAAGTATACTGTGCCTCATATTGAATCAGATCTAATTTATAGTAGAATAACTGTGGCATAGAGTAAATGTCCTGTGTAGTCCTTGGTTATACTTTTGGAGTTCTGAGGATCAACAAGAACTTTGCTTGCTTTGTCCCACCCTCGTGGCAGCAGAAAACTAGTGATAATTAGTAATTTAGTAATTTAATAAATTTATATGCCGCCCAATCCCGTAGGACTCTGATCTTAGCAAGGAGAGAGGAGAAAAATCCTAATTGGGCACTCATGGAGTCTTCATGTTGCACATGCCTGATTGAACCTATTAAGTTTTCCCCGTAACTGTTGGGGGCTCTTCATGGTCTGGTTCTTGAAATTCTTGGAAATCTCTGTAGGCAAAACATCTAGTTAGTATAATGCAAAGCTATGTACAGGTAGTTCTTGGCTTATGACAATTCATTTAGTGACTGTTCAAAGTTACAACAGCACTGAAAAAAGTGGCTTGTGACCCTTTTTCACACTTACGACTGCTGCAGCATCCCCATGGTCACATCAATGGTGAGTTCCTAACCGGTTTGCTACCGGTTTGCTGAGAGGGCATTTTGCGTGCGTGCTACTAGTTTCACATGCAAGCCGCACTTTGCTGCACATGCATAGCGGGCCTGGGTCACTGCCAGTTCCAGTGACCCAGGCCACCATACTACTACCAGTTTGGCTGAACCGGTTTGAACTGGTAGGAACCTACCACTGATCAGAATTTGGGCACTTGGCAACTGGCTCATATTTATGATGGTTGCAGTGACTTTCTTGCAAGCAAAGTCAATGGGGAAGCCAGATTCAGTTAACAATCATGTTACTAACTTAACAACTGCAGTGGTTCACTTAACATCTGTGCCAAGAAAGGTCGCAAAATGGAGCAAAATTCACTTAACAGCAGAAATTTTGGGCTCAATTGTGGTTGTAAGTCAGGGACTACCTGCCAAAGGAAATCCAAGGTCCTACTTGGCAGAATAAATATAAGGGCCCTTAAATGCAAACAGGTCGAGATCATCATATTTTGAAATGGGTAAGGAAATAATATCTACCTGGCCCTCTAAAAAGAGCACTTTGCAACATCATTTGAGCCTAAAACCATCTAACTGCACCAGTGAACAAGAGAAGACAAAAACTCAGCTGGCTGCCTGTGACGCCTCTATTCACTATTTGGCTCCCACCCAAACCTTCTGTAGGTTTTTAAAAAAAAATAATACTCATTTTTATACTGCTTTAAAGGTTGAAATGAGTTCCAAAACTATTATATTCTCTCATGTTGTATTCAATTACAAAACCACAATCCTATATATATATATATATATATATATATATATATATATATATATATATATATATATATATATATATATATATATATATATATATATATATATATATATATATATATATATATATATATATATATATATATATATATATATATATATATATATATATATATATATATATATATATATATATATATATATATATATATATATATAACCCCTGGTAAGCCCCAATTATGGGAGGAAGCTAACTGCTTCCATCATCTGTCCTTCGGCTCGTCACAAGAGTCCATCACGACAGAAACATATTTTTACTGTTGCCTTTGTTATATTTGTGTTTTTTTTTTATTTGTGCTGATAAATAAATAAAGGGAGACTAGTATAGATCTATTTCAAGCTATTTAGCTCTCATCAGCTAGCCATACCCTTACTGGGATTTGAACCTGGGCTATATTGCACACTAGGCATACTAGGCAGAGATCTTAGCCATTAGGCCACAGGCTCTTATCCGTTTATCAGTGAAGCCAGGGTGAAAGGTATCTTATTTATCAGCACAAATAAAAAAAAAACATATATATATATATATATATATATATATATATATATATATATATATATATATATATATATATATATATATATATATATATATATATATATATATATATATATATATATATATATATATATATATATATATATAGCTGATTAAGTGTGTCAGCCAGCAATATGGGTATATATTGAGGCAGTCGCTAAATGAGGACTACCTGTAGTTTTAAATCCAACTCAGATTCATCTAAATGCATTGCATTGATTTTGGTTTCTGCTTTGAAGATTCTCTTTCTTTCTGAGGGTGTGTGTGTGTGTGAGAGAGAGAGAGACTAAATTACCTTTGATATAATACACTGCATATGAAACTCTCTCGAGATGATTAGTTGCCTAAAAGCCCTTAGCGGGTTTTCATTTATGAATGGTAAAGTGGCTGAGAGACCATATAGGACTACCTTTGTCTCCTTATGACATTCCCAAGTCAGCAACAATTCTGATCAATGAGTTTTAATCTGAAAATGCTGGCCAATCAGGTGTCTCATCATCGTTTGAAAAACTTCTATGAATTGTCTGAGAATGAAGACCAATGCTTATTGGCCTGAGTCTATCACTAGGGTATGGGACATCTGAATAATCTGTTCTTTTAAACTTTTCGCCTTTTTCAAGTAATCCTGACAAAGGATAACTTTTGAACAACACGCTGACTTGCTGGAAAGACCATAAGAATGCAGTTTAGCATTCAGCTGACATAAATTCTATATATGTCTGTCTGGATTAGAAATAACAACATTTTCCAGCCTTTTAGGCCAAAGACAATTTTTTCCATCCTGTTTCATTGTGTTGAATGTCACAGCTACAGCATAGTCGCCTCCTATCCCTGACCTCATTTTATGAATGGGATGTCCTGTTGGGAAATTTAATAAAGGTCTTTTCATCATACTTATTTTCTATGTGAGATGGCATTTGGAGAGGTTAATATAGGGGTGAAGGTTCTCAGAAACACATGGCATTTTGCCTCTCGGCTATTGTTATGATAGCACAGATGAATGTGGCAAATGTAACGCAAAACAATTCATAGGCACATTTATGGTCCTAGATGAAGGCGTTCGATGATATACTTTCTGCAAGGATGATATTTGGGCTGTTAAGGCTCATTGCATCATGCAAACCATTTCTACTGGCAAAGGCTAAAGCAGTCCTTGGCAAACATCACGCGTGTATGTATGTATTCCTAACTTCCAGCAGCGAATTTTATTTTTTGAGAGAAAGAAAAAGGCACAGCTGTATCCAACGCTGACAATGCTACACATTTCTATTTTTGTCAGCTTCGCAAAACTGTGGTTGCCAGTAGGACCGAGTAGTGCAGACTAAAGCAATAAACCATTTTGGGAAGCAGGATCAGCTTTCTTCGTTTGTCCAGCAAGCTCAGTTTGGGGCTTTTCATTCCATCCGCCTCTTAACAGATGCAGGAATCGTGTTTCATCCTCAGCCGTCTTTGTCGACAGGAATTCGAACCGAGGCTTCTGAGTAATTAAACAACAACAACACATAAGCCTCACCACAATGAGCCACACTTAGCTCTATCCAGCCACGTCTTGGCCTGCAACACCTCTGCGTCTGAAAGTGAACACTCTCACTGTTTATTTGCCTGGATCACTCAGTGCAGACAAGCAGCCCTGAGAAACTTCGGTACACACGCTGCAGATGTTTTCCTGTCTGTCTTTTCTTTGGGTTGAATGTGTCTGACCTCTAACATGCCCGCAGGGAAGGAAAACAAAATAAAACATACATACAAAATGCAACGATCTTGCCGGCTGGGCTGTAACAAGGCCGAGAAGACTCTGCCCACAGTAGCTGAAAGTGAAGAAACACTTTGTGCAAGGAGGATATTTGAAAGAATTTAAAAAGTGGTAGAACGAGAGGCAGAAGAATATTCCACAGAGATGAAGGTCATAGAGCCGAGGTGGCGCAGTGGTTAAATGCAGCACTGCAGGCTACTTCAGCTGACTGCAGTTCTGCAGTTCGGCTGTTCAAATCTCACCGGCTCAGGGTTGACTCAGCCTTCCATCCTTCCGAGGTGGGTAAAATGAGGACCCGGATTGTTGTTGGGGGCAATATGCTTACTCTGTTAACTGCTTAGAGAGGGCTGAAAGCCCTATGAAGCGGTATATAAGTCTAACTGCTATTGCTAACTGCTATTCTGGGCCCTAGAAACGTTAGACCCCTGATGGCTAACCTATGGCACCCGTGCCACAGGTGGCACACAGCGGCCTCTCTGCCAGCACACTAGCCGCCAGCTGAGCTCCACCAAGCATGTGCGTGC
The DNA here is from genome assembly GCF_051295495.1 of Thamnophis sirtalis. Taxonomy (NCBI): domain Eukaryota; kingdom Metazoa; phylum Chordata; class Lepidosauria; order Squamata; family Natricidae; genus Thamnophis; species Thamnophis sirtalis. The sequence continues at coordinate 127,449,090 of NW_028261385.1, read as the reverse complement.
CTCCCGCCGGCCGGTTGATTTTCGCGTCTCTGCAAAACACTATACAAGCCATCGAGAATATAACTATATACATCTAAGAAGAACAGGAAGTTCCTCACAGGAGCAGATAGAGGTAAATCCTAGAGAGGCAGGAAATGCATCACTGAACGATGGAGATGAACGCTAGAGAGGAGTAAAACTACATACAAGGTGGACATAACACCTGTAACAGCGTATGCATGCATGGGTGGAGCACGGGGGGGCACACCACTCGCGCCCCTTTTTTAGTCTCAGGAGGCTTCAGGAAGGCCTTCCAGGCTCAAAACAGAGCACAGGAGGCCGGGGCATTGGGGGGGGGGGGCGTTGTGCATGCCTTGTATTATGGATGTGGGCATGCATGTGCATGCTGTCATGCACCTGTGCATGCTTTTGGCACGCGAGGACAAAAAGGTTAGCCATCACTGCCTTAGACTCTCCTCTGCCCTATTCCCCCCCCCCCCCAAAAAAAAAAAAACCCCAGCAGCAAACTGGTTTTCCTGCATTTGGGTCTCAGTTGGACAACCAGTGCAAATTAAGGCACAGCATTTGAAAGGAAATTATTCTCACATGAAGCGTTAAATGTAATTGAGGGAGCCACCTGAGTGTAGAAACAGCAACAATTAAGGTTAAAGGCAAATTAGGACGAAGCGCTGGCAATGCCTTGAAAGAATTAAATCACGAGTCTATGCCCATTTTTGTGACAGTGGTAGGGATTGTCCCAGACTAGAAAAAAATATGATTCCTAAGAGGAAATCTAGTTTTAAAACCCAATGTCCTTCCTTTGACAACTGCAGGCAGAATGATAAGGAAGGGGGAAAGAACTTCTCCCAGAATGAGAGTCCTTTGCCAGACGTGGTGGTTGATGATTCATTTATTAAATCTGTTTTTCTCATCTTTCCACCAATTCCCTACACAGCACAGAGAAACTAGTGATATTATTAAACTGATTAAAAATGCGGTAATAAAAATGCTCATGCCTAGGAAAGCAATATAAAACAATCCATAGGAATCTGAAGAAAAAAAGAAGTAAAATCATTGTGGCTTCTAAATAAGGGCCAAGCAAATCTTGGTTAGCAGAGCATTTCTTTAAGCATCTCTCCCAGTAGCCAGTTGTCCGCATCACGCAGAACAAACCTACCACTTTGTTCATGCTGAGTACAGCCTACTCAATGTTACTCCTGCTGCTCCTTCACCTCTAGGCTAAATCAGTTCCCGTAATGCCAGTGCCATACCTGCCACCATTCTAATTCCCAGGGTAGAGGAAATGCTGCATTCGACATACAGCAGATTGGATATTTTCCATGTAACCTCTTGCTTCTGAGAAACTTGTGTTAGCTGATGGAATTCCAGCTGAGAACAGGCATATAATGGCATCAGTCTAAGAAAAAAAGGCTTATTTTTTAAAATTTCCAAATATGCAATCTGCCCACTTTCTTTTATATTTTTTTTTGCATATCTGCCTTATGCTGAGTCAAATCTTAACTTACAAAGTTAAGATTTGACTCAGCATAAGGCAGATATACTAGAGATGGTATTCAGCAGGTTCTGACCAGTTCTGGAGAACCGGTAGTGGAAATTTTGAGTAGTCCGGAGAACCGAAAAATGCCACCTCTGACTGGTCCTGCCCCCATCTATGCTCTGCCTCCTGAGTTCTAGCTGATCAGAAGGAAATGGGGATTTTGCAGTAAACTTCCCCTGGAGTGGGGAGGGAATGGAGATTTTACAGTATCCTTCCCCTGCCATGCCCACCAAGCCATGCCACACCCACCAAACCACGCCCACAAAACCAGTAGTAAAAAGTTTTGAATCCCACCACTGAGATATACACTCAATTAAAATTTGGAATGGGATAATGGGCTCTTCATGCTGCATTAGAATACCTTCCCTCAATCCTTGATTTGGAAAAAAACAACACTACATCGGCATAAATCATTGGCTTCTGACTGCCAAAGCCTCTTTGACCTCAGTGACAAGGCTGATGTCCAGACCATTTTAGTATAGAACAAGTTTAAGGAAAGCAGTAGATGGATTCCACTTCCTTCATTTCCTGTTCCATTAAATGTAATCTGCCAGCATTAAAAAAAATAAGGCTTTCAATCATTTTCCTTAACCCAAGGTGAAAAGCGGGTGGGGTAGATAAGGATAGTCAGTTGCCTGGCATGTAGAGTTTTAGCCATCTTTCAAATTGCCTGAATGATAGGTTGCAGACATGTAGTTGCTTGGCAGCTGAAATCAGTCACTTGGCCTAAAAAGGAAAATTCACTCTAGATTTTTTTTTTGTCTAGGCTCTTATAAGCACTAGAATAGTTGTCCTTCCTTCCTTCCTTCCTTCCTTCCTTCCTTCCTTCCTTCCTTCCTTCCTTCCTTCCTTCCTTCCTTCCTTCCTTCCCCTCCCCTCTCTCCTCCCCTCTCCTTTTCTTCTCCTCCCCTTGTCTCTCTCACCAGCAAAATCAAAAGCCTCCTATCAAAATAATTACAGAATATATAAGCATAAAACAACCACATTACAGCAATACAATTACAAAATTAAAAACAATTATTTAGAGCAATATTAACATAGGGGTGGCAGTCTCACCATAAACCGAATTTTAAAATAAGCTGTTCAGTAATGTTCCAACTTGGGTCTATAAAGACAAGAACATTTGGCCTTCTCCAGCTTCTTGGGAGAAGCTGAACCTGGGTCAACAGAAATAGAGGAAAAGAAGCTTTAATGGCACAGATGAAATCAGCAACTGGTATCTGATTAAGGCAGCAGGATTATTCCAACAGCTCAGGTAGTGGGGTTCAGGGAAGTTCACTTCAGCAGAGCTTCAGGCAGCAAAACCATGGGATGAGTAGCATTTTCCGAAAGAAAGCTGAAGAGGTATCGATGTGTGTAACATGAAGTGGGATCCCAAGGCAGCTCTCTCCCTATGAGTTAGCATTTATTGGCAACGCATTCCAATTGAACTCCTTCCCACATGTCTAAATTGAGAGTTTAAATTGGATAGCTAGACCTGGACAGTTTCAATCTCACCTGCTGAGAATATCAACTTTCCGATGGCTGGTGGGGACAGAGTACCCTTAGAGTAGGCTTAATTAAGCATGGACTGTTTGACTTAGCTGAGTTTGGATTGTAATGGGTTATTTTTCCTGGCAGGGAGCCAGCGCAACAGAGTTTGTCTAGTATAAGTGGAACAGCTAGGCTCCATCCTGCTGCACCCAGTCGTGAGCATTTTAGCTGCTCTGTGGAATTCTGTCACGTTGGGGGTGGAGGAGGAGGGAAGAGAGATGCTGGCTTCCTTTCTGCATTTCGCATTGTCTTGAAATGCAAACATTCCATGCGATCCGAGCTTTAAAATTTACCGCAAATCTTCCAAGGTTGATGCAAATGCCAATCACCTGAAGTGTTGTCAGGACCAAAAAAGGATGAAAAATTGTGTCAGTTGAAGAAGGCTGTGTTCTTCATTACTCCAGACCTTTGGGTGGATGAAAGTTTGAAATTTAATAGAATAACAGAACAGAATAACAGAGTTGGAAGGGACCTTGGAGGTCTTCTAGTCCAACTCCCTGCACAGGCAGGGAACCCTGTACCATTTCAGGCAGATGGTTGTCCAATCAGAGAGCCGAGGTGGCGCAGTGGTTAGAGTGCAGAACTGCAGGCCACTTCAGCTGACTGCTATCTGCAGTTCGGCTGTTCAAATCTCACCGGCTCAAGGTTGACTCAGCCTTCCATCCTTCCGAGGTGGGTGAAATGAGGACCCAGACTGTGGGGGCAATATGCTGACTCTGTAAACTGCTTAGAGAGGGCTGAAAGCCCTATGAAGCGGTATATAAGTCTAACTGCTATTGCTATAATCTCTTCTTGAAAACTTCCAGTGTTGGAGCATTCACAACTCCGGGAGGCAAGTCGTTCTACTGATTAATTGTTCCAACTGTCAGGAAATTTCTCCCTACTTCTAGGTTGCTTCTCTTCTGGATTAGTTTTCTTTCATTTAAAATTTATTTGGTGTATCTTTACTATATAAATAGAGAAATATTGACAAATATGTGCAGCATAGAGATGTGGTGGTGTGGTGGGGAAGCATGGCTGACTGATTGTCCTGGTCAAAAATAGGACAAATCAAGAAATAAAATTATAATATAATAGAATACTGCAGTGATGGTGAACCTTTTCGGTACCAAGTGCCCAAACTGGAACGTGTGTGCATGTGTGTGGATTTGTGCATTCCAGAACACTGGAAACACGAAGATCAGCTGGCCTGTGTGCATGCGTGTGCCAGCCAGCTGGTCTTTGCATGCACCGGAGCACTGGAAACTGGAAATGCCCAAAAAACAGGCATGCACGCAGTAGCCGGCTTGGGTATTTTGGCTGTGGTTTTTTTTTGGTTGTTTTCAGGCAATTTGGGGGCCATTTTGGCTTGAAAAATGCCCCCAAAACCGGCATGAAAATGGCCCAAAAAACACCCTGGGTTTTGGCCATTTTTGGCCATTTTTCAGGCTGTTTTCCAGCACTCCAGTGCCTGCGAAGACCAGCTGGCTGGAAACCAGAAGACCAGCTGGCGATGGCATGCATGCCAACAGAGAAGGAGAAGTCTCTGCATGCCACCTGTGGCACGCATGCCATATGTTCGCCATCATGGGGATACTGCATAATACAATAATCAAAATAACCTTCAGTCACTTATAATGGTTGTTGCTGTGTTGAACAGGAAGGCTTATTATTATTTTTTGTAATCTCTGCAGAGGAATGGGTTCTGAATGCCATAAATCTATAATTGACAACATTGTTGTGGAGGGTAATACCCTTCTGAAAAGCTTTTTTCTACTTATACTTAAAATGTTTTTTGGGGAGATAAGAAGGCAAGATAGTTACAGGGGTAAAAAGAGGTCAAAGAATATGACATAAATGTTAAAAATGAAAATTTGCTTTTTTTTAAAAAAAGTGTCTGGGAAATTCATAGTTGGCTTCTTCCACTGTACAGCATTTGTGCCTTTTCATGTTTTAAAGTCATAAAATTTTCATCTTTGACCATTGGTCACATAATGGATAAATAAATAATTGCACAGCTTTCTGTTTTGCTTTGACTTTTTCATTATCAGGGCTACGGAGACGACTGTTTCCTAGCCATTTAGTCCATTTGTGTGCTGGCACAACCCTTCACACTTACACAGACTAGGGTCAAGCAAGCTAGTCCATGGCAAGTATTTAGACACCAAATCCCATCAACCTCAGCCAGGATGGCCAATAGCAAAGGACCGTGAACATTATAATCTAAGCATTTGGAAAGAAATAAAACATATGGATGTATCAGATGATCCTGTTAAGTTGTCAAGGCTGGAAGCAAAGCAATTGGCAGGGTCACACTCCTACTTTGTATGAACTAAACACATGACAGAGACCATAGTCAATCATGATTTCTGGACAAAACTTGCCAAGTTAAATTTTTCAGTGTCCCCCATTAGCTTGTATGTCCATGGATATGCCATTCTGAAAGATGAGTCCCATTATTAGCACAGCTGGGAAATATACCGCCATGATGTCATGGCTAGTCTAAAGGATATCCTAGTTCGCAGTACATATTTATGGAACGGCACATATGTGAACCGGCCCTTCCTCCTCCTTTCGCATTTCATGGCAACATCTGTAATATTTAGCTAACAAATTCTGCCTTGTTTTGCTTTGCCCTGCTGGATGAACACATTCTATAGGGAGTCATGGGGGAGACTGACAGTGGATCTTAGTTATAAATATTGGGTTACAAACATCATAGCAGAGGACTTCCACTGAATTAAAGCTGCAAATTATTTGGCCAAGACACACATTTGCTGTAAAACTGTAATGAATAAGAACTGTACTATTGTTTTTTAAACAGACAGGTGGGTGGAAGAAGCACATAGAGCCAGTGTGATGGAGAGGCTAAGGTGGTGGCCTAAAAACTGGGAGATTGTGAGTTCTAGTGCTGTCCTAAACATGGGAGCCGAGTGGGTGGCTTTGGACCAGTTGCTCTCTCTTAGCCCCATTCATCTCCCAGGGTTACTGATGTAGGGGAAATAGGAGGAGGAAGGAGTAGTAAGCACATTTGCCACTTTGAGTTACTTATAAAGCAATACAAGGAAGATTTTTTTTTTAAAAAAATCTAATAAATAAATAAGTTTGCGAGGATAGTAGGAAAGTCCAGAAAATGCCGATACTATTAAAACAGTCCTTTTACCCAGTGAGAATGCTCATTCCTGCCCTGGTGTTTCATAGGGCAAAATGCATCTTGTTCGTGGGAAAGACTCTCCACAGTGAGCTGTAGCCTCCTATTGAGTCAGAAATTGGCAGCCACGACACCAGCCCTTTTGTCTGTGGTCTGACCCTAAAAATGTCTCAGCGAAAAAAGGTCAAGGCTTTGGATTCGGAAGGGATAAGGGGATGTGAAATTATATGGATGCTTCTCTCTGTACCAAAACTCCTTGGCACCCCCGCCATTGCTAATCCCCACCCGTCTGGACAAGTAAGTTGAGACAGACAAGGAAGCCTTGGGATCTATCCGGGTTCGCTGGATTTCTTCAACAACAAATTACTGTCCTCCAAGTGAGCAAAGGAGGAGTAATTTTAGAAATGCTTCTCATCTACAAGCACAGGCTATGATCTCTTGCCCTGCTTCTTTGTACAGCTGATGGAACCATTTAAATGGATAAGCCTACAGACTTTTTATTGTGTCTGCTGGGCAGAATCCGTTATTTCTGATGATGCAATTTCACTTCAAAAATTGGTTTCATTGCATTTCCCACTTACTTTTATTGCTGCATTTTATCTAAACCATTACTATTTAAAATATTGATTTTTAAAATACTGTGAAGGGGGAGGGTTTTTCTGGCCCTAAATATGCATGTTGTAAATAGTCAAGGGGCACGTGTGTGTGTGTATGCCTATGAAAAATAATTGCTGGTGTCATTGCTATTATCCTAGTGGTTGCAAATAAAACTCTTAACAAACTTCAATGCACTTTGTATCCTCCAGCAAAATTGAAGCACTTCAGGACCAATTGATTTTATGAGGGAAATTTAAAGAACTGCTGAATGTACTCATATACCTATTGACTGGATGTGATGGAGGCGTCGTCGTGCCCCAGCAATTAGGGAAGAGAAGTGATGGGTTTTTTCTCATATGCCACAAAGACCATTCCAATGGAGTCCTTCAGGCGATTAGGAAGAGGATCCCATCTCTAGGGATTCCAGCCAATAGCTTGACATTATCTGATCCCCATTTTGGGTCTGACCATTTGGATCTGTGCTGGATGTGATGTCACACCGTGACCCGTCAAAACCACGGTCCACAAAAGCGCGCTCGACGAAAGTGCGCATTTGACGTCATCACAGCGCGACGAAAAAAATTAAAAATTGAAATAAAAATAAAATTAAAGCAAGCCGATTCACATAAAGGTAAGGGTTAGGGTTAGGGTTAGGGTTAGGGTTAGGTTAAGGGTTAGGGTTAGGTTTAGAGCGTTAGGGTTACGTTTAGCGTTAGGTTAAGGGTTAGCGTTAGGTTTAGCGTTAGGTTAAGGGTTAGGTTTAGGGTTAGATTTAGGGTTAGGTTAAGGGTTAGGTTTAGGGTTAGGTTTAGGGTTAGGTTTGGGGGGGTTAGGGTAAGGTTTTCACTTTATTTTTACATTTATCGATCACAGCACGATGTTTTCTTCGCGCTGTGATGATGTCACGTACGCGCTTTCGTCGAGCGCGATTTTGTCGTCCGCGGTTTTGTGGTGGAACCATGTCACACTGCATAATATCACATCAGTTTTTGTTGCTCGTCTCCTGAAGAAGTGGATAAGGTTCTTGGACCTGTTTTCTCCATCACTGTGTGTTATATTCCTATGTGGCAGAATGCATAAGAACTTCTAAGGATGATGTCCTGCCAATTATCACTGTGATCTTCTGCAGGCAGAATTCCTTGCCACGGTGATAAGGCCCATGCTTAGGAAGCTGTTTTGGGACCCAAGGAATTTTAACAACTGTTCACATTTCATATAACTGTTGATATGGTAGACAGGGTGGTGGCATTTCAGCTTCAGGAGCCCTCACATGTAATATGTTAGCATGAGTCTTTCCTGTTTGAATTCCGACCCAATTTTGACATGAACACAGTCTTGTTTCATCTAATGGATGTCTAAATCTCAAGCTTTTAGTAAGAAAACTTAATAAATTATGCCTGTATTTCTCATACCTTTCTCTCAAATTCAAAACTTCAGGACAATGTGTGCAATAGCTTTTTAGAAAGCATTACAATATATGAGGGGTGCTTGGTGCTCTCTGAGCTTGCTTGTTTTCTTGCAGATGTTTCATTTCCCTTACTAGGTAACATCATCAGTGCCTTTAAGGAGTGCTGTTTGCTGTCAGTTCATATTTGGGTGTCTTGCCTGTGGGTGGGGGTTGGGAATTCTTTGGTTGGGCTGTTTAGTGATGGCTTTTCGGCAGTTTCTTGATTGAGGTATCAACCCTGAGCTACAAATAATCTCCTTTTTGGTATTACAATATATTTTAAACACATACATGGATGTTGAATGCAAAGTAGAATTAAAATAGCCTTTGAGATAATTAGGGCTATGGCGAAAACTTCATTATTCTCACAGCCGGCCTGCTGCAACAATATTTACATCATTCCCCTGATGTAGAAGATTAGAAGAAAGAAAACTATGAAGTAACGAAGCAAATAAAGATATAGAAAGACGGCTCCAAAAAGTATCAATTTGATTTCATATTTCAAACATCGTGTCCAAGGAAAACAGAAATTGAAATATTCAAATTTATGAATGTCAGAATAAGAGCTGTTGAGATTTAGACCGCTGTCTCACTTAATTATTCTCAATAATCAGCACCATATGGCTTCTGGAGCATAAGTCAGACTGCTTCAGTTGATGTCCAAGTGAAATATTTCAGAGGGACCATACATTGAATTAGGATGTGGAATGCTGGTATTGGAAGAATCATCTTTACTGCCTTCCTTGGATGAGATGCTGCAGGAGAAGCAGTGGCCACATCTCACCCACATCTCTCCTTCCCATCTTACATTGTTCAACAACTAAATTGAGAAAGGTACAGCAGGGGGAGAGAGAGAAAAAATCAATTGCTTTTTCCATAACACAAATCTAACTCCACGGACAGCAGTGAATCATAGATTTAATTGCCCTGACTAACTAATTGGAGCAGTCAGATGGGATGGTGTTATATAACAAAAGACAACGTTCTCTTCTGTCAGGGAAGGAAAATCAAACTTCCTGACAAGCATTTCCTTTATTGAATGAGCTTTTGAGTGAAATCATTATTCCTCTACTTGGGCTGTGAACTCGGTTCTCTGCATGCTGGTCTATAAAACAAAAGTGTTCTCACATACGGGAGAGATAGCAATAGGTTTAGGAAATTCTGCAGAAGAGAGAGAAAGAACGGTGACATTTTCGTACAGTTCCCATGGGTCATAAACAGTTAGACAGCCCTGGTCCAGTGCATTTAGCATCATACACAAATATGCATGCACCCACACGTGCACACATGCAAATACACATTGGATTTTTGATCTATGTAAAGTCTAATTCATCTCTATCTCTTCCTGCCCGATTGCACAGTCAGCCAGATGTTCAGACTGGATTTGGCATTTTGTCCCTCTATTGAGTTGTTCCTAAGCACCTGGGATAGGCAGATAGCAATAGCACTTAGACTTATATACCGCTTCACAGTGCTTTACAGCCCTCTCTGTGTGGTTTACAGAGTCAACCTATTGACTCCAACAATCTGGGTCCTCATTTTACCCAACTCAGAAGGATGGAAGGCTGAGCCAACCTTGAGCTGGTGAGGATCGAACCCCTGGCAGTCAGCAGAATTAGCCTGCAATACTGCATTGTAACCACTGCGCCACTATGGCTCCAGATATTGATGTTGGATGATGTTAAAGGCATCATGGCAGGTTGTAAGCTGTTTCAAATAAAGCTGCCTTTTGCAATTGGCTGATGGTGAATTTGTCATGGCTGATGGTATTTCAGTGGTGTTTCTGTGGTTTTTGGATTACACCCAAGATATTATTACTGTTGGTACTACCTCTCCTTTTGTCATAGTAATTCTATTTCTATCTGCAGGTCTTTGTATTTTGTCATTTTCTCTAGTTCTTTCTCTTCTGCTGTCTCCAGGTTCCACCACACCCACTATCCATTATTATTATGCTTATTTTACATAATTTATTAAAATATTTATATTTTTCCTTTATGCCCCCCCCCCAAGACTTTACTAGGAAACCAAGTAATATAAGCACCAAGTGGTAAAGCACCAAGAATTTTGCCTACTTTTTGAGCATTTTTTTTGCATCTGTTTATTTACTGGTCAAAACATAAATTAAACAATAATTAATTGATATTGCTGACATATTGCGGCACCTGTTGCCATCCACCACATAATTCAGCTGGTCAGAGAAATTAGAGGATGGCCTCCCCCAAAAAGAGAATGAAACAAGCTTATAATACAGAGGCAATGCAAGGGGAAAAATCTGAAGGTTTCGATTGGATCTGTGTAGCTTAGAGACATCTGAGGCAGAAGGAAAGTACCCCTTTGCACATATTAAAATCATGCTAGGATGGCCGAAACAGCAGGTTGATCAGCAGAACTCTGCGAAGAGTTTAGTTATGCTCATGGTTCCATGAAGATAGCAATTAGATGTGTCAAGAGGGGGAAAAAATGGTGCTGATTTCGTGAATGCACAGCTGGTGCAGAAGGATAAGTGCTCTCTTTGGAAAGAACTGGTCAAATCTTGAGGATGACTGATGTTGTGGTGACTTTGTTTCCTTCTGTAGGAAAGTAGGGAAAGGAAGGAAACAGGTTGCAGAATTTGCAAGAGTGGAGTTTCTGACATGAATTCCTTCCCTGAAGAGGCTTGGCCATCAGGTTGTTTCACATAAAGCATCATATGTGAATCAGAGTTACCAGATGAGCAATAAAAACAACTTCACATAACAATCCGATACATTAGCATGAAATCAGCACATTTTCAGGCCAAAGGACCACACATATCAACTTTGTTCCATTCTCTATTGAGTTTCCCCAGTAAGATGTAGATATACACAGAATAGTTTCCTGACAACCTCTACAAACCAACAATAATAGACTAAAATGATGGTTATATATAGCATTGCATTTGGAACTTATATATCAAAGCCCCCCTCCCCCCTGAAAATGGGTTAGATTGCTTTAATGCTTAATTACATTAGAATAGATTTTTAAAAGCAAAATAATGTGACAATAAATTTGTTGGTTTTTAAATCAGAATAGAGCTGGAAGGGACCTTGGAGGTCTTCTAGTCCAACCCCCTGCACAAGCAGGAGACCCTATACCATTTCAGACAAGTGACGGTCCAGTCTCTTCTTAAAAACTTCCAGTGATGAAGCATCCACAACTTCTGAAGGCAAGCTGTTCCATTTGTTAATTGTCCTCATTGTTAGGAATTTTCTCTTCAGTTCCAGGTTGCTTCACTTCCATCCATTGTTTCTTGTCTTGCCTTCTGGTGCTTTGGAAAATAAACTGACCTCCTTTTCTTTGTGGCATCCCCTCAAATACTGGAATATTGCTATCATGTCTTCCTTAGTCATTCTTTTCTCTAGACTAACCAAACCCAAAACCTCCAATCATTCTTCATATGTTTTAGTCTCCAGGACTTTAATCATCTTAGTTGCTCTTCTTTGCACTTTTTCCAAAGTCTCAACATGTTTTTTTGTAATGTGGTGACCAAACTGGATGCAAATTCCAGATGTTGTCTAACCAAAGCTTTATAAAGCGGTACTAATACTTCACGTGATTTTGATTCTATGCCTCTGTTTATACAACCAAGGATTGTGTTAGCATTTCTGGCTGCCGCTGCACACTGCTGGCTCATGTTTAAGTGATTGTCCACTAGATTGTCCACCAAGCTCCCTCTCACAGTTACTTTTTTGGAGTCAGGTTTCACCTAATCTGTATTTGTATCTTTGGTTTTTCCTGCCTATGTGTAAAACTGATTTTCTCCACTTTAAATATCATGTTGTTGGATAGGGCCCATTGTTCAAGTCTGTCAAGATCTTTTTGGATCTTGTCTTCTGGGGTGTTGGCTGTTCCTGCCAGTTATAAGTGGTCCAAGTCAGTGCACTCAATATTGTCAATATTATCATAATTGCATTTCATTATTCCAATAAAATACAGCTATTATTTCAAAGACTATTCCTTTGCAACAATTTGATTTGGCTAGAGAAGAAAAATGAAAGATAAGGAGTAGTTTTCTGTAATTAGTAATTCTTCAGTAATAATATTCTGGTTTTGAACATGGAAATAAATATGGTACTTTATATCATGACTTTATCTCAGATCTCATACGGAAGTTAATACTTGGATTTAACTTGCTTATGTTATGTTTTTAATACACATTTAACATATTCTTTAGAGCATTGGCCTAATATTGCTTTCTAAATGTGGATAAAATAAAGCGGCATATTTCTGAATACTTATGAAACTTGCTCTTATTTTTTTATGTAAAATAAATGATGATGCTACCTTAATATATTTAATTTTTTTTAATGAAGATGAATTTCAAAACAGTTGAAGGGATTTGGTCCAGTTAACAGTTGAAATTAATTTTGGATTTGATTTACTGAATACATATTTAAAAGTGAAATGCTTTCCATTTATCCAAAGCAAAATATTGGAGGAAATCACTGTTCTGAGTAATGTGGCCACTATAGAATCAACACAAGCCTTGTAATGATGTGACTATCCATTTGGGAATAAACTCCAGTAAACACAATGAAACCTACTTCTAATAAAAAGTGCTGCCAGGTTCTAGATGTCTGGGTAAAATATACTCTCAACTATGGGACAACTTTTGGTTTTATACAGCAATAAACGAATGTGCTTTCCCCAACAAGGTCCCCTGGTATGCAGTCATATGATACAATGTATGACATGGAAGATCACCGCAGCAGATGAGTAGATCCCCATAAAAATTAGCTATGGGGTGATTTATAGGCCAGTTTGCCCACATTTCCCTGGCCCATCTCCTTCCCACTTTTTCCATGGTACTTTTTTCATAGTAGATTCTATTCCATCTTTTAGGTAAGACCACCAGCTGTAGCCAATAATGGCCATCTGACTGGCCCAAAGGTGCTTTTTCAAGAGGCAACTGGACATCTTCAAAGAAAGTCCAGTTGCCTTTTGAAAAAGCACCTTTGAGACAACCATGACCTGGATGACTGGGAATCTCTACAGCAGTGGTTCGCAAACTTGGCAACTTTAAGATTTGTGGACTTCAACTCCCAGAATTCTCCAGCCAGCAGAGCCAGAACCTGGCAACTTAAAGTTGCCAAGTTTGGGAACCACTGCTCTACAGATTTTTAGCTATACAATTTGGGATAGACACCCTTTAAATGGTGTGGGAGTAAGAGTGGATTTCCAGAGGAAAATTTGCAGACTATAGGAACCAGGAGCAGTACTCAAGTGACCCTTCAATGGCCCACTAAAAGGATGCAAATCACCATCTGTCTGCAAGGAATATAAATCCTTCCACTCCCCACTATCCTGTCAGAGCTGAAGAAGCTTCTTGGATGTGAAGTGAAATGTGTTCAAATAAAAAACAAGAAAGCCCAAATGCCTCCTGAAAAAGCACCTTTGGGACAACCATGACCTGGATGACTGAGAATCTCTACAGACTGCCATCTGACTAGGTTTCTATTAGGATCAGGATTTCCTGAAACCTTTCAATTTCAATCAGCTCTGGAGATCTGTATATTCCCTTCTAAGGGAAATATAGCACAGAATTGGAATAAAAGAATCTTCAGAATGATGGATCATAGGGCAATTTGGCAAATTGAGGTAATTCCCCTAATTCTCCAGCTTCCAAGAGTTGGAAGAAAAAGGGTTGTGCACCATACAACCTGCAGGGTACCTCTAAATGAGTTCCCTGCCTTCAGATGCATTGAAGGATGACATCCCATTGGCAGCATTGAAGAAAGATTATGCTACTATTCCAGTCATGCTTTGTCCATAGGATGTAAGGAAAAGCAGCAGTGATCAAAATAGCTTGGGCCATCAGAAATTATCTTATTCTTCAGTTATCAAAATATCTTGGACCATCACAATATCTGGTGGAATCAGAACAGGGAAGGAGCTGATTCCTGATCAGCTTAAAACTGCCACAGCTCTAGAACAGACTAACACTACAGTATTTTGATATTTCCTTTTTTCTTCAGGCGAGTTGTATAAAGACACTGACCTCTGTTATACTAAACAGAAATTGTTGTAACATAATTGCCTGCTGGTATTTCAATAGTAAAGATGATATTGGTGAAAATAGAAATAGGGAAAGGCAGGGCTGATAGTCCAGTTTTACCTGAAATCTGAAACAGTGATATTTACAATAATCTGAATTGCATAAAATACGTATAATGAACTATCCTAGTCCAATTTTTAAAATCCATTTTCAGAATTAATCAAAAGTATACAAAATTGTGGGCAGGTTTTCACATCTCATCATTGGGCAAAGTGTTCCAAAAAACAAATTGTGTGGAAGGAGAGGGAGATGAAGAAAGGAAGACTTAATTTTGAAGTAATAAAGTCAGCACAATCAGTCTTGAGGTGCAACAGAGCAAGACACTCAAACTTAAATGGATTATGTTCATACTTAATCCTTCTAAGTAACATGGACTACAGTGATGATTACACCCCTAGCCAGCATGAAATTGACCTGTTAGCTAGAAAATGTCATATTTTGTAAACTTGGAGAACCTCAAATTAAATAAGATTAGATTCCATTAGGCTTCATAAAGTTTCAGTCTTCAACAAAGACTAAAGTATTGAGTATTTTGCAAAGTAAAACAAAAGCTAAAAGGCCTTGTAAACTGTATATCCTTGACAATCTTTTGGATAGGTTAGGGTTTTAAGATGCATGCTTCAGTCTTGTACTGGCACTTGTTACAGCCCCTACTGTTATACAGACGTCGCCATGAAGAATGTCAAATAGAAATAAAAATAAACTGTATTTTCAAAGGCATTTATTCCAGTAGATAAAATATATATTTTGCTTCCAGGATTTATAGCAGCTTGTTTAAATTCTGTGCAGTATGTAATTGGAAGACTGTTTCTGTAGTTGTAGATTCTTGTATTCTATCTCCAAATCTTTCTTTCTTTCTTTCTTTCTTTCTTTCTTTCTTTCTTTCTTTCTTTCTTTCTTTCTCTCTCTCTCTCTCTTTCTCTCTTTATGCTATAAAGCACTGCATGATACTATAGACCATTGCATACCAGAACAACTATACACAAGGACAGTTTTCCCCCCGAATGCCATCATTCTGCTTAACAACTAATTCCCACAACACTGTTAATTTACTAAGACTGTTTATTATTATTCTCTTCCTTACTAGTATCTATCTCTTCCAACTTATTACTATAACCTTGTTGCTTGTATCTTTCAATTTATATTGTTTTTATGTGTTTCCTAATACAATTTGATAGCTTATTAATAACCTTGACTTTTTTATTCTTTTTATTCTTGATTGATGTTGTATCTTTTTTATTCTTGATGAATGTATTTTATTCTCCTTATGTACATTGAGAGAATATACATCAAAGACAAATTCCTTGTCTGTCCAATCACACTTGGCCAATAAAGAATTCTATTCTAATTCTAATTCTAATTCTAATTCTAATTCTTATTCTTATTCTTATTCTTATTCTTATTCTTATTCTTATTCTTATTCTTATTCTTATTCTTATTCTTATTCTTATTCTTATTCTTATTCTTATTCTTATTCTTATTCTATTCTTTCTCTCTTAAGCAATGCAGTGCTTAATACAGTCATCATGTTTTGTTTGTTTTTGGCTTGGTTGCAAGGCCACATGCTGTAAAATTTGGCATAAAAATGTCATGCTTGTGCAAGGCCTAAACCAAATCTCCTCAGTCATTTCTGACATGTACAAAGCCCTGTTAGTTATTGTCTGGAAGGTCAGGTTATCAAGGGTTTTTAGTCATGATGACATTTATTACCTTGGTTGGGGACAGAGGCAATATGCTTCCGAATACCAACTGCTGAGGAATGTGGGCCAGAGAAGATACTACACCGTTCTACTAATGGCCCCCTCCCCGCTGGCATCACTGTGAATGCTAAGAGCCTAATGTCTGACTAGTTAGATAACCTTTGGCCCAACCTAGCATAGCTCCTTTTCTCTTTTTATGATTATGGGAAGCATACCATTAAAAAGGATGAAAAGTTATAATTTAAGAGAGGCGA
The DNA here is from genome assembly GCF_051295495.1 of Thamnophis sirtalis. NCBI lineage: Eukaryota > Metazoa > Chordata > Lepidosauria > Squamata > Natricidae > Thamnophis > Thamnophis sirtalis. The sequence goes on along the minus strand of NW_028261385.1, from coordinate 127,432,819 downwards.
AGGGAGATCTTCTGAGATGGATATACTCCTCTCAACAAGGCAATATAGAAAATCCGTGTATATTTATCCCATTTTTCTGCTTACAGTATAGTGCTGAAATGGAAGACTGCACTTTGCACAGCTGCAGATAAATGGTATCATAGGTTGGGAAGGGTTCCCCTTGACTAAATTATTAGGTACTATAAAACCATTACTGCTAGGCCTATCTTTTATCAGAATTAATTGGACATACGGGAGAGAACAGAAGTTGTGTTCCAACTAAATAATTTCTAAGACTGAAAGAGTATTTTATCCTAATGGCATATTATTTTAGAGTAGTGAAATGATCCGGTCCATTATTTATCATTATTTCTACATCTTACGCATGCAGGTCTGTGGTAAAGGAGAAAGGGGAACATTTGCACATCCTAAGTCATTATGCAGATGACATAACGTACATTATTCAGATCAGGATGTCACAACGCAACTGATGCAAATCGCATAATCATCACACAGGCACCTACGCTCTCATGCCTGTTTAATCATATGGTTCTGCCTTTATCTACGTGGCGGACTCATTTATGAGCCTCTGTGCCTTATTGTTGTGTGAACAAGGTTCATTTTTCAGAGGAGTCATGACAGTTGCAAGCTTTGGGGCTCCATGAAGCAAGGAGGTTTCTCTACTTAATGTGCACCTACCCCATTGTTCTTGTTAATTGCTTTGCCTCTTCTGCTTTATTACTGCCACAGATGAGGTAGCAGTCAGGAGAGCTTCTGTAGGGAGAAAATGCTTTAGCAATAGCAATAGCAGTTAGACTTATATACCGCTTCATAGGGCTTTCAGCCCTCTCTAAGTGATTTACAGAATCAGCATATTGCCCCCACAGTCTGGGTCCTCATTTCACCCACCTCAGAAGGATGGAAGGCTGAGTCAACCTTGAGCCGGTGAGATTTGAACAGCCGAACTGCAGATAGCAGTCAGCTGAAGTGGCCTGCAGTTCTGCGCTCTAACCACTGCGCCACCTCGGCTTTTGCCTGCCTACCAAGGGAGATGGGGCCAAGTAACCAGGTTCCAATGATAAGGGGGAGAAGCTATAGAAGTCGGGGGGTTCTTGAAGAGGGGGTCCATTGCAAGGGTGCAGATCCCAACCCTAAATCTGGACAATCTTCTTATTCAGTGCTGGAATTCTTTTTTTAAAACTAAAATGAATGGGATGGCTTAGACAGGAAATTGTATAAGGATGGATGAACCAGATTCATCTTTACCCCACATTTTTCTTTTTTTAGGGATGCGGTGGCTGAGTGGCTAAGATGCTGAGCTTGTCGATCAGAAAGGTTGGCAGTTCGGCGATTCGAATCCCTAGCACCGTGTAACAGAGTGAGCTCCTGTTACTTGTCCCAGCTTCTGCCAACCTAGCAGTTCGAAAGCATGTAACAAATGCAAGTAGAAAAACAGAGACTGTCTATGGTGGGAAGGTAACAGCACTCTTTGCGCCTTCGGCATTGAGTCATGTTGGTCACTTGACCATGGAGACGTTGTCAGAGAGTGCTGGCTCTGTGGCTTTGAAATGGAGATGAGCACCACCCCCTAGATTTGGGAACGAGTAGCACATATGTGTGAGGGGAATCTTTACCTTTATCTTTTTTTAAATCTCCATTTCTGTCTTTATTTATAAAACCCATAGATTACGATAGGATACTGTCTAAAACAAGAAAAAAAAATCTCCTTCACCCAGGTAGAATTGTCCCATTTCTTATTTTGTTGTTGCTTCTAATGAAAGGTGATTGTGTTGTATTTCCCAGAAAATGAGAAGTGCTATTTTCAGGAATGAGAATAAAGCTTTAACCATGAAACTCTTTGCCTGTTCAGCTTGCTCTGGACTAATTTAAGAATGTTTTCAAGTAATCTATCCTTGATAAGAGTGTTTTTCCCCATGAACTATAGACTCTTGAAAAATGTAGAATGGATGCCCAGGGACATTTCCTCCACTGAGCCTTATTTATCAGTTTTTATTTACCCTTCTTTATCATAGGGAAAAGAACATATTCTCAACTAACTCAGAGTGGACCTATGCATCTATAAAACCAGTGTGTTATATGGATTTGTTGTCGTGGTTAGGATTTACAAGCCAGAGTCCATGACTAAGAAACTACAGCAACCTAATTTCCTCAGTGGGTATCAACATCTGACTGACACCATCTGTTCTGAGAAGCTAAGCAAGGTTGGACTTGGCTAGTACTTAGATAGGAGATCTCCAGGGAACACCAGGGCGGTAGAATAGATGTCAAGGAGATGTCAAAACATTACACAGAATATGACACACCTCTGTATGTATTTGAAGGAAACCTGCATGGTCTTGCCTGTGAAGTCATCATCATTGATCTTGACTTGGAAACTTTATCTTTTGACTAGAAGATTAGATGAATATCTCTCAATTCAGTTATTGTAAGGCTAAAATCTGTAAATATGTGGAACAAAAGGAACTCTGTTTTCCTTGATTCCCAGAATCTTAGGAATTAAATCATAATGTGATGACTCTGACAGGTCTTTGGCCTGATTGGTTGTGTGTGTGTGTGTGTGTGTGTGTGTGTGTGTGTGTGTGTCTGTCTGTGTGTCTGTGTGTCTGTGTGTCTGTGTCTGTGTCTGTGTCTATGAGAGAAAGGGGGGGGATGGATGGATGGATAGATGTTTTCAAGAAATATCATAGTAAAGTCTTACAATTCTAGGATCTTAGGATCTGACACATAACGTCACTGAAACCTGGTTAGGGTAAGAAAACCTTCCCTTGGATCCAGTCCATTTCCCATCTAACTTTTTAAATGTGTCCATTGCTAGCCCTCAGATCAGTCCAATATTCTGAATGTCCCCAAAATTAAATTCAGAGGCTATTTTGGCCTTTACTCAATTATATATATATATATATATATATATGTTATATTTATGCTGATAAATAAATAAAGGGAGACTAGTATAGATCTATTTCAAGCTATTTAGCTCTCATCAGCTAGCCACACCCTTACTGGGAATCGAACCTGTGCTCTATTGCCTCTAAGGCAGATGTGTTAACCATTGAGCTACAGGGCTCGACTCCTTATCAGCGAGACCAGGGTGAAAGGTATATATTTAAAGTCACAACCCCTGGTATGCCCAAATATGGGAGGAAGGTCACACTTCCACTCTCTGTCTTCGGCTCGTCACAAGAGACCATCCAGACAGAAACCCAATATTTTTTTTTTACTGTTGCCTTTTTGTTATATTTGTTATATTTGACCTTCCTCCCATATTTGGGCATACCAGGGGTTGTGACTTTAAATATATACCTTTCACCCTGGCCTCGCTGATAAGGAGTCGAGCCCTGTAGCTCAATGGTTAACACATCTGCCTTAGAGGCAATAGAGCACAGGTTCGATTCCCAGTAAGGGTGTGGCTAGCTGATGAGAGCTAAATAGCTTGAAATAGATCTATACTAGTCTCCCTTTATTTATTTATCAGCATAAATATAACAAATATAACAAAAAGGCAACAGTAAAAAAATATTGGGTTTCTGTCTGGATGGTCTCTTGTGACGAGCCGAAGACAGAGAGTGGAAGTGTGACCTTCCTCCCATATTTGGGCATACCAGGGGTTGTGACTTTATATATATATATATATATATGTGTGTGTGTGTGTGTGTGTGTGTGTGTGTGTGTGTGTGTGTGTGTGTGTGTGTGTGTGTGTGTGTTTATTACAAAGGCAACAGTAAAAATATTGGGTTTCTGTCGTGATGGACTCTTGTGACGAGCCGAAGGACAGATGATGGAAGCAGTTAGCTTCCTCCCATAATTGGGGCTTATCAGGGGTTGTAAAAATCTTTTATATATATATATATATATATATATATATATATATATATATATATATATATATATATATATATATATATATATATATATATATATATATATATATATATATATATATATATATATATATATACACACATACATACATACATACATACATACATACATACATACATACATACATACATACATACATACATACATACATATATATATATATATATATATATATATATATATATATATATAATTTTATGAATTGTTGGCAATAGTATCCTTAATAGAAATGATCAGTGACAGAATGGAAAATCCTCTTGTGCAATTAAGTGTATGAGAAAAGTTGTGGCTGCCTTGAGGAATTGCCAAAAGATGCTACACTGCCTTGCACTCCAAAGTACTGAACAGCAAGCTGAGTTCAATGTAGAGATATTTTAGACTGTGATTGTTCAAAAGTTATACCACGTATGGTCTTTGGGAAGTCGGGGGGAGGGAAGGGAGGTGGGGATTTAGGGGGAGGGGGGAGGGGGGAAATATAATATGTGTTAAATTCCATGATTGTATTTGTATACTGTGGCTTTTCAATGTTAGTGCGAAAATAGAACAAACCAAATATACTGGAAGGTAATAGATACCGAAGGAAAGAGTCGAGTGAAAGAAGAAGGAGGGTGGAGAGGGTGAGAGAGAGGAGGAGGAGAAGGGAGGGAGGGAATGGAGAGGGAGTGATAGGGTTAAGGTTAGAAAGAAGGGGAGGGGAAGTAGGCGTAGAGGGGTGTGTGAGAAGGAAGAATGAAAGTTGGAGGGGGTTGAAAGAGGGTGTATGGCGGGCCAAGGTGGTATACTGGGTTTGTATTGTAGAGGGCATTTTCTATATTCAATGTTATATGCCCTGATTAAACACAGTGAATATGTGATTGTATAGAATGAAAACATAATAAAAATATATACAAAGTACTGAACAGCCTAGTTTTAATGATGGATTGTGGAGAAAGCCCTGCACAGGACAAGTGAAGAAGTTACATATAAGTAGTCAGATAAAGCAACTCCCATCCAGTGACTAAATATCCCTCGTATCATTGAATCCAATAACAACAGATAAAAGGAACCATTCGAGTGAAGATTTGTGGTCTAACAATGATAATTTTGCTTTGCAATTAACAACTCTTGGGGTTTTGTTGCCTTCCCTACTCTGAGAGGTCCAGAAAAGGTGTTCTTGCCCACAGAATTGAACCAGGAGTATATTAGGGTGTGCTAAATTGTTCATGAGAATGAGATCTGTGTTTCATCTGGGGATTTAGTAATGTGTGGTCCTCAGCTATGCAAAATACCCGAAGACATGTCTCTTTAGTGGGAGGGAGAACTGTATAATAGCTTTTTCTAAGGGCCTGGGAATATGAACTATGAAAAGAGGGAGAGGCATGGAATGGAGAAAAAAGTGTTTTTGTACAAAAAGACTGTTGGAGAAGGGGGTAGAAAAGTTCAGGAGAACTATGAGTAGGTGACTGGGTCTGTCAAGCCTTTACACTCTTCCTTCACCAAGGATACACCCTCTTTAATTGTTTTGTATATTATTTCAGTTGCAAACTCCAGAATTTGCTTGCTCTTTACCTCACTTTATGGTCATCCCATGTTTACAGCTGTCCCCTATATATTTGGTAGTTTAAAGCACAATTGAGGAAAAAATGTCATGTGTAAATCCAGGTTGAATCAAAAGGTCCAGCCCTAGCTGCATCATTGTTCAGGCCATATGCTTTCATCAGGATTAGATGATCAGAGGTGGTATTCAGCAGGTTCTGACCAGTTCTGGAGAACTGAGTGGAAATTTTCAGTAGTTCAGAGAACCAATAAATACTACCTCTGACTGCCCCATCTATTCTCTGCCTCCTGAATCCCAGTTGATCAGAAGGAAATGGGGATTTTGCAGTAATCTTCCCCTAGAGTGGGGTGGGAATGGAGATTTTACAGTATCTCCCCCCTGCCACGGCCACCAAGCCACACCCACCAAGCCACACCCACAGAATCGGTAGTAAAAGTTTTTGAATCCAATCACTATAGATGATACTTAGCTTCATAAGGATCTTCTTATAGCTTTTACATGATTATATATTGAATGTGTCTTCAGATTTATATTCAATATTCAACCAAGCCAGTTTCCACTTATTTGAAAGCAAATTTGACTCTTTTTTTCTTCCATAATCATAAAATGATTTGATTTTTATAGGTGATCAAGAACCAATAATCACATTTTTTTCAGGAGTATGGAAGGAAAGAAAAACAGTATTTAGATGGATGAACGATGGAGGACTTTGCAAATGATTCTGTTCTATCTCCTGCAAAATTCTGTACAAAATGGAAATGGAGGGAAAGGATTGCTTTCATGAAGGAGAGAACTTACATTATTAGGACAATGCTCCACTCTGGCTCACACATTTCAGACTGTGCTTCTTTTTCATGATACATATTGGCACCCACTAATTCATTTAGTTGTATGTAGCTCTCAGCCACTTTCAAGCCAGTCCATAGAATTCTGGCAAATTCTACTCATTTTATCTGTTGCCCAACTATTGGTATATCAGCCAAGTGAAAAAGAACTGAATATGGTTTTCTGATGCCAGTAAAAATGGACAAATGAATGTTTTAAAAAGTGAGGATTATTGTAGTCAAGATAATCAGTAAAGTTGTAGATGCTGGTGGAAAGCCAAACAATTGTTGGATGGGATGGGATGAATGAACACAATCTTTCCTTGGAGGGTGTGATTTGGGATTTTTCCATTTCCACCCAACAGAGTCTTTTAAAGCTGCAGTCAGGCTGGTTACTTCCAGGAGAATTCCAGTTTTGATGAAGAGTTTTCTATCCCTGTTTTTAAGGAAGATTAAAGTCATTATTGAGTGCATAATATGAGTTTTGATATTAAGTGAATGCCACCTCCTATGCCTCAATACAATTTTCATATATGAAAGATACAATTTTCATACAAAATTTGTCGGAGTCAATCATTATTTAAATCTATGAAATAAAATGCATCGGGGAAACTATATGAATGCATCGGGGGAAATTATTCGATATAAAGGCTAAGAAAGAGAAAGAAGTATGAGCAAAATAAAATTTAATAAAACTACAGGCAGAAGAAAATAAAATCCAATTAAATCTAATCTGCATCAACCATTCAATAAATTTTGTGATATCTTCCTATCCCTGAAAACCAGCCCATTTCTACCATGTTCATACACTACCACATGCATTGACTTTTGCTAAAAGTCTATGGAGCCTCTCAATCATCCAGGTCATGGTTGTCCCAAAGGTGCTTTTTGGTTTTTCTGATTTTTCTTTGAAGACATTTCGCTTTTCATCCAAGAAGCTTCTTCAGCTCTGACTGGATGGTGAGGAATGGAAGGATTTATATTCCCTGCAGACAGCTGGTCATTTGCATTCTTTTAGAGCATGGGGTCAAACATGGGTGTCATGTTGCTGTCACATGACGTTTTGCGACTTTTCCCCCTTTGTAGAACTGGGATGAGCATGAACTGCATGTGATGCGTCCGGCCTGCGGGCTGCCATTTCAACACCCCTGTTTTACAGAGTCATTGAGGGGATTGACTTTTTTCTTTAAACTTACCTCTTTTTTCCCGCAGAACCTGATCAACTTCAGTCAGCTGTGATTTTCTTTGTTATCTCCTTCTTCTCAGCCCATTTTCTCTTCCTTCATATATGATTTTTTGCAATTAGATCTTAATGTATTCTTCCTATATGACCAAATCACCTCAATGTATCTCTTTTGCATTGATCATTCACTTTTTGGGGGGGGGGTGTTCCAGCTTTGTTGACCTATTCTTCATTATTGGCCTTGTTTAACTCATTCTCCATTCATCTTCCTTTTATATTTGTCCTCCCATAGCCAACTTTCTTTTCCATATAATTAAGTGGCTTACAACATTTGCTTTTGCTTCTTGTAACACATTCCTCACATCACTTATTTGCTACCTTTCTACTAGCATTTGCGTCTCTTAGAATTTCTTCACTCATTTTCCCATCTTTAGTAAGTACTTTAACAAAGAACACACATCTACCTAGTTGCTCTGGGTTATTTTTTGAAAAAATCATATATAGTATATATACTGTAGTCTGCAAATGTTCACTCCTTGATTTATCTCAAAGTTCTAAGCAGACATATATACATATACACATGCACATACCCACACATAGACATACATATGACTTTAAGTCAGTCTTGACTTCTGGCAACTGTCTGGGCAAGTTCTTGCAATTTTCTTGGCAACATTTTCATACATTTTGCCACTGTCATTTTCTTATGGCTCAGAGAGGTACTGGTCCAAAGTCACTAACTTCATGCCTAAGGAGGACCCACAGTCAGTTTCTAACACAGTGCCTACACCAAGCTGGTTGTCCCTAAAGAGGATTGGAGCCAATTAATACTGGGAAATTATGAGGAAATCCCAGGGTTAAAGATGAGACTGGAAAGTTGCAAAACATTGCAGAATGTGGCAATGGCAAATTACTTCCATAGTATTGCCAAGAAACCTACACAGATGTATAGATGAAGTCATCGGGAGTAAAAGCTGACTCAGACAAGACTTAACTCACACCTTAAGGACTTCTTAAGCTTTATTTGCATTATCATTTTATGGTGATGCGTTTCTTTACCTTTGGGTATGATCTCTGTGTTGTTCAGCAGAGACAAAGCCCAGGGAACATTGATCCAGACAAAACAAGTACAGATGGAAAATTCATAGTTACAGCTGTGGTGGAAAGACTCATAATAGGAAGGCATTTGTTTTGTTTTACTGTCTAGAGCATCAATTGTGGAAAGAGAGCTTCAGAATTCCACATTAACAAATGTTATGCAGGACCGAGACTTTTCATTTCATTTAATTCATTTATTTTTTGTGTTTCTGAACTGCCTAGCTCCCTCAAAGAGAGACCTTCAATAAAATATGTTGGTAAGCCACTCAAAATGAGCAATAGTTTATTTTGAAAGAGTGCATGTTAACATTTTATACATAAAATCCAAATAATTAAGTTCAGCCCCAGTATTAACTAACCTGCAGCTATTATGCCTCAGGAGTTTTGACTAGTCATAAATGTTTCCCAATACCCAACACACAAAGTTGTGGCCTTCAGCCAGCTCTGCAGTGCTGAGAGGAATAGGGCTTCTGGCATTATAATACTTGAAGACAGGTTTGATTACAGCCCTTTTTAAAAGTGCAGTTTAATAGCAAATCAATACTTCTAGAAAGCGTACAGATGTATTTTGTAAAATGTTCCTTGCTGAAGCCACCTCTGACCCATGTTAATAAGAGCAAAGAACAGGGAAATGTTTGCTGAAGCTGCGAAACATGGGAAAATAAGACATGAAAGTGCACCACACACTTTCATATAATTTTAACCACCTTTTTTCATTATTGTCCGATGCTTCATCTCCTTGTTGTGTTGGAGCCTTTGATATTACCTCCTGTGAACCAAAAATCAATCTTATCTTCTTTTTTTTCCTCTTTCAAACCCTCCTTAGTTTTTCACATCCATTTGTGTGAAACGCAGAGGGAATCGGTTTTAATTTTCCAAAATGCAAAGCAAGATGTGCCTTTCACATACATTCACAGTTCCTTCAGAGGGGAAAAACAAGAAGTGACAAATTCCAGATCCAACTTAGGAGGTTTATATGGGAGTTGTGTGTGCAGGAGGGGGAAGGAGGAGGCTGATTAGAAACACTCGATGTTGAGAAACTCGCCAAGTAGAGATAAACTATTAAAGAGCTTGCCTCGAAGAAGGTATCATTTCTTCTGCATTCCCAGGCCAGGCCCAAGTCCTGCTGTCTACATCCCCTCCAAAGTTGTCTTCCACACAGTACTGTATAGTGGGAAAAGGAACAGTGACTGTGACTCATGCCGTTGCATTCCCTCCATGGCGGCTATTTTCTGATAGTAACCAAGGGTTTGGACTGGGAAAAGATGGGAATAAAGACATTGTCACTGCCTTGCAGTGCCAGTCCCCTCAATCCCCACATCCCATCTGGTCTTAAGTCTATTAAGTGGGGCCAGGTTCAGCAGTTGGGATGAGTGCACTTGGTGGGTTTCAAGATTTTTCAATATGTCCCAAACTGCTAATTAAGTATGTGAAGTTATTTTGAATTCACAGACTTTCCCACCACTCTTATAATTTAAACCCATAATTTTTTTTTCTGCCCACATATGATTCACTTTTAAAAATAAAAAATAAAATAAAACATGGGTTTCCTGATGCACTTGGATCAGGAAAGTACCCAGAAAATACAGATTGACGAACAATGTTATGATTCATTTTTGCTGTCTTTCTCCTACGTCAGTCCAACCATTCGGCAGCATCAGGTGGTTATCTCCGGCATTGCTTGGGGTGGGGCAGGAAAAGGTGGGAAAGGATTGAAAGATGGTGTGTGTGGGGGCCATGTGGCTTATCTTGAGGGAATCTCATGCCTTCGTGCCTAAAGGTAAACTATTTGTAAGCTACCCTGAGTCATATGGATGAGAGGGCATACTAATATTGGAATAACAAATAGAGACTTCAGCTCTCTTGTCACTGATGAACTAAAATCCTTTTGGCTTCGGTAATGGAACAGAGGCCGGATAAGCTGCCATTTTTTTTCAGTTTAAGCAGAAAAAGAACCTTAATATGCTTTTCTTGCCTAGTCTTGTCCCCCCCCTCTCTCCCCCTCCCTACCCCCCTCTCTTTCCCCTCCCCCATCTCTCTCTCTTCCCCTCTTTCTTCAGTTATACATTTTCTGGTTACATTTAGCCCATTTTCTTTCATTCTGTTTTATTTCTCAGCTGAATCCTTACATAAAATATACTAAGAGAAAATAATCTCTTTTAGAATCTATCACAATGATAATAAAATATAGAATTACACCATCAAAGATTAATTTTCTACCCAGAGAAAGCATATAAAGTCCACAATATCATAAGTACTGTATCTTGATGGGCTGAAGACATGAGATGGTTTGATGGCTTGTCATAATCAGGTTCAATAAAACACCCTCTGCATAAGTTATGTCTCTTGAGACCTCCTCTGGTGCCTTACAAGCTAAAAGCTAAAGCAACTCTGATTTCATTACCTATTTGAATGTGATCCAGAAAAAAGTCCATTCCCACTTAAATAGGGAAGGAAGTAGCAAGGTGTCAGGCAATCATGTGAAACATCTGTTAGCTTAACTATTTTGTGGCCCTTTTCAGTAGCTCTGCGAGCATCTTTAGCCTTATTAATCATTTGCTAATATCTAGGGTTGTGGCTTAGCATGTCTGTCTGTCTGTCTGTCTGTCTGTCTGTCCGTCCATCCATCCATCCATCCATCCATCCATCCATCCATCCATCCATCCATCCATCCATCCATCCTGTTTCCCTGAAAATAAGACCTCCCTGGATAATAAGCTCAATTGGGCTTTTGAGCCCATGTGCTAAAATAAGCACTCCCCCCAAAGTAAGCCCTCCTAAAATATTGCAACACAGCAGCAGCCATGACCACGCTTACCGCCTCCTGTACCTCAAAAATAATAAGACCTCTCAGAAAATAAGGTGAAGTGCTTATTTCAGGGGTCAAAAGAAAATAAGACCCTGTCTTATTTTCGGGGAAACACGGTATCTATCTATCTATCTATCTATCTATCTATCTATCTATCTATCTATCTATCTATCTATCTATCTATCATCTATCCATCCATCCATCCATCCATCCACCAATAACTCTAAGTCAAACATGATAATCAAGTACACTAGAGAGAACCTGATGCCACCTTTGAAGGTGAGATTTGGCAATTCCACATGCTTTGCAGCAAAGTTGCATCTGGTAGCAGTTCACTTGGACATCATGTGTTGATCTGCGCAAAACAAATGAAAGATTTTCCTTGCTGCATGATAGCTGCAGAAAAGCACTGCCAGGCTTCTGGGTTCTGTCCAACTGCATGAAATCTTGGCTTAGTCTTGCAGTGATGTGAAACCAAAGCTATTATGACCTATAATTTAGTGCAGACAGAACCAGCTGGAGGATCATCAAGTCACATGAGCAGGTGTGGACCCAGCCAAGCAGTCTGTTGTTTCCGGAAGCTGTGTTTGTGGTACTTAAGGAACTACCCAGAAGATGTAATATGGTCTGAGTTTGGCCAGATTACTGTCTGTGAATAATCGATCAGACTTAGATAAAAACATTCTCAGTGATTATAGACATTTCCTAAATAAGAGGTTCATTAGGCAAAGCAGTATTAATATTTGTAAAAAACTAATGCAGAACAAAAGTATATTTTAATAATAAATGCACAGAGGTCCACCTGGAGCTTTGTGAACAAGGAATGGGAGTCTTCATAAAATTATTGTCATCGAAGATTTACTTATTACAAAATTATTTGATAGTAACTCCCCAAAACAACATTGCAGGATGTTTACTACCATCCCAAAAGAAATGTTGGGGGCCAAGGATATTATTGCAATGATGATGATGATGATGATGATGATGATGATGATGATGATGATGATGATAATGGAGGCCTTTTAAAGACAATTAAGTCAAAAGCTGAATATAAGAAAGAAGTAATTGAGATGCGAGCTGAAAATTGGAAAAACAAAGCTATGCATAACCAATACGTGAAAAGTATTGAAGGCAAAGCTGACCAAAAGCTAACTTGGAACTGGTTAAGATCAGGAGTACTGAAAAAAGAATCAGAAGGCTTTATTTTGGCAGCTCAAGAACAAGCCTTAGCCACAAACTGCATGAAGGGAAAAATTCAACATGTTACCATCAACAGCAAATGTCACCTCTGTAATGAGAAGGACGAGACAGTCGACCACTTGATAAGTGGATGCAGCAAAATTTCACAAACTGACTACCTACAACGCCATGACCACGTTGCTAAGACCATTCACTGGAAATTGTGCCAAAAGTTTGGATTTGAGTACAGCAAAAACCACTGGGAACATCAGGTTCAAAAGGTTTTAGAGAGTGAGAAAGTCAAGATCTTGTGGGACTTCAGAATTCAGACTGACAGGCACTTGGCCCACAACAAACCTGACATAACAATAGTTGAAAAGAAAAAAGTATGGTTCATTGACATTACAATACCTGGAAATGCACGAATTGAAGATAAACAGCAAGAAAAAATCACAAAGTACCAGGACTTACAAATTGAAGTTGAGCGACTGTGGAAAAAGAAATCATGTGTTGTCCTGATTGTAATTGGAGCCCTTGGAGCAATACCCAAAGGGCTACCTCGCTATTTGGAAATTTTAAATTTATCACACTTGAACATTCTGATTCTACAAAAAACCACCCTATTTGGAACAACTTATATCCTCCAACGTTACCTTAACAGTTCCTAGGTCCTTGGTTAGGATTCGAGCTGTTGAGCTACCAACTAGCCCCAAAGGCTGTGAATCTCACAAAGATTAACCAAATAATAATGATAATGATAATGACAATGATAACGATAACAACAACAACAACAACAACAACAACAACAACAACAACAATAAAGACTTGCTAATGTCTCAGCACTGGGACAGAGCAATATAACTCTTCCTGCTACTGATTCCTGCTTATATTTATTTATTTTTATGTTACTCTGATGTCTCACTGGCCTTTGGGAGGCAGAAGAACTCTCAAGTTGCCAGTGGAGGCTGAAAATATTGAGATGCTGCTTTACTTTGTATTATCTTTCTACCTTGCTTCCCAGTTTGAAAAAAAAAGTTTTATTTTCCTGCTTTTTTCTCTTCTTCAGGTGTGGCCAGATGTTTATATAAACATCAGATTCTTGCTTCTGGTAAGTCCAGTCCTGAGCCAGCTTCTCATCTTGGCTTCCTAACATTCTGGTCCATACTAGACCATGGCTCCTGATATAGAATCTCACCCCAGATATGTGTCAGGGTTCCAAATAGCATCCAAAAGTAAAAAGAGTCCAAGGCAAAGTATTGCTCAAAGTTCCAATTTATTAAGAGAACCACACATCTGGGAAAACCCGAATCTGAAAGCTTCCCAGTTTCCCCCACCCAGTTGAAAGTTCAAGATCTTGCCCCCACACCCACAAGTCCATCACATGGTCCAATCTTCCACTGCCATGTTGGCAGTTCCACTCATCCAATTTTGGTCAGATGCAGAGGTGCAGAGACAAAGGATGACTTTGGCTTTCTAGAAAGAATTTTGTTGTGATTACATAGTATGTTACTCCTTACACTCCCCCTCCCATTTACCCACAATAGAAAATGCATAGCAGAATAATAGGAAGTATGGCAGGCTAAAGACCCCCCAAAAGATGGCTGCAGGCCTGACAATATGTTCTAAACAACTGTTGACATCAATAGTGATTGGGAGTTTAGAGTTAGAAGTGACACTTGGTTCAGCTTGGAAGAATCTGAATGAGTCTGAGTATTTTCATGGAATCAGCAGAAAGAAGGTTGAAGTTGGCATAACGCTTATCTGGAAAGCATAGCTAGTCATAGTGATGGAATCTCCCCCTTCTTCTAACTTCCTAAAACAGAACTTTCTGTTTCTGATTGTAAATCTATCCTTTTAGTTCCATTAATCAAGAAGCAGGAGTGGGGAGCGGAACAAATGTGATTTTTAAAAAATGTTTGAGTTTTTACAGGTGGACACTAGCATCTCCAATATTCATTTTGCAAATCCCAGGTCAATTCTGCACCTGATTCGGCTTTTGGTTGTTTGCATAACATTCCATTTAAAAAGATTTAATTTATCACTCTGTAGTGCACTTAAATCCATAGCAAATGACTAAACTCGGAAATGTTTTTTCCAGGAATGACACACCATTCGGAAGTGGAGAGCATGTAAGAATATTATCACAGGGTATCCTATTTTCACAACTGTGTGATCCACCCATATTTTTTTGCTGTGTCAAAAGTATCACTTTTACACATGCACTCTTGTTTCTTCTAGGACCTAAAGCTAATACACCAATAAATGTGCTTCAAACTGAGCCAAATAATCACACAGCAAGAATAGTAGTTTTCTGTGTTTTCATTCTTACAGTTTTTGTCTCCAGCTGTTTTCTATCTCCTGACAATCCCAATTTGATCAGATAGCAGTGTTAAGAATATTTCTAAACCTTTTGCAAGTGAGAAACAGATTTTGTAAATGTTTCAGGTTACAGAGTTACTTTTAAAAAAAAAATACTGTTCTGATAGAGAAGGGTTTACAATATCCTTATTTAGGAACTGTAGAAGAAATTAGCCTTCTCATGGAAACTGTCAGTTTTCTGACAAAAATTTTACAATGCAGTCTTCAATATGAACTTGGGAGGGTGCTACGTTGTCATGGCTACAGCCCAAAACATCAGGCAAGCAGTTGGTGAGCTCTGATTGGTCCTGACACGACTGCAGTCTGGCGGGAAGATTCCAGGCTTCCCATTGGTTAACTGTTTTGAAAGCTCGACTATATAAGAGCTGTCAGGTTAAAGTGTTGTTCATTCGCAGTTAGTATTGAATAAATAATTATTGCAGTTAAACTGTCTCCGTGTCTTCTCTCAGGGCACAGGCTATAATACTAGCAATGAGGGTGGGATTCTGAGAGGAATTTCCGTGTTCTCTCAGAAATACCACTTCATTGAAGAACCCATGGCCAAAATGACAGCGATACCTCCTTTTGCCACCTTTGTTCCTGAGAAAGAATCTTGGGAAACATTCGTGCTGAGATTCAAATGTTTCCTCGTAGCCTATGATTTTACTGAAATATCTGCAGAGAAGAAGAGGGGATATTTCCTAAGTGTATGTGGGCCGGAGACATTTTCCATGGCCCGAGTCTTAGCCGCTCCAGCATCTGTACATGATGTGCCATTGGATGCTTTGCTGGCTCAATTGAAGGCACACTATGCCCCGGCTCCCTCCTGTTTTGCTAGTAGGTATTCATTCTGACTTTGTAGGTAGAAGCCAGTTTATGGTTTCTGGGCAGGGTTGGCTCAACATAGCTCCCACACTATAAGGGGAAGCGTCGGTCGCCAAAATAAGCGGTAGGGACTCGCAGTACTGCATAAGCACAGCGGATGACGTCAAGAGAGATTTGACAGCCGTGAATGCATGCGCTTCACAGGTGTCCCATAGGGGATAGGGTATTTGCACAAAATTTCATAGCAGACCTGAAGTGGGTTGAGGGACATATTATACAAGTAACTGGCCCGTGTTTTTATAGCCTCCAATTACAGGATGGATGAGAGTGGTGCTGCCACATGGACCAGCTGCAGTGGTGCGACACACAACCCACTCTATTAGCTCAGCCCACTGAGCTTAGCAGGGAGCGAATTCCAAACCTGCCTATCTCTGCCATCTGCCAGCCAGACTTTAGTCCATCTGAGACCAACCTTGCTTCTACACCCGCCTCGTTCTCGTCGGACGACGTACCTGTTATTCCCAGTAGGTCTCGACCAGCACACACCAATAGCACAACCTACTTCCCCAGCAGCCAACCAGAACTAAGACACTTGGGAAGGACACGCCGGAAGCCCGCCTACCTTAAGGACTACATCTGCACAATCCGGGGAGAAGGAATGCTACGTTGTCATGGCTACGGTCAGGAAAGTCAGTCAAGTAGCTGGCAAGCTCTGATTGGTCCCGACGTGACTGTACTCTGGTGAGAAGATTCCAGGCTTCCCATTGGTTAACTGTTTTGACAACTCGACTATATAAGAGCTGTCATGTTAAAGTGTTGTTCGTTCGCAGTTAGTATTGAATAAATAGTTGTTGCGGTTAAACTGTCTCCGTGCCTTCTCTCAGAGCACAGGCTATAATAATGTTTGGAAATGTTTTGGAAATGTTTGGAAATGTTTATTCCATTTGTATGCCGCCCTATTCCTGAGGGACTCAGGGCGGCTAACAAACAAGGTGTCGGGGGGGGGGGGAGGAATACAAACAACAGACAAAAGACAAAACAAGTTAAAAACAAAGCAAGAGTCGCAACAATTCAAGTGGGGCTGGGAACTCATCAGCCCCAGGCCTGCCGGAACAGCCAGGTCTTAATGGCTTTGCGGAAAGCCTGAAGGGTGGTGAGGGTCTGGATCTCCACGGGGAGATTGTTCCAGAGGGCCGGAGCAGCCACAGGGAAGGCCCTCCCCCAAGGGGTCGACAGTCGACAATGGCTAGCAGATGGTATTCGTAGGAGGCCTAATCTGTGGGATCTAATTGGTTGTAGGGAGGTAATAGAGGAGGAAGGATGTACATACTTGGTTGAAATGAAAGGCTAATTTTAACACCTCTGAAAGGTTCTCCCTTTAGAACCAATCTCCAGGCTGGAGAAGAATTTCCATTTCCCAAAACCATTCTCCTCAATCTCATCTGCCAAAATAGTTTCCTCTTCCATTGGTTAGCCTCTCAATCACTAACAGGAAAGTAGACAAGAGACATTTCTTCCTCTACTTCCCCCTTCTCCACGCTAAGTAACAACACACATAGAAGCTACCATACAGAGGCTGGAGACCCATATGGGAGGTAGCTTTCATGAAGTCTAATATACTGAGACACAAAGTGGCTGGTAGGTTCTGGTCTATAAAAAAATGAGGTTTTGTATTTTACAGACCCATTCTTTGAAACATGGATTCTTCTTCTGCCCAGCTCACCTCATCACATTTCTTTTCCTCACACACCTCTTTATACCCTTGTGCCTCCTTTTATCATCATCTCTTGGAGACCATAAGGTGGTAGTTTCTAATAGACCTTCAGAAAATGCAACTTGTTCCATCAATCCCAAAATGAATGCCAGATGAGGCAAGGTGAAAAAAGAGAACAACATTGCCTGCAACATTGCCTGCAACAGAAAGCAAACAAGACAATATTTTACCCGTGTCAGAGCTCTTGAATGTCTGCATTTGCTGGAATTAAAAACTATTCCACCAAGAGAAAAACTGGTACCAGAAGAAGAATAAATTCAGGGAAAGCTTATGATCTGAGTAAGCAACAACAAACCCTGTACCACCCTATGTTTCAATAGTGCCAAGAGAATTTTGGCACTCTTCCATTGCAAATCTAACTATAAAACAAGCCTGTTTTTATGAGAAATAGTTCCTGCATCAAGTTTGGGGTATTTTTTTTTTTAAGTTATAAGCTTGGTCCTTCCTTTGAAATAATTCTTGATATTTTACAGCAGACTTCCCAGAGCAGAAACGCAAAAACTTTGTATACGGTGGGGTGATGAGGTTTTTGTTTGGTTTGCATTTAATGCATTTGCTGGCAATATTTCAACACTGGGGTGGCTGGAAGGAGATACACTCCTATCCTCTGCTACCTCTCTGATTTCTCTCGAACCACATTTGCTAAAGCTCCAGTCAATTCTCTAATCTCTGCCTGCTGACAGACTGCAGGCCAAGAGAAAGACAAGTTGAAAACCCCGAAAAAACGAAGTGCATTTTATTTATTAGGCTGTCTAAGATGTTTTCAGTGAAACAGACAGAGATAGTGCCTTGCCAAATTAGTGTCATGACTTTCCAAAGGTTTTGGCTAGTAAGCAGACTTCCAGTAAAAATACATGTTGCCGTTCAGACCTCTTGTGGGCAATCCACACCTCTCTTGGAGCCTCCTCTTATTATCTTGTGGTTTCTAGTGGAATTAAAAAAAAAACCCTCTCGTGAATGGCTTTGGACTTCTAGTAACTGTTCTGCAAATTATATTAATAACACATGGCAAGTTTAATATGCCAAAATCCTTCAGTCCTAATCCCACCCCACCTCCCACTGCATGCCATACTAAGCAGCAAAGATGCAAACAAATATACAGCAAGAAAACACAATCTGATGAAGAGAGGCTAGGAAGAGGAAGGGAAAGGAAAATGGCACTGGAAAAAAAAGGAATGAGATTTGGCAAGTAGTGGAAAGAAATAAAGGTCTCTGAAGCTGATGATTTGAAACCAATATTCCTGGGTGCTAGCAAAAGTTTCCCTACTTTCCTACGCAGCTATTCCAGTTTGACATACTAAATGCTGTCCTTACAACTCACAGTTTCAAAAGCGTCTATGCTTTGCTGAGACTACATGGCATTGTAAGATATTTTCAGTGTGCTATTTCCACCTCTACCTCCATTCATTGAGGCCTTTGAACCATGGTGCTGGAGAAGACTCCTGCGAGTCCCTTGGACTGCAAGGCGATCAAACCAGTCAGTCCTAGAGGAGATCAACCCGGACTGCTCTTTAGAAGGCCAGAGCCTGAAGATGAAACTCAAATACTTTGGCCACCTAATGAGAAGGAAGGACTCACTGGAGAAGAGCTTAATGCTGGGAAAGATTGAGGACAAAAGAAGAAGGGGACAACAGAGAATAAGATGGCTGGATGGAGTCACCGAAGCAGTAGGCGTGAGCTTAAATGGGCACCAGAGAATGGTAGAGGACAGGAAGGCCTGGAGGAACATTGTCCATGGGGTCATGATGGGTCGGACATGACTTCACAACTAACAACAACCTCCATTCAACATGCATGCCTTCCTTTCTCAGATACTTCATGTTTACAAGTTCAAGTAACAGTTCCATACTCTCTTGAGACTGGATTGTAAGTTGTCCTAAAGATGGCATGGCTGAAAATTCAAGCTGAATTTTGTCAACAATTTATTATTCCTTCTCCCCTCCCCTTGCTCTGATGGTGAATTGGAAGGCATACAAACATGGAAAATGTCAAGAGGTTGTGATGTGGTCCCAAATTCGGACAGATGATCCAAAATGTGCAGATGAAGGAAATGTGCTAAAAAGTAAATAGGGAACAATTTTGGGTTAAGACAAAATGTGCTAACAAATAGTATGCACACAGCAGAAGTGTGCATAAGCATGTGTTAAGAGAAACATGCATATCCACACACACACAAAACCAGCGTACAGATTTTTTTTTCTTGCTGAGTGAATGGAGCCAAACCAAACTGAGTTGGTACAATGAGAATCAGCAACAAGAAATGTGACCAGCTTCCCTATACTTAATCTAAAAGAGCCTTATGACTTTTCTTTTTAAAGATAGACAAGCACATGACCAAATGAAATCTGACAACTGTCTAGCCACATTCATGTTGAGGTGCTTCTTTATTTAGATTGTGGTAGAACACATATTCATAAATATATAGAATTCTCATTCCAGAGAGGTTATTTACAGTTCAAGATCGATCGATCGATCATAAGGCTTAGGAAAATCACTGCCTTGCTTTGCACCCAGGTAGCTCCTCATTCGTTCTGTGGCATTTCCAATAAAAGAGCATGTTCAAGATGTGAAAAAACCCTCCTCTGTCTCCCGCAAGTCCTGAAGAAGTGAGAACAGATTAGGGTTCTCCAACCTGGTAGTCTCCAAATTTATTGGGCATCAGGAGAGAGAAGACTGAAACAAACAGATGAGGATTAGATGAACATATTATTTGATTTTGGATAAGCAGATTTGTATTGAATTAGATGGATCGATGTAGCAAGGAATATCAAATTACTGTAGGATCTGTCATACAGAATGCTAAGCTCAACCTGGGGTCTTGATGTCATTCTGAAATTACCTAACCTAGCAAAATTTCACCTGAGTGATATATTATTTGCCTGATTTTTCTTGGCTTTAAGAGAAAGCAATTTATTTATATTTATTTATTTATTTATAAAATTTATATGCCGCCCAATCCCGAATTGTGTTTGGAAGAGTTAGTGGTAAAAGGAAAGCAGCAGGGGTGGGTTCCGGCAGCCACTACTGCTGGTTTGCTCGTGGGTGCACAGTGTGCAGCATTGATGCGCACTATGCGTGCATATGCACTACAAAAAATTGTTCTGCGCATGCGGAGAAGCCAAAAAGAAGATGGTGGCGCCTACGACACCACCAGGAGAGCTGGTTTGGGGGCATGGCAGGCCTGGGTCCTAGGCTTCCAAACTACTACCGGTTTGGCCAAACCAGTCCGTACTTGTAGGAACCCACCACTGGAAAGCAGGCCATCAAAAAACTTGGTGGCTGGACATCATCAACCCTGAAAGCAGCCATAGAAAAACTCAAAGAAATAGTGCAAGATCAGAAGATGTAGAGAGACCTGGCCCACAGAATTGCTAAGAATCAGACATGACTGAATGGATAACATGATCATCATCATCTTGGCTTTAAGATGCTTTATCATTTGTTAATGCTTGCCTATAGCCTGTCTGCTTGCCCCTGAATAAGGTAATAAAGTTGGGATATGATTATGTGAACAAATAAATCCATTGGCCTACATTGCACCTGTTAGAAACATCTCTAGAAGTATCCACTTTTACCATTATTATTCTACCGATTGCTATGGAAGTCAGGAACAGAAATAACAAGTGATGGACTTCCACCTTATTCCTTCTGTTTTGTGTATGGTCTACAGCTCATCACCCATGTCCCAAAAGATCTGATCCTTTCTTCTCAGGCTTACCCTTTCAGCCTGCTTCCTATAGGAAAAATAGATCATAGATAATTTCCTTTCTTTTTCTCCTTCATCCTCCTCCCCAAATAGTGACTTTCTATAGCAGCAAGCCACTTCTTTAATAAAATGTACTTATTTTTTTGAGGCATAAACACCTGTATTTTTTTTTGACATTCAATACACTTGATTAATACTTAATATACAAATATACAGTCAAAGGATGACATATGTGGAACTGTTACAATGAAAATAAAATGTGGAAGAGGGAATCTATTTTTATGTAAATATAGAACCGGGTTTGCTTGAATCCCACTCCGAAAATCCACCAGAATGAAAAAGAAGAAAAATAAGTAAATACAACAATAGAAGGAGAGAGAAAAGAGAGGGAAAGAAGAAAGGGAAAAGGAGAGGAAGCAAGGGAGGGGTAGTAAGAGTAGGAGAGTCGGTAAGAAGGGGAAGAAGAGAGGAAGAGTGGGGGAGAGGGAGGGGAAGAAGAAAAGAGGAAGGAGAGGAGGAAAGAAGAAGGTAGAGAAGAAGGGAGGTGGGGTGGAAATGAGATGGAAGAAGTGGAGTTGTTGTAAAATAAGATGGATGTATGGGATGGCAGGAAAGCAACCCCGATTATATTTTTAAAATTTTAAATGAATTGTGATAAATGTTAAAAGATAACACATAAATATTAATAGTACTTATGAGAATGTATATTTGTGAATGTATATATGAGGGGTAAAATTAAACTTCCTTTTCTAAAAAAATACTCTTGATTGATACTCTCTATCTTTAATAGAAAGAGGAGGCTCCTTTTAGCTCCTAAACTTGGGGCTTATTTAACTAGCAGTAGGTGAGAAACAGACATGGAGAAATGAGGGTCTTTGAGGATCCTTTCCCTCCTAATCTTTAACCATTTGCCCAAGTGACCCGTTCAGTTCATAGATGCAAAGAGATGGCATTTCCATGAATTTCCCTCCCACAAATACAGTCTGTGAAATATGGACCTCAGGGAAAGGAGCTGTAGACTTAAAGGCACCAGCCTGAACTTGATTCTTGGTGACTTCATGTCACTTTCTTTGTGTCTTTCCTCACAGCAATATGGAAGTGTGTTATTTTTTATCATTATTTTTTACTGTCCCATAATTTTTAGAGTTCTTCATTTAACAAAATAATGTGCAGGAATATACACATGTATGCTTCTACATCCAATACCAATTCATGTGTTAATCCATATATTTATCCAAGTTTTCTTTTCATGTATGTGAGAAAGATGTCTTAAGTTAACACATGATTTAAAAAATATGAAGTTGGGAAGGAAGAAGAAGGGACATTATATAAAGTTTCTGGGTGTGGCTAGATTACTTTGATTTTTTTTAACCATCCAGGAAAGCCTCTGAAATTTATTAGTGTTTCTGGCCTTTTAAGTTGTACCCCACCCTTCTTATGCTGGTCTCTGACAGCAATAAAGATTTGAGTTGATTTGGCTTTTTAAGAAATAAGGCCACTAGTTTCAGTGAGACAGAGGCATGCTAAACCATGTAACAGCAATGTCAGAAAATGGCATATAAAAGTTGGTTTCTTCAGAATGATGCTTTAGAAAGGATGTGCATGTATACACATGTGATTTGTAATGGATATCTTTGAGGGAATCTTAAAAGCACAATATGTTGTTGTGATTTCACTAAACAAGTATATTCAACACAAATTTTTGTATCTCCAGATGTCAGGACTCTGAAAAATAAAAAGTATGCGGATGTTTAGAAACAGTGGGAAGATGTGCAGAAAACATTTAGCCTTTCCTGCCAAAACATACTTAATGGAAAGAATGACATTGTTGTTCTCCTTCTATCACTCACCATAGGTGCATTTTATTGAATCCAAGAAAGCTTACTTTCTCTCTAATTTTGTGTATTTTTCAGGATATATCACGAATCAGTGTTCCATGGGCAGGTGATATGATTGCAAGCCCATCAGTAGAAAGAATAATATCCATTTGCAGAGTTCAGATTTCAGAATTGCAACTTCTTTTAATGGATGCATTTGCATAGGATTTAGAAAGAAATCTAATCATCAGTTAAAAAGGCTTCTCTGATTGCTCCTGCTGGATGGCTTCACCTCTGCTTGTTCACCATACCTCACTCAAAGCAATTGAATGCATCTAAGTATAAAAATGCTGTAGAACCATCATCTTTTAAAATTTTATCTGTTATTGATATTCTAATCTCACGTTCTGTGAATTTCACCTTGTAACCATGGTTGAGCTATAGTTGGTCTAACACTACATGCTAAGTCCAAAATATGAGCCTGTTTGTGGAGTAGTGTGTCTTCTGAAGCCAGCCAGAGTGGCTTCTGAACCTTGTTCTATAGTTTACTGAGCTGTGAGAACCCAGCCATTGTGTTTTATTTGAAAACTATGATCAATTCATCATCTTGATGCTATGCAGAACATTCTATACATTGTCAATTCAGATGTTATACTAAATCATAGTTAGCAAGGACCAGGGTTTTTCCATTTCAGTTTCTAGATTGTCAGTTGATCTATTACAAAGTGTTAACCTAAACCTTAGACATTATAGTTCCTGAGTTGAATCTTGGTATTCAGAATGAAGACATGGAGACATTAACTGTGGTTCATGGCGGGATGCAAACTTCTAACTTGGATATTGATCATGCAGACCATTTCATTAAACTCAGAGGATACTCAGCTAAAGTTTCTTCAGAAAAGTCTTTCTTTGCTGGCTATATCTTCATTCATCAGCAACTCATCTACCATTGTTGCAGCATGTTTTGAAGAAATGATTGGAAGCTTTTTGGGACTAGTATATAGAAATGAATACTTATTACGTTGTTTTTTTTTTACGGCAATTGAAAGTTGGACAATAGATTGACAAGAATTTAACTCTTCCATGTTAAGCAATGCCACATTTCAGGCTTAAGAGCAGGTGATGTGTGAGGCTTCTGCTAAGAGATGAGCCACCAAGGCAGGGCTAATCTCCCCCATCCCCCCCTTAATGGTTGTGTCCCTTTTCCCTCTCCTCTTCTTGGAATAGTTATCAGGGCTGAACTTTGACAGGGATAGTGATAATGTGTCAGATATTTACAGCTTGCGATGGTGGTGGGGAACAAAAGAAAATTGTGTCTTGTCCTACGTTCCTTTCCTATCTCTGTGCAGGGCAGGATTAAAGAAGAAATGCCTGGTCACTGTTCAAGTCAGAAGATTCCCACCATCCCTTGAGAGCCCACTTTGCTAGCCAAGGCAGAGCAAAGCTAACGCGTGTGCCCTCGAACAGTTGACAGATGAAAATCGGAAGATGTGTGTTGCACTAAGGAAATAACTAGCTCCAAGGATGGTAGGAATGGAGAAGTAAGTTGCCTTTTTTCTAGGGAGGGTCTGGCAAAATGTCTATCCTATGGTTGTGTTTGAAATATGAATCTTCACAATTGTCAACAGAGAAAGCACATTTTTCAAAATATAGATCACAACCACATGCTGCATAGCAGAGGCCACACAAGATAGATCTCCAATCACTGCAAACAGATTTCTATTGACATATGCATTTTAGTGACCATCAGAGTGTATATTTGAGTACATTAGGGAGGGGAAGGGGGGGGTGACTTATAAGACTGAAACTTATAACTATCAGAATAGGGAAATGTTCCTGAAAAACTTCCAGTCTCTTTTTGCCTCTGTATGACCTGGTGATACATATCAGTACTCCCACTCTGCTTTCTTACTGCTTAAGTGATCTCCTGCCCTCTTCCCACAAGGAAGTTATTCAATCTGAGATTGTACTGTGGCTGGTCCAGCTACCACAGACTGTTGAATAACAGATGCTGACCATGCAGTGCTGAGTCTGCATACAACCTCTAAAAGCTTCACAGGGCCCTAGATCTTCTCCCAAAATACGCATGGCTGTCCTGAGGAATGTTTTTTTTAAAAAACAATGGCAGGAGAACATTAAAACGTACATGGGAAATAATTGTATTTAATTAATTTAGGGTTTTTCTTGGTTCATTCATGTTTTGTGTCATCCTTTTCAAACCACTTTGAAGATTGAGTGCAGGTCATCCATGGAGTGAGAGTTAAAAATGGATGGCAGCTGTCACCACACAGTCAAAGACTTGCCCCTTTTATAGGCATTATGACACCTATTAGAAAAGGTCAAGGCTTCAATCATGGTCATGGCTGCCATCTTGATTTTTAGATCCCTCTAAGGATGCCCTTGGTTGAGTGTGATCTTCAGCTGGAAAAAGGATGCATGTTCCTTTTTATACAGGCTGGCAGGTACTATCACGACTTCAGATTTAAAGATGCTTTAGATTGAAGTGTTCCATGCAAAATGTCTGCGCTAGAGAGCCTATCTTGGTAGATATTGTTGTGTCAGTGCTTTCTTGCCATTGTTGTTAAGTGAATCCCTGCAATTGTTAAGTTAGTAACATGGTTGTTAAGTGCATTTGGCTTCTCTGTTCTTTCTTGCCAAAAGGTTGCAAAATGTGATCACATGACCCTTGGACACTGCAACCGTCATAAATATATGCCAGTCGCCAAGCATCTGAATTTTGATTGCGTGACCTTGGGAATGCTGCAACAGTCATGAGTGTGAAAAACAGTCATAAGTCACTTTTTTTTTCAATGTCGTTGTAGCTTTGAACAAATTAACTGTTGTAAGTCGAAAACTACTTGTATCTGGGACCTCGAAGTGAATCCTTGTATCTTAGATGGCTAGGAAAATGCTGAACTTACACGGAGTCCTCGACTTAACAACAGTTCATTTACTGACTGTTCAAAGTTACAACAACACTGAAAAAAGTGACATGACAATTTTTCACACTTATGACCATTGTAGCATCCCCATGGTCACGTGATTTGCATTTGGATGCTTGATAGCTGGCTGACATTTATGACGATAGCGATATCACAGAATCATAGTTGGTCCCTTCTTGCGAACTTCTGACAAGCAAAGTCAATGGGGAAATCCGATTCGTTTAGCAACCTAGTTACTAATTTAACAATTGCAGTGATTCACTTAACAAATGTGGCAAGAAAAGTCGTAAAATGGGGCAAACTCACTTAACAAATTTCTCACTTAACAACATAAATGTTCAATTGTGGTCGAAGGTGAGAATTACCCGTGTTTATGAAAGCAAAACTCCATCAGTTTTGGATTCTGGGCTAAAGAAATCTCCTCTTAATTAATCAATCAAATGTATCACAATCATTACTTAGTAGTTAATAAACAAAAATGACAAAATATAAGAATTTTTTTTTGTTACAGTGCTCTATTGGAGTATGAAATTTGAGTCATCTTGAGTTTTGTTCTGTGGGAACTCTACCAACACTTTTCTAACACAATGTTTTCAGTAAGGATTGTTTTATTTGCTTCTAAATTTGAAGCAAAACACATTTCCCATTTTAATGCCTCACTCTGGTAGCCAATCAAACATGGCTACATGATGGTATCTCAAAACCCAAACTGAGTAAAGACATGGCTTTAGTTGCTTTTGCTGACCATGTGCCTTAATTACTACCCTGACTCAGGCTAAGTACTGTACAGATGGTGAAGGATAAATAAAATCAGTAAGGAAAGCATGTTTCATCACGCTTACCAGCCTCTTCAACAGCCTCAACTTCCAAACTGTTCACTGTGGAACATTTGGCTCGGGCCTAGCTTTATTCCATGTGTTGTCATGATTCTGTGCCACCAGTTTCATTATTTATCTCTTTTGAAGATTAAAAAAAAAGAACCCTGGCAGGTTTAGATATGTAATTGCTACAACCCCTCAAATATATTCAGAGGAAGAGGAAAGGCACATGATAGCAATTATTCAACCACCTCTCTTTCTTTAATTATATAGATTCTAAGGTGGCATTTTTAATTAAAAGAAGATACTGTATTCTATGTGCCAAGGCAAGTAGAAGGACCTAATGTTCAGTACGATCAGCTTGTTATGTTTTCAGCATTCAAAGAACAATGTTATTTTCCATGTGTTTTTACACAGGCGGGTTTATCTACATGTCAAGGAATCTGGCCCATTTCTCCAATGTGTGGAAGGATAATGGCTTGTAAGAACAGATGTGTGGTGGTAGGGAACGGCTTGTTAACAAGCACTTGCTGTTTTTTTGGAGGCATCTTTAGGAGACTCCCTTTACTTAAAGTGATTTCTTTTTTAAAAAAATTGGCACCATCGAGCTTTTATTACATGTTTTCTTTATTCCCCCCTCCAGACAATTTTCATTGTGTTGTTGCTCCAGGAAATTCTGACTCATGAGTGCTTCCTTTTTCAGAATATTTGAAA
Source organism: Thamnophis sirtalis (assembly GCF_051295495.1). Classification (NCBI taxonomy): domain Eukaryota; kingdom Metazoa; phylum Chordata; class Lepidosauria; order Squamata; family Natricidae; genus Thamnophis; species Thamnophis sirtalis. Next base: position 127,405,356 of record NW_028261385.1, on the reverse strand, counting down.
AATTGCCTGATGGAATTTGTTAGATGAACAAGCACTAACAAAGGTAATGATTTTCAAGAGTGATTGCCAAAGGAAATAGTTAGGCAGCATTTATATCAGTATATCTTTACTGACACACATGTAAAGGAAGGACTCCGTGAACTGAACCCTAACAATATTAGGTGGACTCTAAATTACTTTGAAAGAAGGAAGAAACAGAGGCACGGGTTTAGGGAATTGATGGGCATTAGGAATCTGGTTGCACAAGATAATAGAGAAAGTCAGAAGCAGGAAAGATACTGAAATATTCCCAGCACTGGTGCATAGGAACAACCAAATAGAACTAACAATATTTACAAAGAAAAATTGATATGATCTTACATCAGTGGTGGGATTCAAAATATTGTACTACCAGTTCTGTGGGCATGGCTTGGTAGACGTGACATGGCTTGGTGGGCATGGCTTGATGGGCATGGCAGGGAAGGATACTGTAAAATCCCCATTGCCACCCCACTCCAGGGGAAGGATACTGTAAAATCTCAATTCTCCCCCCAGTCCAGGGGAAGGATACTGTAAAATCCCCATTTCCTCCTGATCTGCTGGGACTTGGGAGGCAGAGAATATTTGGGGATGGGGCCAGTCAGAGGTGGTATTTACTGGTTCTCCTAACTACTCAAAATTTCCTTTACCGGTTCTCCAGAAATGGTCAGAACCTGCTGAATACCACCTCTGTCTTACATGTATCACAGAAGCTTGGCTTGATGAGAGTCATGGTGGAAACATGGAACTAGAGGATATTTTGATCAAAACAAAAAAAGAGGGGGGGAGGTGAGTGATTTATATGCAAATAAAATGTATAATGCTGACAACATTCATTACCTTGAATATGGAAATCTTGCTGGAACTATCTTGGTACAATTAAAAGAAATAAGGACCAAAGAGAAGCAATTCTAGAATTTACTATAGAGTATTTTAGGAGAAAAATTAGCAATGCCTTTCTATACCAAACATAACAAATTCTTAAGAAGACAGACAATTGTGATAATAATCAAATTACTTTGATTTGCTGGAAAACTAACTCAGGTAGGAATGGGAAATTTAGCACATCTCTAATTTCTCTTCATTACAATTTCATTTGCAAAAGAAGAAACAAGGAGGTAATCTGTCTTGGATTTAATCCTGATCCACAGAGGGGAATTAGTCAATGGATTCAAGGTCTGTCAGGAATCTTGGGGGAAAGTGACACAGTAATTAGAGTACAGTACTGCAGACTACTTCTGTTGGCTGCCGGCTGCCTGCAATTTGGCAGTTCAAATCCCACCAGGCTCAAGGTTGACTCAGCCTTCCATCCTTCCAAGGTGGGAAAAATGAGGACCCAGATTGTTGGGGGCAATAGACTGACTATAAACCACTTAGAGAGGGCTGTAAAGCATTGTAAAGCAGGATATAGGTCTAAGTGCTATTGCTATTGCTATCTTGTTGAAATTCAAATTAAGCGGAGAAGAAAATGTTGAGAGAAGTCAGTCACATATCTTGAGCTACTGTAAGGTAAATATTAATTAATAAATTCAGGCAATTGTTGGGAAACATACCAAGAAGTTGAAGGATGATGTGAGATTTCAAAGAACAAAATATTGAAATTACAAAAAACCAAACAATCCTAGTTAGAAAATAAGGAAGATGACCTGGATGGAAATATGTAAGAACTTTTAACTAGAGAAAGGAGAAATGCATTTTTTTAAAAAAAACACACACCCAGAAACAAGATGATATTCAGAAGTTCCTCAAGCACATGCCTCCTTAATTCACTGGGGTATAAGAAGGAGTGAGAAGGACATAGAGAGGGGTGCATCACAATCAGGCTTGTGAGATTCTATTATTATAGCAAATTTCAATACAGATGATTTCATGGTCTGGCCTACCTGGCCATGTATCTTAATGAAATGATTTTTTAAAACCTGAAGCGATGTCTTGCACTGCTTTTATATCAAATCGTTAAACCCTTCTGGCTGCTGTGTTCTCAAAGTGATGGCAACCTGTGGGATTTGATTGATATCTCAGTACAAGTGCTTTGTTGGTTTTCTATGGCTTTTATCAGCCATGAAGCAGAAAGCAGAAAGAGAAATGTTTTGCTCATGCCCACACGAGGAAGACTGTGCAACTGAAATGCTGATTAGTTTTCAAGGAGACATGGCTCAGCCAACATCTGAGGAGCATCTTTCTACCCTAATGTGAGTGATATATCTCAATCTACTCCAGATACTCGCTCTACTAGATGTTCTGATTGGTCAGCATTTAATAAAAGAAAGAGCACCGGTTCTGTGGGTGTGGCATGGTGGGTGTGGCAGGGGAAGGATATTGCAAAATCTCCATTCCCAGTCTACTCTGGGGCCAGCCAGAGGTGGCATTTGTCGGTTCCCCAAACTACCCAAAATATCCGCTACCAGTTCTCCAGAACCTGCTGGATCATCCCTGATCTGCCATTCTAGAGATATCTTGCTATCGGTAATATTATCTTAGAAGTTTTGTGTTCTTTAACCAGCATTTCTGTAGATGTCACTGCATTTTTGCAATGTTCTCCATGGCATGAGAACACATGTAACCAAGTTCTTGGTTCTGAAACTTTATTAGACCAGCTTTATAGCACCTCTTGACATTCTCCCATACAACAACTCAAAAGAGCTGGATTGTGTGAAAACCTATGCATCTCTCTCTCTCTCTCTCTCTCTCTCTCTCTCTCTCTCTCTCTCTCTCTCTCTCTCTCTCTCTCTCTCCCTCTCCCCTCCCCCCTCCCCCTCTCTCCCTCCTCCCCCCTTCTGGATTACTGCATTTTGTGTGTCTCCTTTAATGTTTTTCAGAATTTGATTTAGTAACTTAGGGCAAATACAATATCAATAGCAGTAGACTTATATACCGCTTCATAGGCCTTTCAGGCCTCTCTAAGCGGTTTACAGAGAGTCAGCATATTGCCCCCAACAATCTGGGTCCTCATTTTACCCACCTCGGAAGGATGGAAGGCTGAGTCAACCCTGAGCTGGTGAGATTTGAACCGCTGACCTGCTGATCTAGCAGTAGCCTGCAGTGCTGCATTTAACCACTGCGCCACCTTGGCTCTTCAAAATATTTGGCTTTATGGGATGGTGGAAGGCAAGCATACTACTTTTGTCTTCCCTTTTCTGTGCAAGTCAAAGAGATTGCAAATAGTTCCTGGCATAAAGAGTTCCCAACACAAGTGTTATCATGTATTCGGATGTTATAAGTTATTTAATGTGTGACTCTAGTTAGATCTATAGCTTGCTTCTTGTTCCAGCATATTGCATCCTATTGCTTCAAGATATCGAGCAATAAAGTAGAACCAATTTCTTTTTAAAGACAAGAATCAACTGTGAATGTTTTCACTGCAAACTTGTGCATACTTATAGTTTTGCAACCTAAGAACTGAACCATTTTATGTCATTGTCAATATGTTTTGTGATCTCTTTTGACCTGTATGAAAGTGTCACTGGAGCTTAACCAATAAATGTGAGAAACAAGTCATGACAGATTATGTAAGGAATCCATCTTTCTCAGTCTGCCCAAGGTTACATTGAGTGGTGTACCTCAAACCTATAAAGGCCACAGTGCAAAACCAACAATTTTTGTACCTGATTGTTACTTAAGCAATATAATATACTTATAACTTTGTTTTAACACACTATTATGTAACATGAACTTAAATATCTTAATGCTGTTCTCTATATATACTGTACAGTCTATAATACTCTTTATATTATGTATACAGTACTGTATACTATCTGCAGTCTGTCTATAAACAAATCACACATTCATTTACACATCCCCTGTACATTCCTTTTATATCATCTGACAACCAAAAAGTCTTCATCCATACTGGGAATTTATCATCTGAATGAAGAAACTGAAATTAAAATATATAGATTAAGCCAGGAAATAAAGCCAAACTTCAAATCAGGATTTAACATATTATATGCCATCCAGAGACTGCCTATGATTAGGTGCTATAAAAATGCAATCATTCAAGTAATAAACATTTTGATGAGACAATAATTTATGTTTAACTGAAGACTTTTTGATGACAGTTCATGGGAGTAATAGAATCATTCACCTTTTGATTGATTTAGTCAACATATCCATATTTTTACAACAAAATGCCCTCATTAATTCAACTGAAATATAAAAGCTAGTGAAAAATCCTAAGTAGCAATGTAACAATACCTGAAACAAAATTGGATAGCTGCATACATGTACTTTGGAATTAATCTTCAATTTGCTATTTCTCCAATTTAACATACATACATTTCATACATTAAATGATCTTGTTAAATTGGGAAACAATACTGTTTATATTTTTTTAAAAAAAACTACTGGATTGACTCACCCAGAAAATCTTCTCATTCTGTCTCTCAACCAGGAAGAAGTATATCTGATATTCCAATCTATGGTATCTAGACATAGTTCAACCTTTTACCCAGGTCTTCCCACAAATTACCATCCTTTCTTCCAATTGTAGAAAGCCAGTTTGGTGTAGTGGTTAAGCCATCAAATTGGAAACTAGGAAACCCTGAGGCCTAGCTCCACCTGAGGTGCAAAGCTACTGGAAAACAAACAAATCCTGGAAAAAGAGAAAGAGGTTTGTAAAACTGTCGCTGCAAAAGCTGCATTGATATGACTTTGTACCACTATCAAAGGTTGTATCAATCTTTACTTTCTATGCTATAAGACAAAAGAAGGAGAAACCAATATATTCTGAACGGAATTAAAAAGGGCTGTGTTGAGAAAAAAACAAATAAAAATCTCCCCAACTGGGAAGAATATTTGATAAATTGCACTATGTTTACAATATATTTTTAAAAATGTTTTATACTTTTTGTAATGTTTTCATAGTTTGGTATATATATCTGCAGAGGCCTGAGTTTATTGAGCTGCCTACAATTATAGCCAATCAATCAATGCACCTCTCATGAAGCTTAGTCCTTATTGAACTATATGAATGCTTTAGTAAGCAATCTCTCAATCTCTCTCTCTCTCTCTCTCTCTCTCTCTCTCTCTCTCTCTCCTCTCTCTCTCTCTCTCTCTCTCTCTCTCTCTCTCTCTCTCTCTCTCTCTCTCTCTCTCTCTCTCTCTCTCTCTCTCTCTCTCTCTCTCTCTCTCTCTCTCTCTCTCTCTCTCTCTCTCTCTCTCTCTCTCTCTCTCTCTCTCTCTCTCTCTCCTCTCCCCATCAGCCTCTCCCTTCCCTTCCCTTCCCTTCCTTATGGGGATGTAAATAATCATTTGAGCAATGGAATTTGTAAACTCACTTTCTTAAGTCAAATGATATTTCTGGAATTTTAATATGCTCTTATTAAAGGGCAGTACTTTGCTTTCAAGATCAGGCCAGATTAATACTTTGATGGGAAAGCACTGGAAAGTCCCAGAACTGTAGACCGGAAGAAAGAAGTAGCAACCCTATAGTACTGTTGCTAAGAAGAAAAAAAGAAGGAGGATGTGATCGTTTGGTGAACAGGAGTTAAGCTGACTCGAAGGTTATTCTACTACACATAGCTAGATTAACAATGGATGATGGGAACAAATAATGTTGAAAAATACACATAGCAGTAAACTGAGTAGCAAGATCACGCGGAGCACATTAAATGGAAGTGCTTCAGTGTTTCTCTGGGCACCAATGAAATACCCAATGTAATGCTCTATATTGTCCCATTAAAACTGTTTTGCTTAAACAGGCAAAGATGTTTATTGCTCAAAGCTAAATAGCAGATGCTTCCACCCATTCTAATAAGAAATATTAACTTCTTTATTACCTCAAATTCACAGCTAACATATGCTTTTCTTAATATTTAAAGGGACCCCGACACAGTGACAGAGGACAAGCTGTCAGGGGAATTATCATGGGCCTATGATAATATAGTAGGGCAGGAGACTCTAAACTAACGTAACATATTGAAACAATCTAATAGGTTTATATGGGGGGGCACTGATGTACAACTGTTGTGAAAAGAAGGCATAATGTCTATTTTGAATCATTGAGATGGATGAAAAAACTGCCATTTTTCAATTAATCAAATTCATCTATGTGTGTGCATACATGTATATATGTATGTGTGTGTGTATGTAAGTATGTTTGTATGTATGTATGTATGTATGTATGTATGTATGTATGTATGTATGTATGTATCGGGTGGGTTTCAACCGGTTTGCGGCGGTCCCTGCGAACTGGTTGGTCGGCGAACCCGGAAGTAAGTAACTTCCGGGAACAGCGAAGGGCCCACCCGCGCGCCCGCGCTCCTTACCCGGTTTTGACGAGTTCTGTGCTTCCACGCATGCGCAGGATGCATACAGCACCTGCACGATCCTCCAGGAGCAGCTGGAGCATCGCACAGACGCTAGTACACATGCGCGCACCACGCACGTGCACAAGGACGCCGCCGGCCCCGTTTCAACCGAACCGATTGGAACGGAGCGAGAAACCCATCCCTGGTATGTATGTATGTATGTAATCCTTTCTCACATTGTGGTCTTAGTCTTCTACAATCTCAGGTCTTCTAGCAGATGCCTGGGAGTTTGAGGGTTCGGTACAGGATCTTTGCTGTTCCTAGCACTGCACTCTTCTGGACAGAGAGCTTGGATGTTGTTCCTGGGTTCTGTTGAAGCCATTCAGCTTAGGAGTCACAGCCCCAAGCACTTCTATCACCACTGGGACCACTTTAGACTTTATTTTTCACATCCTCTCCTTCACGCCCTCCATCTTATGCTCCTTGTTCCTGAGCTTGTACATCTATCACTACTGTTGTCTTTTCGTCCTTGTCTATTACCATGATATTGGGTTGATTGACTAATACCTGCCTGTCTGTTTGGATCTGGAAGACCCATAAGATCATAGCTTTCTTAACACCACAATCTTTTGTCAGATATCCCATCTATACAGGAGGATCTAGCCCACCTTCTCTACAGATGTTCTTGTACACAATGCCAGCTACTTTCTTGTGCTATTCAGTATATGCTGTTCCTGTCTGCATTTTACACCCTGCCGTTAGGTGTTGGACTATTTCTGAGACCTCTTTGCATAATCTGGACCTTGGGTTCTGTTTAGGTGGTAGACCCCTGCTTCTATAGATCTCGAGTTTAGTGCTTGTTATTGTGCTCTATGATCAGTGGCTCAGTGCTGTCTTTTAGTCCAGCCCTTTGCAGCCACTGGTAGGATTTCTCAACCATAAACCTCAACTATTTGTCAATGGTACATCCCATGGCAGGTTGTGTCTTGTCATGGCACTTCTTCTGCTTGATCTTTCTCCTATTTCTACTGCTGCCCCAGAGATTCTCTCAGCAGCTCATCTTTGGATGCCATCTTACTGAAGTACACCTGGATGCTCTGGGTTTCATCCACAACAATAGCTTTGACACTCATCAGATCCTGACAACCATCTTTCTGATAGTGTACAGTCTCAGGATATTGGCTTGGGGTGGAAACCTCTGTACATTGTGAGAAGCTTCTGGGTCTTCACATTGGCAACTTTCAAGTCCTTCTTTGGCCAGCTCACTATAGTGGCAGGGTATCTGATGACTAGCAGAGCAAACATTAATGGCAGGGATCTTGAACTTGCCATTGAGCTGGCTCTTCAGGACCTGTCTGATCCTTTGTTAATAGTTGGATGTTGCTGTTTTCCTTACCTCCTCCTCATAGTTCCAATGTGACTGTGGGATACCGTGGCACTTGTAATTGATCTGTATGCCCTCTGTGTTTCCCATTGGTAGTTCCACCACATCAGTCTTAGCTGATTTGCTTCTCTTGACTACCATCCAGATACATTTATCTAGCCTCAATTACATTCCGATGTCTTACTGTAGTTCTGTGTCAAGTGGATCAGTGAGTCAATATTTTGTTCATTCATTGCATACACTTTGATCTCATCCATGAAGAGGAGGTGGCTGGTGGTAGTTCCACTATTGAATTTATATCCATTTCCAGTTTTTGTGATTATCTTGCTGAGAAAGTTCAAGTCTATGAAGAACAGTAGCAGGGACAGGGTATCATATATGCCACATTTGATGGACACTTGTGTGAGATGTCTTGAGTTGATTTCCAGTGTCAACTTCTACATTCCCAATGAGTTCTTGAGGAAGTTTAGTGTTCTGTTGACTTTGCACAGTGGCAGTTGTTCACAGATCCAGGTGTGTGGTATTGAACCGTACACTTTCCTATAGTTAATCCAGGCTGTGTTCAGATTGGTTTCTCTAGACCTTGACTGTTCTATATGGGAGCAACTGGTGTTTTGAGCCTCTGATCCTGTAGCTTGGTAGTTATGATAGGGCTTTCCATATTATGGGGAGACAAGCTATTGGATGGTCATTGAATGGTGTCATTCCCTTGTTGGGGCTCTTTCATGATCAATAGTGTCCTTCCTTGGGTAACCCAGTCTGGGAGGAAGTCTGCAAGTAGTAGATGGTTCATCAGTGCTGTTATGTGTTCATACCCTGTGGTTAGTTTCCTTAGCCAGTGAGTATGAAAAAAAACGTACTTGCAAAACCATATGCAGAGCTGGTCACCACATTAAAAAACCATGCAATTGCATTAAGAAAAAGTATGGAAAAGCTACATATCAAACTCTGCGTGTCGAACGAAGAAAACTATGAAAAATCCTAAGGCTGTGTGTCCAAGGCTGTTTTAAGATCAGCATCTTTGGAAACAAAGTTTGCAACTCTGACCCGGACTGCTCTTGAATCCTAATCTCTTCCTGGTAAGCATTATTTCAGTACTATGTCAGCCTATAACTGCATCCAAGTTTGTGTGTGGGACTTTTAGATTCTCTTAGATAATGTTTTAAGTAAGACTGGGAACATTAAACAGTCCCTCCACCATTTTGACTTCTGCATAGTTTTAACATACCAGTTACCATTAGGGGGAAAAAAAGATAATTTTTCTTCATATTCACATTCACATCTCTCTCTGTCTTTCTCTCTTGTGGAAGAGCCTGGGAAAATGTAATGACTCATGACCGGGTTCACTTCAGGAGCCTGCTGTGTTGAAGGAAGCATATTCAGTAATCGCAGCAGGAGAGGCCTTTATAAATATCTGGAAGAAAGCAGAGTTGGTCGACTTATTGATTAAATCTGCCGATACCAGGAATGGTGCGGAGGTAAAGGGTGGGAAGAAGTGTGACTTGGAGAGATTAATCTTCAAATTAAATGCATGACCTTGTGGTATTCTTTGCCCTTTAGAAAACAGGCTGTAGTGCATTCTGAACAGTTTATTTACCTACAAAAAGCTGGGCTCAGAAGCCCCATCTGGCTTTCAGGGGGTTCCTGTTGTTTTTATCCAGTTTTCCAGCTGAGCGAACAAAAAAAACCTGTCCAGCCTCTTTCAGATGAGAACATTTTCAGCTGGCTAAAATTCTGCTGGCCTCACCAATGAATGTCCTTGGTGTCATCTGGATCAACACTTTTCGTAAGATGTTTCATTTTTTGGCAATAATGCCAATAAGGCTTTGTTCTTACTTATTTTTACATTTATATCCCACTGTTATTCTAAGACAGGAACATTGTGTGTCTGTGTTTGCAACTCTACTTTTTTCAGATTTGTGTTTTTCTTTATTTGGAATAATTAAAGAGACTGTTAAGTGATAAAATGGTGTTTCTTCAGGAATTGAAAATGTCACAAAAAACAGCCTCAGGACTGATGTGACCTACAGACTGTGGGTTTGCCAATTTTTGTTCTAGGACAGAAATGGGTAATTTTCTCTGGGTCAGAGGCCCTCACTAACTCCTCAGGCAGCCAGAAAGTCACAGAAAACATTCCAGTGACATGGTGACAACATTGGAAAGGAGAAGGATGAGATCTTAAGGGTCCTTATGGGAAGAGGGACGTTTTTAAGAATGGGGGATTTCAGGACTTCATCTTTTACAAACTATGGATATACAATTCAGGGAAATAGATAACCACTTAACTGCCTCTTTTGAACTACAATAGACCAGAAGCAGAGATTTCCTGAATCTTAGTCCAGTTCTGCTTAGTAAATGGACTTCAGTTCATGCAACAGAGATGATCTTTAAGTTTTATTTTGTGTCATTTTGCCAAGGAAAATCATTTGCTCTTAAGTAGGGAGCTGTGTACATCTACTTCTCCAATTATTCAAGTCCTAAAGATTGCTAGAGGCAGCCAATTTGTTAAGAAGGAAGATTGGAGTTCACTTAAGCAACAAACATATTTACTTTTCTTTGGGCAGTTTTATTTTTTTGTACCAGTTAATCATGTGGTCACTTGTTAAGACCGCACAGTTAATTCACTGAAAGTTTTAATCAGTTGGCACTTGGCAGATTCCATGTGTCAATAAAAACATTATTCATTTCCAATTTCTTCTTTTTCATATGTGTAGGCGGAACCACCCACTGCTGGAATATAACCGTGTTCTATTTTATTTAGCTATTGAAAGACAATCTCCAATTCTCCCAGAAAAATAGTCACAAATAAATCAAATTTATCATGTTTCAGTTCAATAACGTGTGAACAGAATAAAAATGAGAGATGTAGAATTTGTTGTATCCCTTCTTGTTTATGGCTATTATTGAATATATATAGTAAAAACAGGAGGAAGAAGGGCAGACATTCTGGCATTATCTTGATGGGAATTCAGCTGATGACTAAAACATTGAAGAAATAAAATTGCAGTCTTATCAATATTGTTAACATCATTGAAAGAGAAGTTGATTTCTGATTAAGGGACTGGCTGAGAAAATGAAAGATTTTAAAAAGAATATTCCACCCTAATCCATCCACCCCCATCATTCAGCTTATATAACAATTCAGTATGAGACTGTGATAGAAAGAACATTCACAATGGGGCAATGTACCTTGGGATATGGTACCTTGGGATGTATAAATAATTAATGATCATGTGAAGTGTTAATACCACTTTATAATGCCTTGGTAAAACCACACTTGAAATACTGAATCCAATTTTGGTCACCACAATGTAAAAAAGATGTTGAGACTCAAAGAGTACAGAGAAGAGCAATGAAGATGATGAAGAGACTGGAGGCTAAAACATATAATACAATACAATAGCAGAGTTGGAAAGGACCTTTGAGTCCAATCTTTATAATCATCTTTATTGCTCTTTTCTGCACTCTTTCTAGAGTCTCCACATCTTTTCTACATCATGGCGACCAAAACTGAATGCAGTATTCCAAGTATGGCCTTACCAAGGCATTATAAAGTGGTATTAATACTTCACATGATCTTGATTCTTGATCCCTCTGTTTATGTATCCTAGAAGTGTGTTGGCTTTTTTGGCAGCCGCTGCACACTGCTGGCTCATATTTAAATGGTTGTCCACTAGGACTCCAAGATCCCTCTCATAGTTACTATTATTGAGCAAGGTATCACCTTTACTGTACCTGTGCATTTCGTTTTTCTTGCCTAAATGTAGAACCTTACTCTTTTCAACATTGAATTTCATTTTATTAGATAGTGCCCAATGTTCAAGTTTGTCAAGATCCTTCTGTATCTTAAGCCTATCTTCTGGAGTGTTGGCTATTCCTGCCAGCTTGGTGTCATCTGCAAATTTGATGAGTTCCCCATTTATTCCCTCATTCAAATCATTGATGAAGATGTTGAAGAGTACTGGGCCTAAAACAGATGCTTGGGGTACTCCACTTCATATTTCCCTCCATGTAGATGCAGTTCCATTAAGGAATACACGTTGAGTGCAGTTGGTCAGCCAGTTGCGAATCCATCTGGTGGTGATGCTGTTCAACCCACATTCTTCTACTTTATCTGGTAGTAGGGTATGGCCTACCTTATCAAATACCTTACTGAAATCCAAGTAAACTATATCGACGACATTCCTCTGGTCCACTAATTTTGTCACTTTGTCAAAGAATGCAATAAGATTAGTCTGGCATGATCTGTTTTTGACAAACCCATGTTGGCTTTTGGCTATTACTTTGTTTACTTCTAGGTGTTCGCTAATTTGTTCCTTGATTATCTTTTCCAGAATCTTTCCTGGTGTTGAGGTCAGGCTGACATGTCTGTAGTTTCCTGGATCTATTGGTTTTCTGTTTTTGAAGATGGGAACCACATCAGTTCTTTTCCAGTCCTCTGGCAGTTCCCCGGCACTCCAAGGTCTCTGAAAGATATAGTTCAGTGGTTCTGAGATCTCATCTGCCAGTTCCTTCAGAACCCTGGGGTGTAATCCATCCGGTCCTGGTGATTTGAACTTGTCTAGGGTAGACAGCTGCTCACTTACCATTTTCTTCCCTATATATAAAGATTGATTACCGGAATTGGGTATGTCTAGTTTAATGAAAAGAAGGACTAGGGGTGCATGATAGCAGTGTTCCAATATCTAAGGGGTTGCCATAAAGAAGAGGTGGTCAACCTATTCTCCAAAGCATCTGAAGGCAGGACAAGAAGCCATGGATGGAAACTAATCAAGGAGAGAAGCAACCTAGAATTAAGGATAAATTTCCCGAGAGAACAATTAATCAGTGGAATGACTTGGCTCCAGAAGGTGCCAAGGTGTGGGTGCTCCAACACCAGACATTTTAAAGAAGAGATTGGACAACCATTTATCTGAAATGGTATAAGATTTCCTGCCTGAGGTTGGTTATTATAAATAAATCCTTTGCCATTGTTTTCTTTCAGAATATTACTTTGGCTTTCTAGCATGGCCGACAGTCCTAGGACTCCCTGGTGCTCTCCCATCAGGCTTTAAATCAATCTGGCCTTGCTTAGATTTTGTGAAATTAGCAAAGGTCAGTACTTATCCAAATACATGCCTCAAATCAATTAATAGTGAAAAATCATCTATTAAAATGAAGGAAGAAGCTGCTGCTTGCTAGAAACGTGTTCAATTTTATGTTGCTTTTCCAGTTCTATAATATAGTAATATCCATAATGCATTCATACTGAGGTTTACATACATGAATCTCTTTTCTGCTTGAGTTTACCTCACCTTCTTTTTATTATTATGGAGGGTTCTAGTCTACTTGGGCCTTCTGTGCATCACATCAACTAATATACATGCCTTGAACCTTGACAGTTGCAGTGATAAAAATAAGCCAAATATATTTTACTGCATTTGAATCTAGGAATTATTTTATTTACACATATTTTGAACTTTATTGAACTTTTATTCTCAGGATTGGAACATTGGCATTCAGAGAGTGTTTACAAGAATTTAAGAGTGGATTTTTAAAGAGCGTGTGTGCATGTATGTGTTTGTGTGTTTGTATGTGTGTGTAAGCTTGGTTCTCATAAACTGTCAGTTTTGCAGATTCCAGACCTTAATAGGTCTCTGGACTTCAGATCAAACTCCATTATCGTAAAGAACTGTTGCTAAATTCCTCCAAGACACTTACACTCATAGACAAGTTTCACCAATCTTCCTTATCAGGAAAAAGTCTTGGCTTGAGATCAAGCAGACCTTTTGGGTTTAGAGTCTGACAGCCTTCAAAGTCTCAGCTAGGAAAGTGGGGTCAGGGAGGTGGGGACGGGACTCAACAATCCCACAGCAGAAGAATGATTTCCCTACCGCCCCCAGCGCGGAGGGGAACAGACACATGGATACAAAAGTATAGAGGCTGGCAGTCATATAAACTCTGATGTGGCCTGAAGAAAAAGGAATACAAAAAGGGTTAGGCAACATGCATGCCATATTTGCTTAACAAGAAAAGCAGATTATGTTTAACATGAGAAACTTCCCAATATCTCTGGATCACTAGGAAGTTTCTTTTCAAGTGGTATCAGCCCCATGATCAGGCAGTATAAAAGAACTGACATCACCACTCTTTTATTACCAAGTGCAGCAGAGCTTAGGCAGGTGTCAGCCTTAGACAAAAGTTCAGAAAAGACAACGGTGGGTTCTGAAGATTGAAGGGTGATTCCCACTGGAGTTGGGAGAGAAAGCAAAATGAAGGGAAATTATGTGAAAAAGGTCAATTGGACTTGAGCTGGGAATGTATCCTACAAACCTTAGACAATAAAGGCTAGAGGTAGGAAATGAAGGTCTTCTCCAAGAAGAGATATAATTGAATGTACCTTTAGGGATGCAAGCAGTGTTTGTATCTTTGAAATTACAGTGGATTAGTTTTGTTGCGCATTTTCCCAGCAAAGAGTTTTTTGCAAGTTGAAAGCTGTAATCAAATTAGTGTTTCTTTTCTCTTGGAATGAATCTTTGATATATTTTTTTTCCTGTTTAATTTTTCTACCCTCGTATAGGGCAGCAATACCGGCATATGCATTTATCTTTGATTTCAACACTCAATTCCTTCTTTTTGCAACAATATTCATTCTTGCTAGCTCTAACGCTAGCAACCCACGGCTCCAGATCCAATTCCATGCCATTACTATTTCAACCAGGTCTGAAAAGCTCTGTTAACTCCCAAGGCTTTCCTAAACACAGATATGAAATTTCTGGAGGAGATTGTTTGAAAATGTAGAGTTCTAGTTTGATCAGATTATAGACGACATTTACTTTTTGCCTTCCGATAACTTTCCCTGAACCTGATGTTCTTCAGATACATTTACTTCAGCTCCTGGATTTTGACCACACTAGCTGGATATCTGAGGGTTTGCCATCTTATACATCTGGAGAGCACCAGATTGGGGAAGGTTGTTCTAGACTGAGTAATATGTGAGCAACTCATTCTAGGTGGTCTAACCAAAAAGAAAGGAAGGTGTGCATGCCCTGTCAAGGTCTGTTCTGGAGTGAATTTTACTCTTGGGTGGCGTGGAGTATTGTATCCAGAGCACTTTTGGTAAAAGGCTATCTGTTGACACCTGGAAGCCGGCAATTTGAAGAGGTGTATTAATTTAGATTTTCATAAGCATGATGTGAAAAGTTGGTATCAGATGATGAGAATGGATTTGATGATTTATTTTATTTTGCTATTTGTTGATAGTGTACTTATCCATTAGTCAGAGAGTTTTGCTTCTTTCCCAACCCCCTGCAATAAAACTGTCTGGAAATCATGCCTGTATAGTAATTCACCATTGAATTTGAATGGCGCAATACGGTAAGGTTCTGGTATTGCTCGTCCATCCTTGACACCTTCAAATTTAAGTTTTTATAACATCCTCTTATTGCTTTATCTACCCCCTTATCAGGTTCTACTAATAATGTATCAGTTTGCACCAAGGAAGTTTTCCTTTGAAACGCAATTGTAAAGGAAAGTTAGATTAACAGAATGTATGATAGATATGGATGATTATTACAAGCATTTATGGATGATTATTACAAGCATTTTTTTTTCTAATTTTCCTATTCTTTAGGGATAGTTTTAAATCAAGATAAATATAGTACCAGTACCATAAATATAATGTAGAGTGGTTAAGGGTATCAGGCTAAAAACTGAAGACCACGACTTCTAGTCTTGTTTTAGGCATAAAATTGTCTTGTCACTTTAATCACTTTCTCTTAGCCCTAGAAAGAAGACAATGGCAAACCACTTCTTTGCCAAGAAAACTATAGGGATTTGTCTGGGAAGTCTCTGAGAATAATTGGTTTAAAAAATGTGTGTGTTTGTGTGTGTGTGTATCAGAATAAGAAAAAGTGTTATTTTATTAGCACAATGAATAGGTAAAGGTAAAGGTTTCCCTCACACATACATGCTTGTCATTCCTGACTCTAGGGGGCGGTGCTTACCTCTGTTTCAAAGTTGAAGAGCCAGTGCTGTCTGAAGATGTCTCCGTGGTCATGTGGCTAGCATGACTAAAAGCCGAAAGTGCACAGAACACAGTTATCTTCCCACCAAAGGTGGTTCCTATTTTTCTACTTGCCTTTTTACATGCTTTTGAACTGCTAGGTTGGCAGAAGCTAGGACAAGTAATGGGAGCTCACTCCGTTATGCGGTGCTAGGGATTCGAACCGCCAAACTGCCAACCTTTCTGATTGACAAGCTCAGTGTCTTAGCCACTGAGCCACCAGATCCTGCACAATGAATATTACATCTAGTTTTGTCCCCACCTAGTACAGTGCAGGGATCATTTCCAGGGTGGCAAGGGGTAGGGATGGGGAGAATTGCTCTGTTAGATTGTGTGCGGGGTGTGTGCATATGCAACCACATGTGTTCACTTGTTCTCTCCTGGTTTTAGTTTATGCTTTTACAATTTTCATTTTAAAATACGTTGCCTTTTTCGTTACATATTTAGCCCTAAACTGCCTCAGGTTGAGTGAAAACCAGTAATAACAATTCCTCTCTCAAGTTTGTCTTTGCTATAATACTTTATGAGGGCCCTCTGTGACCTTTCCTAATTGTTTAACCTTTTTTGCTTTAAAAAAAGAGAGAAGAGAGTAAAGTGAGCCTCATTTACCCACAGGTAGAGGAATGTTAATGTAGGAAGTGAGGCAGTTTGTTCTTTGAAAAATATTTTATGGGAACTTGCTTCAAACTGAAGGAACACATGTAAAATCCGTTCCCTGGGGAAGGGCCTTTCTTAGCCTCACATTTGAAACAAAGGAAGAATTTTTTGGGGGTAAACTCAAAGCAGAGAGCTCAGGGTCACATATTAGAATTTCCCTTGGCAGCAGGAGAGCTTGTGTACCTAAGGCCACTCCATTTCCAGCAGATGTACCAAGATACAGTTGTTATTCTATCAGGCCAGGATATGGAGTCAACCTCAGTGAAATTAAGGACCACGAAAGGTCCCCTTCAGATCACAAGGCTTTAATGAATTCAGAATGGCTATGAAAGGCAGTTCTGGAAGGTAGAAGGGCAGTAAGTAATTATTCTCCTGTGGGAAGGCTTTAGTGCTAAACGAAATTAACTAAATGCTGTCATTTCATAAGTCACTTGTGATTAAGAGGAACAAGTCTGGTTTTGCATTCTTCTCTTCTTCAAAGGAAAGAAGGCTGGTATTGGTTAGAAGGGAAGTGATATTCTCGTATTCATTTAGACGATTTACATAACACCTCCGGCTGATGTTCCCAGGATTCTTTTTTTTAAACTTATTGGAGGTAAATTACCTAAGTTGCCCTCATAGAGCAGGGTCATTTATTCTATTGAACATATTTTGAAAAATATTTGAATATTTGAAAAGTCAGATGGATAGGCGCTTTTAATGTCTGGCCTGAAATTTAAATCGAAGTCTAAAATATAATCCCCAAACGTATGTCCAAGTTTTGTTTTTTCCATTTAATTTCCATTGATGGGCCCATTAACTTCAAAAGGGAAAAGGTTTTTCTAAAAAAAAAATAACATCAATGTGTGGATATGAACCCAGACCGGGAGCAGCACAGATACTACAGATGAATGGGCCTTTAGAATCAGTCTTCAAAATGTCCTCTGTGAATAGCAATAGCAATAGCAATAGCACTTAGACTTATATAACACTTCGTAGTGCTTTTACAGCCCTCTCTAAGCAGTTTACAGAGTCAGCCTGCTTCCCGCAACAATCTGGGTCCTCATTTTATCCACCTCAGAAGGATGGAAGGCTGAGTCAACCTTGAGCTGGTGAGATTTGAACTGCTGAACTTCAGCTAGCAGTCAGCTGAAATAGCCTGCACTACTACACTCTAACCACTGCGCCACCTCAGCTCATATATGGCTAGGAGAATGGCCTGCTCCTAGCCATATAATCCCATTCATGCAGACACCTTTGCAGATAAGGATTTGCAAGTAAAGGTTAACTTTGATTTTCATAGGAAAGCCCTCGCAAGATAAAGAAGGCCCATTCATATTAGTATCAGATGCATTGCTGCCATTATAGAAGGAATTAAACAAATACAGGTAGTCCTCAACCTACAACCGCAATTGAGACCAACATTTATGTAAGTGAAAAATTTGTTAAGTGAGTTTTGCCCAATTTTACAACTTTTCTTGCCTCATTTGTTAAGCGAGTCACTGCAGTTGTTACATTAGTAACATGTTGTTAAGTGAATCTGATTTCCCCATTGACTCTGCTTGTAAGAAGATTGCAAAAGGACATTGCAACCATCATAAATGTGAGTCAGTGGCAAAGCATCTGAATGTAAATCGTGTGACCATGAGAATGCTGCAAGTGTGAAAAATGGCCCTAAGCCATTTTTTCAGTGCCATTATAACTTCAAATGGTCACTAAGTGAACTGTTGTAAGTCAAGGACTATCTGTACCATCAAAGGGAAGACGTTTGGAAAGAAGTTTGAAGGAGATGAAACTTGGAGCTGATAGCAGATAACCCAAAGTGGTAGAATGGCTAGAATTAGTGACGTGCAGTCAGGTGAGGCATAGCATCACCACTCCCATCATGAAAAGAAAAAAAATGTAAAAGGAAAAAGGTAAGAGCTGAGGTCAGGCTGAGCTAGTTGCTGCCTCACCATGGATGACTCTGCTTAACTGTTTAAAAAAGCCCCTAAAAAGCGCCCTCTACTATGAGGCAGGAGAATTGTGTGCCTCATATAGTCTGACTTTAGGTATTTTATGATCACTCAAGCAGAGTTAAGCAAGGGTTAAAAGCCTAAAAATTCCTAACGTAGATGAGGCACACAGTTCTTCTGCCTCATAATAGAGGGCGCTCGTTGGGCGGGGCTTCTTCAGAGGACCCGAGGCAAGAGCAGAGCTGAAATCCTCTCTGAAACAGCTGGAAAAGGTACATGTGGGTTGGAGGGAGGGGGAGGAATTCAAACTTCATCCTCCTGGTGCGGGGCTTTGGGCAAAGGCTGGAGGGAAGGACCCTGGCTCGCTTGTGCTCTCCCTCCCCAAGTGTAGTTTGATTGCAGGCAGAGCCATATTACCTTTTCAAACCTGTAATCAGTGAAACTGGGCTGGATCCTTCCGGGGCTGGGGGAAAGTGTGCTCCAGTATGGCTCTTTGACTGGCTTCCTGCTCCTCCTGTGGTCTCCTCGCTGGTGCTCTCCCTCCAATCCAACTTTGTGTGTGTGTGTGTGTGTGTATGTGTGTGTGTGTGTTTGAGAGAGAGAGTGAGAGAGGGAAGGGGGGAGGAGAGAGAGTCCAATCCAACATGTGTGTGTGTGTGTGTGTGTGTGTGTTTGAGAGAGGGAGGAAGAAGGGGATGGGAGAAGAAAAAGAAAAAGAAAGGAGGAAACTTCTTTCGCAAAGGAGAAAACCAAATGCTGTCACTTTAAATCGGAACTGAGCATGCCTGGCTGTGGAATTCTGGGAGTTGAAGTCCACAAGTCTAAAAAAGTTTGAAACCCACCACTGTGTCAGTGCCTCACCAGCCATAAACCTCACCGCACGTCACTGGCTAAATTGACTTAATTCTAGTAGAGGATTTGGTGGTTTTAATTCAGAAGATGGGTGCTTAGTAATCACAAAGTGGTCCCTTTTGTTGTTGTTGAAGGCTTATCTGTTTCTTTGTAGAGAGAAGTCAATGGAAAAGATTCAAGGAAGAAAAGCACAATGGAGCACATAGATGGCATGGCGGGGTGATAGAAGATCAAAGAAATTTACTAGTTGGAACCAAGTCAATGGACTGTTCATCAAACATGAAACATTGTTAATGAATTCTATGGGCTTTTTAAGCACTAGGACTAGAGATCATCCTTGTGTTTAGTGACATAGACAGCTGCATATCTTTTCATATCTTGAGTTCATATTGTAATTTGCTAAGCAATACATGTTTAAAATGAATTAGAATGGAGAGTTCAGAGAAAATATTGCTCATTTGGTGCTCTTGCTGCTTGCAAAAGAGTATAAAACAATTAGAAAATTCTTAATTGTTCTGATAAAGATGGACTGAAATGGCTTCTTAGTGGCTTTTAAGTGGGAAAAAACCCCCACTGGAAAACTGTGTGCCTTCCCTTCCTCTTACAGTTGGATCCTTTGAACCCTGTTCGTTCATAGTTCCAGCTTGGATGCAGTGAAAGTCATTTATCAGTGCCTCAGAAACCAGACTAACATGGTAAGAAAAATGAATAACAATCAAAGAGGAATGTATATGCAAGCCATAATCCATGGATTCTGGAAGTAAATCTAATTTATTTTCTCCCATGAGAATTATGCTTGAATAAAACATAAAATTGTGCTGTTGGTTTCCTAGTAAGAAAAGTACTGTTCTAGATAATGCCCCTAGAAGCAATTGTCCCATTGGAGTCAATTTACCAACTCACTTTTTTAAAAAGTGAGAGCAGGAGAATCAGATGTGTATCTCACTCTTTTGGTTGCAGAGAAAAGGAAGAAAGTTGGCTTTGGGATTAAAGTTATTGGGGTTTTTTTCTATATGCAAGAGAGAGAGAGAGAAAGAGATGGAAGTGGGAGACTGAGAGAGAAGCAGAAACTGTTCCCAATCTAACTTTGTCCAGCATTATTGCTGGAATAAACCACAATTGACTCTGTATACACACAACCTATTTCCTGCACCACATTTTGCAAAGCATGATTGTGTTTAAACAACATGCTAGGTGTCCTCCCTGCTGCCATTAGTTGATGTCATAGAGCAGTGGTGAAATCTAATTTTTTTTTGCCATTCGTTCGGTAGGCATGGCGGTGGTCATGTGACCGGGTGGGCGTGGCCAACCATTTCCCACTTTTTAAAGTATTTTTTTCCTGCCAGTTTGGGTGAATAGGTAGTTAAAAATGTTTTAAAAAGTGAAAAAAAGGTTCTGATGATCCCATGGATCAGCTGTGAGCCGCACAATTATGGGACCCCCTTTATTTCACTTTGCAAAACATTTTTTTCCTGCTGGTTAAGGCGAATAGGTCAGAAAAAAATGCTTTAAAAAGATGGGGGGGGGGAGATTCTGACAATCATGTGGCACAATTGAGTCACCGAATATACATACATACATACATACATACATACATATATGATAATTTTTATTATATATATATATATATATATATATATATATATATATATATATATATATATATATATATATATATATATATATATATATATATATATATATATGATAATTTTCTTATAGGAAGTTCTTATGTCACCAGACTTGCGGGGGGTTTCAGGAAATGGGGACATTCTTAGATGGCTCCATTGTGGGTGATCTTTTACTCTCTCCATGTACTTTGCATATTTACAAATTTTTATAGTGTCTTTGCATTTTTAGTAATTACTCTATAATTTTATAATGGTTGTTTTAATATATTTGTTGTTTTTACTGATTGTTATTGTTATATACATCTGAAGTTTTAGCAGCATAACATATTGCTGGTGCTGTTTAATTGTTTACCAGTAGATTTAGATTTAGATTTAGATTTATTTTAGATTTAGATTTATTTTATTTGTATGCCGCCCTTCTCCGGGTGGGACTCAGGGCGGTGAACAACTCAAAGGGGGAAAAGGGGAACATAGAACACAATACAAGTAGTTAAAATAGCCAAAAATCACACAACCACACAGGTCGAGAGGGGAGGGGAACTCATCAACCCCAGGCCTGAGGGCAAAGCCAGGTTTTGACGGCTTTTCGGAAGGCCTGGAGAGAGGTGAGGGTCTGAATCTCTGCGGGGAGTTCATTCCAGAGGGCCGGAGTTGCCACAGAGAAGGCCCTCCCCCGGGAAGTAGCCAGGTGGCATTGGCTGGTAGACGGAACCCGGAGGAGGCCGACCCTGTGTGTAGAAAATATCTTTGCAGGAAAAGCAGGTAACAGAACAATAAAATATACAATAGTAGATGGGCTTATCTATACAACTATTGTTATTATTTCGTAATTATAATTAATGGCCAATGAGATAAATACACAGATAAATTGACCAAATACAACACATGCAGTGTTATCAGTCAGATATGGTGTTAAAAGTTAAAACTTAGAAAGAGAATTATTGAATACAATAAAGTAAAACACAGGACAGGACAGGACAGGACCGAACACTTTATTTTGTCAACATTCCAAGATTAGGATATTTTATGTCATTTTACAGAAATCACTGCAGGTAAGAATTTGACAATTCTGTCAGTGATAGTAAAACCTAGATTAGTAAAATGTTAAAGGCAATGATCTTGAAATCAAGAGATCTAATCCTGCCTTGTGCTAAATGTCAGCTGAGTTGCTTTGTGTCTGTCATTCTATCTCAACTCTTAAGAAAAAGGCCATAGCAAACCACTTCTGAAAATTCAGAGGCCTTTCAACTTTGGAGGTTCCTATAGGCCAGTATTTCTCAACCTTGGCAACTTGAAGATGTCCGAACTTCAACTCCCAGAATTCCCCAGCCAGCGAATGCTGGCTGGGGAATTCTGGGAGTTGAAGTCCGGACATCTTCAAGTTGCCAAGGTTGAGAAACACTGCTATAGGCAATATGGACACTTGGAAAAAATCATGAAAACACACATGTGCATGCAGAAGCACACACACACACACACACACACAGCACAGAGCATAAGGAAGCAAAATTGGGATAAATTATTATGTATGAAAACAAACAAACTCCTTCCCTCATCTTCTATTTGGTCTTACTTCCCACTCTGAATACGCAGGAGAATGCTGCTTTCTAAAAAAATAATAATCCCTTCTTCACTCTTACAAAAGAAAATAGAGGCTGCTTTTATTTGAATCTGGTCCTGCTGAAAACTCTGGCAATGTATCAAACTGAAATGTCTTTTAAAGTCATTAAAGTAGCCATGCTTAAGCTTGCTAAATAGGCAGCTATTTGCTGAAGAATCAATAGTTAGTGACTTCCTGGTTAGATGAATGCTTAGATTTGTCACTATAACTCCCTCAGAAAGGCTGGATTAGACAACACTGCCCTGGTTGGAGCAATAATACAGACTCCATAAACTGTTATTTTCGCATTTTGGAATGATTTGTGCCTGATTAAATAGGAATGTGCACAGGAGGCAAGATGCAGTCTGAACTGATGATTCCATTTGAATGTGAGATTTGTTTTTAGAATTAATTCAGCCTAAATATCAATTCCAACTGTCAATTCCAATTCAAATATTCAATTCAAATAAAGTAAAAATAAAATTGCTGGACCCATTGAAAGGCTCCTGATTTTGGTATGTCAAATCAATGTGACTATTCAATTCAAATGATCTTTGAACTGTATCTCTGAATCAAAGCATCTCATAGTCATCCGAAGTATGAGTTTACCTAACTGCTTGCTCTGACTATGAGATGAAACTATTATTATTTTTCTCCAACTTAGAATGGAATACATTCTACAGTGAATGCAAATTTCAATTTTCACGTTCTTTTTTAGCCTCTTTAACAAGCTCTTTATTGGTTGGGATTTTGTACTTCCCTTCTATTTTCCATTCAAAAAGTGCTACCTAAAAAGGAAGGGGAAGAGGGAGAAAGAACAAAAGAGTGCGAAAGAGAGAAAGAAAAAGAGTGAGGAAGGAGGGAGAGAGGGAAGGAAGGAAGGAGGAGGGAGGGGTAAAGGAGGGAGGAGAGAGGAAAGGAAGGAAAGAGGGAAGGGAGGGAAGGAAGGAAGGAAGGAAGGAGGGAGGGAGGGGGAAGGAGAGATGGAGGGAGCCAGAGAGGGGAAAAGAAAGGAAGGAACAAAAGGAAGGGGGGATTTTGGGAGGGGGGAGTGGAAAGGAAGGAAGGAAGGAAGAGAGTGAGGAAAGGAAGGGAGGGAGGAAGAAGGAAGGAAAGGAAGGGAGGGGAGAGGAAAGGAAAGAAGGAAGGAAGGAGGGAAGGCTGTACATCCCCACTTTTCATTATGTAAATAATGTCTCTAACTTTAAAGCATTTTTTAAAACAAACTGTAGTTAAAATATTCTTGTGAGTATTTGCAAATATTCAGAAGACTGGCACTTCATACATGAGTATTAATGTAACATTCTGATTCCTGCACTGGAGACAGTATTTCAGTTGGTCCCAATTCTGATCTCCTATTCAACACACACACAGTAGGAAACAATAGCAATAGCACTTAGACTGATATACCACTTCATAGTGCTTTACAGCACTCTCTATGTGGTTTACAACATTAGCATATTGTCCCCCCCGCCCCAACAATCTGGGTCCTCAAAGAAAACTAGTTCTAGAAATCCCAAGAAGAGTCAGTCCTAACTGTAATGGACGTAAGGATTAGGCAAAATTACAGTTAAGGTGGTGGTGGGAACTGGAAAAATTAAGACAATCAACTTTAGCAATAGCAATAGCAGTTAGACTTATATACCGCTTCATAAGGCTTTCAGCCCTCTCTAAGCGGTTTACAGAGTCAGCATATTGCCCCCAACAAAAATCCGGGTCCTCATTTTACCCACCTCGGAAGGATGGAAGGCTGAGTCAACCCTGAGCCGGTGAGATTTGAACAGCCGAACTGCAGAACTGCAGTCAGCTGAAGTAGCCTGCAGTGCTGCATTTAACCACTGCGCCACCTCGGCTCTAAAACTTTATATTTTAATTATTTTGTAAAATGTAAGAAGAAGGGTTGATGATACACAGATGTATAGATCCCCTATCAAGAAGCTTTTTATTTCTCCCAAATGTCTTCTGACAGAGACAGGATCATTCACAAGATGTCACTGATATCTTGTCTTAGGGTGAGACTGAGTTCACACAATCAGTGCAAATGACAGCAAGCCCCTGATGACCTTATTCACCATTTCTGCCACTGTTAGGTTGTTGTCAAAGCTGATAAAAGAGGTGATGTTGATTACCCATCTGTACTCTCAAGTAGTCAAGTGAGAGTTGTTATTTTACCTCTTGTTATATAATGCAAGTTTGGGTTTTGTTTTGCCTAAGTCAACACTGCAATTTTTGTATTTCTATTTGTTCTGGTTTTCCTTATACAAAGTTTGGTAATATTCTATTGGATATGAGTTATTCTTTGGAAATGAATTATTCTCTTCATTTAGGCTTTAAAAAACTTTAATGCTATTATGATTCACAAATAATGTAAGATGGTTGATGATATTAATTATATATCAGGGGTGGGTTTCAACTGGTTCGCACCGGTCCCTGCGATCCGGTTGGTCGCCGAACCCGGAAGTAAGTAACTTCCGGGAACGGCGAAGCCCCCCCCCCCCGCCCGTGCGCGCCCGCACACCCGCGCCCGCACACCCGCGCCCGCTCCTTACCCGGTTTTTACGAATTCTGCACTTCCACGCATGCGCAGAACGCATACAGCGCCTGCGCGATCCTCCAGGAGCAGCTGGAGCATTGCGCTGACGCTAGTACGCATGCGCGTGCCGCGTGCGCGAGGACACCGCGTGCGTGCGCGAGGATGCCGCACGCGTGCGCGAGGACGCCGCCGGCCTCGTTCCAACCGAACTGGTTGGAACGGGGCGAGAAACCCACCCCTGTTATATATGATTGAGTATATATGATGGTTTAAGACAGAGACCTGAGAAATACATTATTCAACTCTATTTTCAGCACTGAACTATAAAGTGGTTAGCATTTAACTTCAGGGTCTACTAACAGTTCCATGATACATATTATAATACATGGGCAAACAATAATAATACATGGGCAAACAATAGATACAAACTCAAGGTAAATCGCTCCAAACTCGATTGCAGAAAATACAACTTCAGCAACAGAGTGGTCAATGCCTGGAATGTACTACCTGACTCTGTTGTTACATCCTCAAACCCCCATAGCTTTCACCTTAAATTGTCTACCATGGACCTCACCCCATTCCTAAGAGGTATGTAAGGGGCTGTGCATAAGCGCACCAGCATGTCTATCGTCCCTGTCCTACTGTCCCCATTTATTTGTACCCATTCCCTGTGTTCATGTCCATGTTTATACTTATATCTGTTATCTCATACATGTTTGACTGACTAACTAACTAACTAACTAACTAACTAACTAACTAACTAACTAACTAAACAAACAAACAAGCAAACAAATGATTCTGTAAAACCCCACAGGTAGAATCTTGGGTAGCTGGTTTCCATGTCTATGGAATAAATATTCAATTATTTCTGGATTAGATGGCCTTTAAAAGGGTGGGTTTGATTTAAGAAATAGTGCTTTTATGTCACTGAAAGTCCACTTATCCCTGAGAGCTTAAAATTATTTTATTGATTTGGTTGATTGGATATCTGAAACCATCATTATTGAAAGGAAAGGAATTTAAGGAAATTGTCTTGAACAGATGAAATTAATTATTCTCTCCTAAATTGCTCTTTTACATTAACCATGCTCTGATAAATTTTCATCTGAACTGCTGTAATGTATAATACATAGAGCTATCCTTGGATGCAACTTCAATTAGTGCAAACTCCAGAATTTGGATACTGTTAAATATATTCATATTATGCCAACTTGCAGTGTGCTTTGAGATTCAATTCAGGGAGAAAGCAAGCTACCTTTAACTGTTTTTCTAGAGAAGAATCTGTTAGACAGTGGCACCCAGACCACTAAGGATGACCTTGAAAAGTTATATGACACTATACCTGGTTAATATTTGGATGTCAGTCCCTTGTGAAAGACCAGTATGGAGGCTAGATAAGGAAATTCAGAAAATATGTTTGATGAAGCTGATGTTCTGTTGCCCAAAACTACCTGGATTTATTTGTGAAATCTTCAGGAATCAAGGTCAACTTGCACAATGATTTGCCTTGTATTACCTTAAGTTTTTAAAAAGGAAACAAGAGCTGTGTTAAAACAGGGGGAGCCCTGTAGCACCTTTTCTGACTAATAAATTTAATCTGCTGCAAATGATTTGATCACAAACCAGTTTTTAATAAAACTTGATAATTGAAATAGGTGCCATTAGACTTTTTTTTAACAATGAAAAATATCTTTTGGGGTGGTCTTTGGATTTTAGGACATTTTTCACAAAAGCACAAATAGCATTACATTTTTTCATGGCAGCAGATTTCTTCTTCCTCTTCTTCCTCTTCCTCTTCCTCCTCCTCCTCCTCCTCCTCCTCCTCCTCCTCCTCCTCCTCCCCCTTCTCTCTTCCTCCTTTTCCTAAGAGATTACTTTGAACTACTGAGGTTTCAGCAATTTCATCAGCTTCTTCTTTGCTGTCTTATTGATGTATTAATGTACTTTATTTACAGTGACATGATTAATTTTGTTCCAGAAATTCTAACTGCTTAAGAATCTCTCTTACTGAAGAATTACTGAGGGATCTTTTCAATGAAAACAAGTGTTCTGTGATAAATATATTTGAATAGTTGTGCTAAGACTGTCAGATGACCTTTTTTTGAACTATATATTTTTTATTGTTTAATTCTTAATCTTTCATTATGGGACAGGTGAAGAAAAAAAAAGAAAATCAAGTGAGAGGAACAACTTTGTCCTGTGTTTTAGCTTATGCTAGTGGCATAGGAAATGGAAGAGGTTAAATATTAATATTAATATTTTGGTATTGTTTACATTTTTCAATTGATAACAGCAGGAAAGAATCTATAACAGCAGTTTCTGTGCTAGCACAGGTCTTTTCCCTATTTCCAAGGTTTATTTCCAAGATCTGTCTTAAAAGGCTTTGGGTCAGATAGGCTTTACTTTTGAAAAAAAATGCGAGATGTTCTTTTCCAAGTACTTGAGGGAAAGGTTTTGTTCTTGGGGTCACTTATGTTATCTGCCACTTTAATGTTTTTCAGCACTAAAAATCTTGAATTTCTATATTATTTCTGTATAATATTATTCTGATAATTTATTTAAGATGTCATATCCTGAATTATTTATTATCAGATTAAAAGGAGTCTGGTAACACCTTTTCTGGTTGCCATCAAAGATAAGCGTTTAAAAAAGATAGATAGTGGGACTCACCTTCCTATCTACAATATCTGAGGACAACAATTAACATTTGAGAGGATGGAAGGATAAGAGGAAAAATGTCAACATTTGAATCAGTTCTGGAGTTCAAAACAGACCTTTAGTATGAAAATGGTTGCCAACCTAGGAGAATCTTGGTGTTTTTCTTCAGCTGAATATCAGCTGACAGATAATGCAACAGCTAGTTCTTATTTTCTTAGATATAACATTGATCTGAGATTAAAAAGGGTTGTCAGGATTCCAAACAGCATCCAAAATTAAATCAGATTCTGAGGCAAAGGATTCCTCAAACTTCCAATTTATTAAGAGAGCCATGTTGGCACATCTGGGAAAACCCGAATCTGAAAGCTTCCCAGTTTTCCCCACCCAGTTGAAAGTTCAAGATCTTGCCCCTACACTCACAAGTCCATCACATGGTCCAATCTTCCACTGCTATACTGGCAGTCCCACCCATCCAGTTCCGGTCAGGTGTAGAGGTGCAAAGACAAAGGATGACCTTGGCTTTCTAGAAAGAATTTTGTTAGGGCTACATAGCATCTAACTCCATACAATCCCATTTTTTCACAATAGAAAATGCATAGTAGAATAATAGAAAGTGTGGCAGGCGAAAGATCGAAAGGAAAAGATGGCTGCAGGCGTGACAGGATAGTTTCTCTGCATTGCATGACATCACAATGGCCTGTTTCTCTTACAGGGCAAGGAATAGATATGAGTTCACAATGGCCAGTCTTAACTGGACAACTTGAGGATGAACTCACAATAGCAGCTACAAATTGCTCAGTCTGCTGTATATTGGCTTGTCTGTGTTAGTGAGGCATGACGTATCAGTGGTTGGCACAAAGAAGATAGCAATAGCAGTTAGACTTATATACCGCTTCATAGGGCTTTCAGCCCTCTCTAAGCGGTTTACAGAGTCAGCAACTTGCCCCCACAGTCTGGGTCCTCATTTCACCCACCTCGGAAGGATGGAAGGCTGAGTCAACCTTGAGCCGGTGAGATTAGAACCGCTGAACTGCAGATAACAATCAGCTGAAGTGGCCTGCAGTACTGCACCCTAACCACTGCGCCACCTCGGCTCTTCTTGCCCTCGAATGGACAGATTTTCTCTTCTCATCTCATCTTACTGAGATGAACAGCAGCAGTGTGGCAATACTAAAGAATACAGGTAATGTGGTAGACATAGCCAGGTAACAAAATGATGTTTTGTAGAGATTGCCAGAAATAGGCACTATGAGAGAGGAAAATGTAATAGATGTTGATAGAACCTCCCAAATGTCAGGTGAGCTATAACTTTAGGGCATGGCCTGAGTGGTGGGGTGGGGAGAGAGGGTCAGAGTAGGAAAAAAATAGACCAGAGGATAAAGGAGAGTAGCAATGGTCTGTCTGAATTTGCAAAGCGTCCTGTTTATCTTGCTGGTCCAAGAGCAGGGGTGGGTTTCTCGCCCCGTTCCAACCGGTTTGGTTGGAACGGGGCTGGCGGTGTCCTCATGCACACACGCGGTGCACGCGTACGTACTAGTGTCTGCGCGACGCTCCAGCTGCTCCTGGATGATCGTGCAGGCGCTGTATGTGTCCTGCGCATGCGTGGAAGCGCAGAACTCGTCAAAACCGGGTAAGGACCGCGGGCGGGTGGGCGCGCCCTTCGCCGTTCCCGGAAGTTACTTACTTCCGGGTTCGGCGACCAACCGGTTCGCAGGGACCGCCGCGAACCGGTTGAAACCCACCCCTGTCCAAGAGGTACTTTTTTTTCAACAGACAGCTGGACTTTTTCCTTGAAGATGTTTCACTTCTTATCCAAGAAACTTCTTCAGTTCTGACTGTCAGAACAGTAGCTTCTTGGATGTGAAGTGAAACATCTTCAAGGAAAAGTAAAGAAAGTCCAGGTGCCTCTTGAAAAAAAATAACCGTGAAAGCTTGACAAAGTTTCTCTTTTCCTCCCTCTTACACCAAAGAGACTTGAGGTGGGGCAAACTTGATTTTCTGCCTGTGTTTATGGACTAAGCTGATGTTTTCCTAATAGCTGTTAGATACTTTCTTCAAGGCTGTCTTCCTATTCACCTACAACCATAAATGTATCATTGAAAGGACATTGTATGTGATTCATAGTTTTACATCTCTTTAGGATATATGTGTCACAGAACTGATTGACAAGAAGTTTTCCCATTGGAATATAACATAAAACAAATTATTTGCCATACAGTATAAGATCCCAGCTTTGTGCATTTCAAGCAGCTGTCTCTCTCTCTGCATTCTTACTGAGTATAAAACAGATGTCTTGAGACAGAGGTTGTCAATATTTCACTTGATACATATATTCTTAGGAGGTTTGGAGAGGGCTGGTATTTGACTGCAGATGAAAGCTGCAATCCTTTACCTGAGAATAAGTCCCCATTGAACTTAATAAGGCTTATTTCTAAATAGATTGCACTGTAGAGAGGTCAAATGAATGATCTTTCCTAGGGCTTTCAAAAATCCTGCAGGCAGTGCAGATAGTGCTAAGAATTATTATGCAACCTCTTTTTTAAAAACAAAAACAAAACAAAACTCCAGGAGGTTGTTCAAAAACCTAATGGAACTGGAGGAAAAACCTTGTACTTGTGGTTTTCCTAGCGTTATTTTTATTTTGTATTTCCTGGCGACACCTGAAAAGGAAGGTCCGTTTTTCCTGAGAAAGGAAGATGATGTGACTCACAGTCCTGCAGAAAGCAAGATGCACACCCTGCAGAGAGGACAAAGGAAATAATACCTAGCATGAGTAACACTGTAGGTTGCCAAGGAGAAGAGGGTTTGACAGCATGGAAATCCCCTACCTGAATTGCAGTACAGTGCCTTAAAAAACAAGCAGATTTATTTGAAAGTTTGGCCATCAGCAATGTCTATCATTGGAGCGAAATTTTGTGGTTTTGATCCAATGATAACTAATGATGAATGTGTTATACATGGATGTTATCTATGCATCCTGACCCTAAGAAGTGTCAGCCCTGGGGGCCATCTTTTTCTTTCCACACTTGGTGGGTGGGCATCTAGGAAATAGGAGGGGGGGGGGGTTTGATGGCGACTGGGTAAGAGATGTGTACCTATAACAACATTCTTTCCCTGGGAGTCAAGGATGTTCAGCCTGCACCTGGAGAGGTGTGACTGGGAAACAACTCCTGGTAGGATAGTGACCTGATTGGACCATGTGAGGGACATGTAGGTGTAGGGGAAGGGACTTTGACTTCCCTTTGGGTCAGTGGTGGGATTCATTTTTTTTTCTACAGTTTTGTAGGCATGGTTTGGTGAGCGTGGCAGGTGTAAGATACTGTAAAATCTCCATTCCCCCCCCCCTACTCCAGAGGAAAGATACTGTAAAATCCCCATTTCCTCCCGATCAGCTAGGACTCAGGAGGTAGAGAATAGATAGGAGCAGGGCCAGTCAGAGGTGGCATTTACTGGTTCTCTGAACTACTCAAAATTCCCACTACCGGTTCTCCAGAACTGGTCAGAATCTGCTGAATACCACCTCCGTTTTGGTTGGGGAAAACCCAGGAGATTTTCAGATTCAGGTTTTCCCAGATGTGCCAGTATGACATCTCTAATAAAATGGAGTTTTGAGGAAATGCCTGCCTTGGAGTCTTACTTTGTTGTTGGTGTTTCTACTGACAAGAAGCTTAGTAAGCTACTATGCCCCAAATGTTAAAAATGTCATCCAGGTAATGAGGCTACAAGCCACTTGCTATTTAGGAATCTCATTGAAGAACCAACCCGTGCAAATCTGGGAATTGAATAGCAAACTCATAGGTTTAGCCTGTTAGTGTTGGATTCTCAATTCTTGTGGTATAAAACTTGTGTAAAGTTTTCATTGTGATAGAATCAGTGCCTTGCTGAGAAATGATTCTGCATTTTTAAACCAGCTCTCATTCAATTCGATGAAAGTGAAGTTGTTTTAGAAATACTTTCAAAGAAGAAGAAGGAAGTTGCAAATGTGGTGGAATGCTATATTCCTGATCTACAAGTTGACCAAGGAGTGTATGTCATTTGTTATGCTTGCCATGCTTCAGTTGAACTTCAGGAGCAAGGTATACCTCCTGTGGTGTTTTTAAGCTTGTAAAGTGTGGGTGGCTTGGGAGATTTCAGAGTGATGGAAAAATGTATATCAGAAATGAAACGTTTTAATAGTCATCCCTTATTGGCTCCAACAATGAGAATCAAAAACATCCAGAGAAATCCTCAAGTTTCCTTGTTTTTCACCCAGGCTCTCCCCACCAGACTTTTGGTGAGGGAGTGGGAGACCCCTTGCTTCATTATGTTTGTCATTTTACATTTATTTTTTATGTTTTACTGATATTGTGATTACTTTTTTCATTCTTGTGAATCATCTGGTGTCATTAAAAGTCAGGTGACATACACCTTTAGTAAACTGTTACTATGGTTTGTTGCACAGTCATCCAGATGTTTGGACTAGATGTGGCATTTTTATTCACCTATTGAGTCTTTCCCAAGGACCTTGGATAGGCAGAAGCTGATGTTTGATGCGGTTAAATGTATCATTGCAAAATGAAAGATGTTCCAAGTACACCTGTCTTTTGCAATTGATTTTGTCAATACTGCTGGTGTTCAAGTGATACTTCAGGTGTTTGGGGATGACACCTAAGGTTCTTACTATTATTGGTCCTATCTTGCCTTTCTTTAGCAATAGCACTTAAACTTCTATACTGCTTCACAATGCTTTCCACCCCTCTCTAAGTGGTTTACAGAGTCAGCATATTGCCCGCAACAATCTGGGTCCTCATTTTACCAACCTCGGAAGGATGGAAGGCTGAGTCAACCTTGAGCCAATGAGACTTCAGTTCTTTCTCTTCTATTCTGCTGTTTCCAGATACTGCCATATCCACTATCCAGACACTTTTTTGGGGTCTTTTTTATCTACAATTATTAAGTGTTGTGACAGGTGTCTGTTGGTTTAAATTCTAAAGTCCCAGAGTACTTTAGCTTCTTCATTTTCTATGACTTTGTCTATTTTATCGTCCCATCTTGTTTGCAGGCAAATGATATTTATTGAAGATGTTCCAACCATTGTTGCTACTTTGTTATGCCATTGTTTTTAATCAACTTGTGTGATCTTCTTGCTGTAGCTAACCAGGTTGCTCCTACTGTTTCTGCATTTTCTTTGCAGAGGTGGCATTTGCTGTCTGTTGTTTTCTTCTCAATTCTGACTTTATTTTTAAGGAGAGAAGGGAAAGGAGAGGAGGAAGGAAGGAAGGAGAGAAGAAAGAGAAGAAAGGGGGGTAGGAAGGAGGGAGGGAAGGAGGGAGGGAAGGAAGGAGGGAAGGAAGGAGGGAAGGAAGGAGAGAAGGAGAGAAGAAAGGAGGGAAGGAAGGAGGGAATGTAGGAGAGAAGAAGGGGGAAAGGAAGGAGGAAAGGAAGGGGGAAAGGAAGGAGAGAAGAGGGAAGGGGAAGGAGGGAGGGAAGGAAGGAGGGAAGGAAGGGCATAGGAGAGAAGAAACGAGGGAAGGAAAGAGGGAGGGAGGGAAGAAGAAGTAGGACCATTGTAAGATAAGATGGATCTATGGGATGTTAAAAAAGCAATCTTCAAGTATATTGTCAACTGTAGGGGAAAATTGTTATAAATACATATTATTAATAACAGTTATGAGATCATATAATTGTGAATGTATATATGAAATTGATAAAATAAAAAAAATTAATAAAGTAAAAAAAAATTCTGACTTTATATGCGTTTGTTCTTAAAGTTTGGTCTTGTGCTGCCAGAATTAGACCCTCTGACACTTTATTCAACTGGATATTGTTATTATTTGATT
Source organism: Thamnophis sirtalis (assembly GCF_051295495.1). Lineage (NCBI taxonomy): Eukaryota > Metazoa > Chordata > Lepidosauria > Squamata > Natricidae > Thamnophis > Thamnophis sirtalis. Next base: position 127,371,978 of record NW_028261385.1, on the reverse strand, counting down.
GCCTACTTTTTTTAAAAAAAAATGTATTGGCCATGTAATACTTGCACTTGCAACATTCCATGCCCACCTATTTTCTTTGTTAAGTAAAGTTTGTCAATATCACTGCATGGATGAAGGGCATAATTCATTATTTTTCTGCTCTTCCCATCTAGGGCTTTTAGTTTTGCTTCAATCCAGTCCATTCTTCCAGCTGTGTATCTAATGATTGGAATTTGCCCAAGTGTTGATTTCAAAGTGTTTGATATTGTCAGCTGGAAGGATGCGCAAATGAAACAAAGAAAATGTTAAAAAAGTTACGACATTTATGTAGTTATTTACCAAGCACATCTAAATTATATTAAAGTACCAAAATATCTTTACAATCCCCAAGATATGTCACAACTTTTGAGCACCCCTCAAAAGTTGTGAACATGTTTGGAAATTGAAAGCTGAAAAAATGGACATGCCCTATAAATTGTGAAGGTATGGGTAGTGATTGTTTTCTTGGTGTTGTTTCTATTTTGATTCCTTCAATTTTAATGATTGATCCCCATTTGATGGAGACCATGGCTTATTTATTCTGTCCAAACTCCATTGTAGTATCTTGACTGAATATATAGACAGAGTTGAGCAGCGATTCTATTTCAAATGGCATTTTTCCATTACTAGCTGGGAGAGAATACATTTATTTTTCCTACAAATGTTCCCCAAGAAAGCTCATGAATAAATTATTCATTCAAAAACAAGGTGAGGGAATCTTCTATTTTCAATTCTATAGTACTCTAGCTATGCATAGACAGATTAAGAAAGCAAAGCCATGGTGGCCCAGGGTTAGAATGCAGAATTGCAGACTGACTCTGCCCACTGTCAGGAGCTTGATTCTGAACGGCTCAAGATTGACTCAGCCTTCCATCCTTCTGAGGTGGACCCAGATTGTGGGGGCAATATGCTGACTCTGTAAACCACTTAGAGAGGGCTACAAAGCACTATGGAGTGATATATAAGTCTAAGGGCTATTGCTATTAAGATGTTTTATATTAGACTAGCTAATAACATGTTGCCTGGGTATTTATAGACGTGGAAGTATTTATCTGACAGGGAGTCATTGAGAGGGGTCTTTTTCCCCCTACTCCAATGCCCATCATCCCTGCCTTCTCCCTTTCCCCTCCCATGTGCTCCTCTTTTCCACCCTGTCTACAATCCTGGCACTTTGCCCCAAATACATCAGGCGCTTCTCTATTGGTCCACTGAAGGGTGAACATCATGGTTGGCTTTCCAGAGGAAGAAGGAACTGACATCACAAACAATTGCCACTCTAGGATGCCGCACTTGCTCTCCTTAATGGCCCAGGCTCTCCTTTCCCCCTCCCATGACATCACAAACAATTGCCGTTCTAGGATGCCACACTCGCTCTCCTTAACAGCCCAGGCATTCCAGACTTATGTCTCCTCACCCTCCGGATTTGTTTCCAGAGGATAAGTCATCTGTGTACCAAATTTGGTACATAGATAGTGCTGGTCAATTTTAATGATACTGCAGCAGAGTGCAAGAGACTTGCTAAGTACAGAACAATACTGCAGCATAAGAACTGTTGTTCTCCTATAAAGTAGATTCAATACCTCACTGTTGGATCCCTTATCTGAGGTCATTTTACTGAGATTTTATGCATCTACAACCTGGGTTCCCCATCTCTAAAATAATTATATCTTTAAATATATGTAAATGCATATGCTTAAGGGTACAATCACATTTACTATAATCATACATATTTCTCAGTTAAATATATCATTCTAAAGCCCCAGCATGCAATTGAACTTTTGACTAGTAAGCCTTCAGAGTTATAATAATAGCCCTAAGTATATTTATGATATAGATGTAGGAATTTGCCTTTATACCACCTTTAATGCCTGCATTATGTTTTCTCTATTGTTTAAATCCATAAAGCACAACTGAATATTTACTGCTGTACAGCTCCTCCCTCTTTCGGAATCTTTTATGCAACATTCTCATAAACCCAATGCATGTTAAGTGTTTCTTTATGAGAGATTACCTTCTCCTGCACAAACCTGTTGTATTGTGTGTCCCTGTTCCCAGAGTTTAAACAAATGGAATGACTTAAGAGTTTGTACAATTATCTTCTCAGGGATGCTTGCCTGGCATCTTTGTTATTATTGTTCTAGGCTCCCTGCCAATATTTCTTTGTTTGCTCAATATTTCAGTCATTCGGTTTTGTGAACTACAACCCAGATAATTCTTTACAGAATTCTTGTAATCCTCCTCATCCTTATATTTTAGGTAGCCTTTGTGTCTATTAGGATTTTGCAGGTTTAGATGACTTTGTGATTGTAATTTAAAATAAATCTTTTGAGTCAAGGTTGACCTTAATGTTGTTTTGTTAGCAGCAATATGGAAATGGTTTGGCAATGGCCTCTTTCAGGGTTTGTTTTTTATTTCACAGTTTAGCCTACAGCCTTGGTATTCCTTGGTATTTTCCCACCCAAGCACTCTATCAGCCTTGCCTTCTTTAGTTTCCAAGTTCAGGCAAGGCCAGCTAGGTGCTTCCATCTGCAGGTACAGTATATGGTATAACTTTTACAAAGTGCTGTGGTCTTTGGTTAAGAGAAACAATCTCCATCAACAGAGAAATAGATCTCTCATCACATAAATACAACAAATGTGTTTGCTATCCTATCTCTCTATCATCTATCATCTATCATCTATCATCTATCATCCACCATCTATCTATCTATCTATCTATCTATCTATCTATCTATCTATCTATCTATCTATCTATCTATCTATCTTTCTTTCTTTCTTTCTTTTATATATTATCTTATATCTCATTCTATCAACCAATCATTTTTCATTTATATATCTCTAATTCATCAACCAACCATTTATTCTCTGTCTCTATCACTAATTAATAATTTACCCCATCCATCCATCCATCCATCCATCTATCCATCCATACATCCTAGAAACATACACACTGTAATCACCTTATTCCTCTGCCAAAATGTATATGAAATATCCATGGAATTTAGGTGAAACATTAGGGGCCAAGTCCTTAGTCAATGAGAGTGTTGTATGATTAAATAGTGCAGGTTTGGATCAGTGCCAAGTTTTTACAAATAACATAAGGGAATATTTCAGTCTGTACCACTTCCTGTATTCACCATGAAGTATGTCAACTCAGAACACAATAAAGACTGGTTACTTTCTTCTCCAAACAACAGCTCTCTTTTACCAAATACCAAACGGAATTTAATGTAGGGTTGGTTATACATGCATATCCATTTCTATATCACTATCCATATATCCTTATCTATATCTATCCTGATAATTGTTATCCATACCATAATAATTATTTCAGAAAGTCAAATATATAGTTGAACAAGTATCCTCTAAGTTACAGTAAAACAGAGGAAGAGGATGAGGATGAGGATGAGGATGAGGATGAGGATGAGGAGGAGGAGGAGGAGGAGGAGGAGGAGGAGGAGGGAATGAGAATTAAAGTTCACTTAGGGAAGAGAGACTATTAATGATCTAGTCCAGGAAGGGCTGGCTAAGTTGTTATATATAACAGAGACTTGGCAGGATGCAGGCATGAACCTCTCTCCGTTATATCCCTAGGGTATAAATTGTCACCAATCACTCCTTGAAAGCTGGGAAGGAGGAGTAGCTGTGATTAATTAGGATTCCATTTTCTGGTCAGACGAGAAAATGGGCAGACAAATCTGCATGTCTGGCCCCAGCCTTCATGACTGGAGACACAAGTTGAATTATCCCTGAGTATTAACCGAACTTAATGTTTCTGCTTGGCTAGTAGAGATAGTTCTTGGAAAAAATGGTAAAATTCATTGGGCTTTGTATCCTGGACCATTGAAATCTACTCTGAATCCTCTCAGCCCAATGATGTTTCCCATCATGGATTCACTGACCACTAAAATATAGTTTAGTGCTTTAAATTATACCTGTTTCAAGGCAGAAACCTATCTGGATTTCAGGTTTTTTTTACAACACAATGGTGCAACATGAGGGAACTATGCATAACTGATGTATATTCTACAATCCAGATAAAACTGCTGGATCTGACTAAAATACTAGGGGGTTTGACAATGATTCTGTAGGAGAAGCACCTTCTGACATATTTCAGTTTTTAAAATATAGGAACATGAAGGATATTAGATCAATTATGGTTTATTGGATTGTTATTCATCCTAATTTTAAAAGGATTCAGGACTTGGCTATCTTTAGGAATGTGTAAAATATGCAAAATATGCATAAAATGAGACAGTCCCTTAACTTTGGAAGAAAATACCATGTTTCCCTGAAAATAAGACCTCCCTGGATAATAGGCCCAATCAGGCTTTTGAGAGAATGCACTAAAATTAAGCCCTCCCCAAAAATAAGCCCTCCCTGAAAATATTGCAACCCAGCAGCAGCCATGAGGTGACCGCGCTTGCTGCCTCCTGCACCTAAAAAATAACGAGACCTCCCCAAAAATAAGGCCAAGTGCTTATTTCAGGGATGAAAAGAAAATAAGACCCTGTTTTATTTTCAGGGAAACACAGTAATAAAGTTGCTGTTAATGTAGTTAAGAGCTGAGATCTCTGTATCTTTGCAAAATGACTGCTGAGTCTTTAGGCAACTTTTGTAGGCCAGACACTTGAGTGGTTTCTGGATTTTTAACTTTGTATAGCAATGTCATTCCGAATCTGACTTCTAGATTGAGACTGGGATTAAAATGATTTTGGATGTTTTGGAACAGTCTTCTTCAATCTGAAATTCTTCTGGGCATGTGAACTAACTGTCAGAATTCCCTGGCTACTGAAGCAGTAAAATCAATTCATCTGGAGGTTCATCAGATGAGATAGTGTAGACATGTGCTGTGGTGTGATTGAGAGAAAAGCTTTTAGGTTCCTGGGACTTCTTCCAATACCGTTTTCATCCTTAAACTTCATAGGAGCATCCACAGCAAATCATGACGATTCCAGAAAGATTGCATTGTTAATTATTAATTAATTCTGTCATTTAGAAACCCAACAGTATATATCCATTCATATATTAGGATATTCTTGTTTCCTTCCTCATGTAGCCCATTTTTGGGATAGAATATAAGAAGGTATTAAAAAAATGGAACAGTTTGTTCCTGATATTTCACCAAGCAAAGGCACCCACTCACTAGAAGTGATTTCAGGAGGCGAATAATCTCTCTCTCTCTCTCTCTCTCTCTCTCTCTCTCTCTCTCTCTCTCTCTCTCTCTCTCTCTCTCTCTCTCTCTCTCTCTCTCTCACTCACTCACTCTCTCTCACTGTGTGTGTGTGTGTGTGTTTGCATTATAGTGACTGATTTATCAGATGCGAAGTTTCCTTTCTGACCACAAATTCCAGCCCTGTTGTCCTGTTGGAGGTTGGAGGGTGATGCTCGAGCAAAGGGTCTGATTAATTTGAAAGTGACAGAAATCTTTACAGAGCTTCTCACGGAAGACAGATGGAGAATGGGTATAGTTATTATAGAGACCCACGCTGTTGAGAATTGTGTGGGCTGTTTCTCTTATGCCTGAGGAACATCGGGACAGGGAAGAGAAAAGGAGGAAAGGGGCAATTAAGTCATTATCTGCATTCTAACTGTAAGCACAAATATGAAAGGAATGTGGGTCTTGAATACAACCATGGCCTGATACAACAAGCTTTAAACTATAATAGCATGTGGATTCATTAGTCTGATTATTCATTCACCTGCTTGAAAACTGTAACAGGCTTAATCATCCTCCTATAGCAAGCCACAAGCATCTATAACATGCCTGCGGTTTTTTTAAAAAAAAATATTTTTATTTTTTTAATGCAAATAATACAAACATAGACATATATATCTAGATGCCAAAAAAAAGAAAGAAAGAAAAAGGAAAAAAAATCATAATATTACTGTGCACCCCCATTTCACGGAGATCCTAGCCCCTCCATTAATATTTCTTCTTCTATAACAACTAAAAACTATACAATATATTCCACTTGTGCCTTTATCCCAGTAGTGAAATTCACATTTTTTTACTACCGGTTCTGTGGGCGTGGCAGGGGAAAGATACTGCAAAATCTCCATTCCTTCCACATTCCAGGGGAAGAATATTGCAAAATCCCCATTCCCACCACACTCTGGGGCCAGCCAGAGGTGGTATTTGCCAGTTCTCTGAACTACTCAAAATTTCTACTACTGGTTCTCCAGAACCTGTCAGAACCTGTTGAATTTCACCCCTGCCTTATCCCCTCCAAAACAACATATATTCTTGAGTATTCCCTTTGCCTTCCACCAACACCGATTTTATAAAATCCCCCCATATTTCATTATAATTGTTTGTTTTGATCATCCCAACATGTCTGTGGTTTTGACCAAAAAGAAAGAGGAAAAATGTTGAGAATCAAACCATGTTATTTCAAGGGGGAGAAATAAAAGGAGTGAATGTTTATTTTCTCAGGATTTCATACACTATTTATTTACAAAATCCACATCTCAGGATCCTGGCATCTTTCTTTAAAAGTAGATGCAGTCATGTTTTAGTTATAGCATGATGTAAGAAGATTTCCATAGCCACACATCTTTCATATATTTCTTAATAACATTTGACAGGATAGATAATACCTTTTCTGCTGAATTATTATTATTATTTTTTGCTGAGCCGTTGAGAAGTAAAAGATACGTTCTGTACAATTTTACAGATTCTTTTTTGAAAGGATCAATGTCTTTGCTGGTCACTGACAGTAAATAAATACAATTTCAGTTTCAATAAACATCTCCTAACTGCTTTTGTCATTTGTGCTACTTCACAGAGAATTTCACTTTTTGAAGTTCTATCTTGTTCAAGGACCATAAGATGAGAGAGTGGAAAGGGCTTGAATGAAGCTCAATCATCAGGTCTGGTTAATTTCAAATCCTGGATAGTTTATCAATTGTAACACATTCAATTTTTTTCTCTTTAGCAGATTTTGTTGTTGTTTTGGTGGATGAAGTAAAGATGGCAGAAATAGGAAAATTGATGAAATGTGCTTCAGTGGAAAATACCAATACCTAAACCTGGCAAAGCAATTATTTGAAACCATAACTTATCACATTGGACATGTTCCTTCAGACTAACCTCTATGGCAGTGTTTCTCAACCTTGGCAACTTGAAGATGTCTGGACTTCAACTCCCAGAATTCCCCAGCCAGCATTCGCTGGCTGGGGAATTCTGGAAGTCCAGTCATCTTCAAGTTGCCACGGTTGAGAAACACTGCTCTATGGACAGTAAATTGTCACCTTAAAGAAGATCACAGATAACTGAACCCAGCCACTCCTAAATATAAGGCTAGAAGAAGACACCTTAGTTATCTCACAGCAGACAGAATTAATACATTCTACTCTATTCAGTCAATGTCAGGATTCAGTAAGAATGCAACATCTACATTAAGTTATTTTTTTTAAACACACCAAAACATAATCATAAGTAACTCTCAAATTGGTGAAATGACTTCCAGATAGTGCTGTGTGAGACAATGCAGGTGAGTGACATTTTGTTGGTCATGCCACTGGCTTCATCAGAGCGTGTCTGAAATTTTGCTCAGCAACAGATCTTCCATCTACTTTATTCCTACCTTGGTTCAATGGAGCAAAATGTCTGCAGTGAAATAGTAACTGCCAGACAGACAACAGTTGACTACCTTCCTCTCTCTTTAAATGATTTGGAAGTTTCTAAATTTCAATTGCCCGTTTCTTAAATTCTGTTACATATGGTGGGATATTGACATTCACCAGGTCTGTTTTGTGATTTGGCCCTTGTGATCGATGTTCAGCCAATGTTAAATGTGCCGTTTTTCATCCTCATTTTCTTTTCATAATCTTTGATTTTGCATTTTATGAAACATTTTGACTGATTCTTCATTGACAATTGATTTCATACATTCCTTCAGTTCATAATTTTATTAGTTTACCCCTACTAAAAATTGCACCTTGTCCACATTTCAAAGCTTACTTCCATATTCCTCCCCCCCCCCATATGTTTCTCATCTTATCAGTCACATTTGAGATACAAGGAAGGCTTGTTTACTTTTCCTCTTTGGTAATTCTGTTATTTTCCTCACTATAATTATATCTATTGCTTAGAAGCTCATGTGTAGATGTCAAATTTCATTTGGTTAGCTAGCTACATCACTTTATTTTTTCAGCTTTATTCATAATAATTGACCTTTTGGTTGAAGATGGAGATGTGATGCAGGATTGACATCTATATGTGTAATATTTCTATACACTTCATGGGTTACATATCAATCATTATCTCACTTCCAGAGAACATTTGAAAAGAGCCAACCCCCAAAGTCCTGGCATGGTGGATGTTGTCATTTCTACCTAGAGACTCTAGGAAACTCTTCAATTCATTCTTCCATGCTACCTGTTAATGAAAACATAATCAATATATTTAAGACAATAATGACTTCTAAAGCTTTCTTCTCAAAGATTTTATAAAAATTGATGACAATGGTGATTCCATAGCTGTTGAAGATTTTTATTCATAATGTTCTTCAATCAGTATAAAATTATATTAGCCAAACTTCATATCTGATATGCAATATTTTCTAAAACTCACCAAGAAATCCATTCTCAAGTTTCTACATATATCAATAAAATGCTGACTTTCATTTTGTGCTCCAACTAATTTATATTTTTAACATAAACTTTAGAAACCAGACTCTTATTGTATTTGGCTTATTGCATGGTATGTAGTATACATGGAAGTCATTGTTGCTTAATTTAGTTAAACATCTATGATTTATATATATATTGTTAGTTTTGTTATTGCTGCATATCCTGCAAATTGAGGTTCCAAGTGAGGTTGATTGATTTCATGCATTTCTTCCAATGCTGTACAACTTTCTCCTTGTCTTCATGAACATGGATCTTAAGAAATTATGATATTTTTATCAATATGTTCTCAAATTATAGCTAATAAGAAGGATTCATTTCAGATCTGATTTTTAAAATGGTGGCAGGTAAAAACAGACGGTAGATTGAATTCCATTGACCCCTAGGAAGTACCAAATTCTTAGAAAGTTTTCCCTGAGTTTCATGGCTGCAGGGCGTTTTTATTAAATCACTTTTTAAAAAATCATGATAATTTATTTTTGATGCTAAGTAGTGGTGGACCCCTTTTGGGGTGGGGTGGGGGTGAGATGCCTTTGTGTCAGTGTTAACTCCTGATGACTGCTTGGATGTATCCCTGCTATTGTTTTGGCAATATTTCAGAACTGGGTTTCCATGGCCTCCTTCTTAGGGCTGAAAGATAGAAGTGGCAGAATCTTACAGTAGCTTAAGAGTGTTGTCCTTCAATGTACTTCGTAGTGCAATGTATTAATAAATGTGGTGCAAAAGGAGTGCTGAGGGAAATGAAATTATCCACTAAGCAGCTAGTGATTGTCAATAAGAATAATTTCCCTCTTATATGTTCCTGTTCCTCCTTCTTAGCCCAATGCTTGCCCTTCATCGTTTGTCCCCATATTTAGCAGATAAGTGACATTGATGTCAATTGTGAGTAAACCAAGGCAGGATTATCTTGAAATTATTATCTTTTCCTCCCCCCAAAAGATTGTTGTTGTTAGGTTAAGTTTATTTATAGGTTAGGTTAAGTTTATTTATAGGCTGCCCTTTTCCCTGAGGGGACTCAGGGCGGCTTACAATTTATATAGGAAGGGGAAACATACAGTGACATATAGGACAATACAGTTGTTAGTTGTGAAGTTGTGTCTTATCCATCGCGACCCCATGGACAACGTTCCTCCAGGCCTTCCTGTCCTCTACCATCCTCTGGAGTCCATTTAAGCTCACACCTACTGCTTCAGTGACTTCATTCAGCCACCTCATTCTCTGCTGTCCCTTTCTTCTTTTGCCCTCAATCTTTACCAGCATTAGGCTCTTCTGCAGTGAGTCCTTTCCCAAAAGATTACTCTTCCCTATTTATATCTGGGCTGATTACCATCCCTGACCAAATATTGGCTTGGTAATTTATTGCTATCCTGAATCGGATTGATTTCCAGTTCTGACGCTCTTGCGGTCTTCATTCTTTCATTCTTCCTGTCTGATCTTAGTTGGTTTTTGTTAAATCCTGTCCCTATTTTCTGATTATGACTCAGTTCCTCCACGTTCTCTTCCTCCAAGTTGAATTCAAGGTTACTTTGATGCTTTAGCCTTACAAGGCCTCACTTATGGGAGATGACATCGTCTTGTTTAATGTCCGCAGAGATGAATTTTCCCCAAGATGTTTACAGGTACTTCCTGCACTGCAGGAAGAGAGGAGGATTTCCATCACCATCACAGACAACGTTCCTGACTCACTTCAAGGCAAGAAGTTCAAGTTGTGCTTTCCGACTTGTTCCTGTTTCTTTGCCCAGTACATGTGGTAGGGCTGTTTGTGAGTTAGAGAGAAGGATGTAGCAATTCCCATGTGCCAAATTCTTCATTTCCTTTTTGATGTGTTCTAATATATTCATATATTTTAAAAGTCTCATGGGCTATTTTATTTTGGGCAATTCAACTATAGATAGAAACATGCTCAAGCAAGAATGTTGTGTCCATCTTCTTTTTTGTGGTCTCTTCAACCTAATGTGATTTAATCAGTTTGGAATGGCTGAAATTTTCCAAATACCTCTTCACTTTTAAGCTTGTCATCAGTCTGCCCTCTTCCTTCCCTGCTTTTGGATGTGGAAGCTAAAGGATCGTTGACTTATAAAAGGAAAATATTCTTTTGGGAAATGTATCTATCTTTCCTTTCCAGAAAGAAAAACAAAAAAAAACTTGCATCTTTTTCTAAGACACTTTGCAAATCTTCTTAAGTCTCTAAAGCATCTAAATAGACCTTGTCTTCCCTAACCTGAACTCCTTCCTTAAACCCCAGCCAGACCTTGCAGAGCAAGGCTTCAGATGGATGGGTGGGACTGGGAGATCACCACAAATTGTGAGGTGGCCTAGATCAGAGATCCAAGAAACATCAAATGACTAAAGGCAGCATGCTGGTTGGGAAATTCTGGGAGTTGAAATCCATATATCTTAAAGCTGCCAACTTTGAGAAAGACTATTCTAGATGAAGGGGTTGGTAAAACCCACTTCTCCTTTGTTGACAGGGAGATGGAATTGTGGTATTCATAACGTCACTAAGAAGCAAGCTTAGCACAAAGAAAATTTCATTAAGTCTTCTTTTTCCCTTCCATTTAATTGTGTCTGATTATCAGAGGCTTCCTGGAAAAGTCTTTGCAGTTTTCTTGGCAAGGTTGTTTCAGAGGTGTTTTGCCCTTGCTTCCTTCCTAAGGTTGAGAGGGAGTGACTGACCCTTCCTAGGGTTGAGAGGGAGTGACTGGCCCAAGGCCTAAGGCGGGACTAGAACTCACCCAGTTTCTAGCCTTAATGACTACATCAGACTGCCTCTCATCTTCACTTTAATTACATTTAATGAAATATAAATGAAATCATTTTTTTCTGGCTCTGCTGACTTTTTTTGATTATACCTATCTACGTTTAGGACAGCATGCTACACAAAGGCCTTTGCCTTAAAAAGAGCTCTTTGCCCCTTTTGAATAAACTACAAAGCATCCTAACTTCTTCCTGGCTGATGCTACCTGATTATGTCTTGTCCCTTTTTCTTGGTTATAAGAAAAAAGTCTAGAAGAAATGTAGTATACAGCCCACACCCCAAGTTCCTAATTAGGCTGCTATGACCACCATATTAAAGAATAGTGAAGACATGCTACTATTATCCAGTTAAAATAACCAAGTAAACGGCATAATATTTTAGAAGCTTTTGGCTTTGCACATTTGAATGGTGAGCCACCTGTATACATCACATGTTAAGTAAAAATGCTCCTGCCTAAATTTAAAATAGGAATACATCAAATTTTAAAAGAGAAGGATTTGTTGGGTGAGTCAAGAATAATAAGCTAGATTTTCAGCAATATTTTTTGTTTTTCTTACATGAATTAGACATATTTGACATTTCTTTTTTTCTTTTTTGCAAAGTCAGACAGAACAATAGGAATATTTGACCTTTTGTGGCAGGCTGGGATGGGAGGTAGAGGAGGAGGAGGACTTCACTATTTAACAGTTGTGACTTTGGTCTCTGTTGCTTGGCACTTAAATTGGAAAGCATTCTGTCCAGCTGGCATATTCCAGACCACACCTATTTCCCACAAAAAATGAATCAATGGCGATATCTCTTATACGTGGTCAAAATACGCCCTTGTTATCTGAAGAAAGAAAGAAAGAGAGAGAGAGAGAGAGAGAGAGAGAAGGAAGGAAGGAAGGAAGGAAGGAAAGAAGGAAAGAAAGAAACCAACTAACCCTTGACTAGATTTTAAAAATTCATTTATTGAGGATTAGTTATGCCAGAATACAGAATATAGATGAAGATAACATGTGACCTAAATGTCTACAGTGTTTCTCAATCAACCAGGTAAAGGTTGTCCCAAAAGTGCTTTTTCCAAAAGGCATGGACTTTCTTGTCCCCCCCCCCCCACTCTGAAAACATTTTGCTTCTCACCTAACAAGCTTTATTTAGAATTAAAGAAGCTTTTAGTTGCCCTTTGAAAAAAGCACCTTTGAAACATGTGGCCAAAAATACATGGTAATGCCAGCCAGCAGAATACAACTGGGTAATATAAACACTTAAGTGCAAATTTCAAGTTCCTTTCCAATTACATCTGATTTATGTTGATAGCCCTTTAATTTTTATTTAATAGACTTTCAGCTCTCTTTCACTGGACTGCAGCATTGAACTAAGAAACTGATGAATATGTGGGGTGTTTATTGGGATGTGTACTCAATTTTTAGACACTAAAATGGAAAGGTGAAATGATCTGCCATCCAGGAAAGAGTATTAGAAAAAAAAGCATAAATGGCAAATATGAAATATGATATTTGATGGAATGATGAAGTCATAAGCTATGAATGAGAAAAAAAGATAAAAGCAAATAGTTTCTGCAAAAGTGAGGAACAGAGAAATATATTGTATAATGTGTGCAGATAAATTGTTGCAAGAGATATATAGTTAAAGAGCAAGGAATAGTTAAGATTGAGAGGTTCGGAAAAAATGTCATTTTGATGGGGAAATGATTAGGAACTGTGTGAAAAGAGTTAAACAAAGAGTCTCCAGTGGAATTAATGGAATTCAAAATAATAGCTATGAAATGGTTTGGGGTGAAACTTGAACTGAGAGTACACTGCAAGGAGTATTTTAGAGTTTTATGTGGGAATGATAGTAATACTGTATGCCAAACAGTGAAATTGAAGCAAATGCTATAAATGTTACTGTTCAATGAGAAAGTGATAGAAATGCTGCAAGAGTTCTGAATATAAGTAAGGTGATGGCATAGATATTATAATTGGGGAAATGCCAATATATGAATGTGGTTTGCATATGGAATGGTTGTGTGGGTATGAAATTTACATCTGTGCCCACTGTCTGGGAGATCTGTGCAAAGAACATAGTAATAACAAATGCACAAACTACAAAGGCATTGGATTGTTAAGTCTAAACAAGTGATTGACAGAATTATGAATGTAAGTATGAAAAGTGACAGTGAGCAAATATAGATGAATGCTGCATGAATTAAACTGAAAACAGAAATGTATTATTAACCTGGTGTCAGAACCTCTCCATTAGATAATTAGGAAAGAAGACCACGAGACTCCGTGGGTAGAAATCAAGTGTACTTTTACTAATTAGCCAAGGGCGCCAAGGTGGCGCAGTGGTTAAATGCAGCACTGCAGGCTACTGCTAGATCAGCAGGTCAGCGGTTCAAAACTCACCGGCTCAGGGTTGACTCAGCCTTCCATCCTTCCGAGGTGGGTAAAATGAGGACCCAGATTGTTGGGGGCAATATGCTGACTCTCTGTAAACCGCTTAGAGAGGCCTGAAAGGCCTATGAAGCGGTATATAAGTCTACTGCTATTGCTATTGCTATTGCTATTGCTAATTATAAATGATTAAAGGCATAGCGAAGCGAAGACTGATTATTTAGGCGCGAAAGCGATTGATATATAGAATAACCCATTCCCCACCCCTTGGCATCACAGTTACAGTCCAATCATAATTCTCCCAAGTGTCAGATGTGAGATAACTTCAAAAGGCATCACGAAGATGGAATGTCGGTGCCGTTAGTCCTGGCAGGAATCTCCTGGCGGCGTAGTCCGACAGGCAGCTGAGCTCCAGAACCTTCCTCCAGCACAATTAGTAACCCCTCCCAATACCATGCCCTTCCTCCCCGTTTCATGGCAGCCGAAGCAACAGCAAAGCAGAGGCTGACACCTGGAATATATCCCCAAAGTGCTTTTTGAAAAGGCGACTGGACTTTGTTTTTCCTTGAAGACATTTCGCCTCTCATTCAAGAAACTTCCTGGATGAGAATCAAAACATTTTCAAAGAAAAACAAAATCCAGTTGCCTTTCGAAAAAAAACACCTTTGGGACAACCATGACCTGCATAACTGAGAATTTCTGTAAACCTGGAATACAGTTTTTTAAAAAAATAATTTGATTATGCAGAGAGAATGAAATCGATGTTCTGAGCCCCCTAAAGAGAGAAAAAAGAGTGTCAATACCTTAGATCAGTTTATTCTCAGTCTTTTTTAAATTTTTGTGGCATTGCAGAAAGAACTTGGAGTATATAAAATTGTTGACTGGCAAAATATTTAATAAAAACATGTGCAGATTACACAATTTGGATTAGAGACGTTAGCAAGCATCCAAAATGTCTAAATTATTATTATAATTGGAAAGAATTTTGGAAGATTCTAAACCCATGGTTTATTTTCATAGATAATTGAAAAGCATTGTGAAGATTGATATTGGTGATGTTGCAAGAAAAATGGAATGAGTTGGAAAGCCAGTTTTAGTAAGTCAATGGACTAGAGTTTTTAAAAATGTGAAATATGTACCTTTTGGTCTTAAGAAGCAAAGAGTTTCTCTCAAGGCTATTAGATATTTCAAGTGGATAAAGGCTGGATATTGTGTTGAATATGTTAGAAATGTAAAATGGTGGAGGAGATATTTAATACACATGCTGTGAGCTTGGTCCAAGCTTGGCCCATTTGGGTTTTATATCCTTAAATTTATTAAGCATGGGGCTGGGAAGAAAAATGAGGAATACTTTAATATATTAAAGTATGTTGAACTATAAACCAGAAATTTGGAACTTATGTGTATACAGTGTGAAGAACTCCAGATTTACTGAGCATGGACTATAACTAAAAAGATTGTTTCACTTCATTGGAAAGACTCTGCTACACCCAGTTGAGCTGATGATGTATATCCTCTCTATCCATGAATAGATCTTATATCAGTGAAGAGGAAAAATTGATCAATCTTTTTTTGGTTAATGTATTGTTGAAAAGCTGAGTCACTGCTTTTTTCTTTATATATCTATACTCTACAGCAGTGTTTCTCAATCTTGGAAACAATATATTGGGAGATGTGGAATAATGTCTTGTCAGAATTTGTTACAGAACTGCTCAGGGATGTATCTTCAGATGAAGAAGAGGCAGATGAAGTAAACCCAGAAGGCTGCTATACTGTTCAAAGAGAGTTTCAGCATTACCAAGGCCAGTGATGCCTTTCTGACAGATCCCTCAAGTTCACAAGACCCTGTGCCTACATCCACTGATAAAAATTTAGCCCCTTGGTCCTAGGTAGAGATTTAATGAAGAACAAGAATCGGAGAGCTGATCTTTGCAGAAAAAGAGCCAGTCCAAGAAAGCTTGAGAGTGCTAAACAAGAGACTACTGTTTGGTGAGTCAACGCTGCTGTGCACAGGGTGGAGACTCAGTGTGACATACTCACTACTCAGTGTGAACATTCCCTTTCGACCGTGCTGAGAAATAGCTGGTCAAAGACTCACCTCTTGCCTGTGAATATCTCATTTTGCTGCATTTTGCTGCCTAAGGGAATCTTTTTTCCCTCAGAAATTCAATTTTCAGGATGCCTAATTTTTTCCACCAAATGCACTGCTGATTCATTATTACCATATCTCCGGATACGCTTCAAGGCGCTAGTCGTCACTTATAAAACCCTTCATGGTATTGGACCTGGATACTTGAGAGACCGCCTGCTGCCAATTACCTCCACTAGACCGATTAGATCCCACAGATTAGGCCTCCTCCGGATTCCATCCGCCGGCCAGTGTCGACTGGCAACTACTCGGAGGAGAGCCTTCTCTGTGGCTGCTCCGACCCTCTGGAACGAACTCCCCATGGAGATTCGAACCCTCACCACCCTCCAGGCCTTCCGCAAGGCTCTTAAAACCTGGCTGTTCTGACAGGCCTGGGGCTAAAGAGCTGTTGCCCCCGTCTCGAATGGTATGACTGTTGTATGTTTTAAATTATGCACTGTTATGCTTTGGTTTTTTAAATTTTTTGTCTGTATTCCCCTTCCCTGGTTGAGTTGTGAGCCGCCCTGAGTCCCCTTCGGGGGAAAAGGGCGGCATATAAATGAAATAAACTGAAACTGAACTGAACCATTCATTGGAGCATAGCATGCAGCCATCTCTAACTTTTATATAGGTCGATAAAAGATATAGCCAAATTTCCTTTTCTTTTCATACTTCTATGTATTTGGATTTCTTTTGCACACTGCACAAAAATTTGCTCATCCCCAAAAGAAAAAGAAAAAAAGGGTATGCACTTATGTATGATGGATGTATGCTGGACAATTGGTGAACAGGATAAAAAAAATATGATTTGAGGAAAAGCCTTCATTAAAAGTTTTTTAAAAAGAAAAATGGGAAGATTACAGTTCTGTATTGCAATTAATTATACAAAAAACTAGCAACCTTCAGACAAAGAACTCATTATTATCCGGATCATCATTCTAATGTTCATGAACCTGAGAGCAGTCAATGGAAAACCATCTCCATACTTTACCAAAGAACAAACAAAAAATCTTGCCCAACCATATCCATGGCATCACCAACAGTCTCACTTGATGGAGGAACTTCTTTTTAATCTGAGCAGGGAGAATACTCAGTGTGATGCTTCTGCCTTTCACTGCAGGAATGCATGATTGGCCGGTCAGCTAGTGGGCTCTAGGTCCTTGTCAAACAGCAAAGAAAACTCCCCAATTCTTGATAAATGAAGGCATACATAAACAATTTCACTCTTTGGTAACCTGATTGCTAGCTGGAAACCAAAACATCAGGAAGACTCATATTCTTAACTTCACTGCCAAGTGTTCTTCAGATAGTGGAATTCAGAACTTTTCATTAGAAATTTTTCAAAGCAGATCATGTAAATTCAGAAAAAGGCTAAATAATGCCAGTGATTCAGAAAGGCTATTGAAGCCATTAAATAAACTAGATCCCTGTTTTACAGTAAAGAATATTAAATATACAAGGTGGATTGTGAAATGGGATTTTGAGAAAATAGCTTTTACAATGATAACTCTACGATAAATCTCATATTCCATAGACTATTTCATAACAATTCCATAAATAATTCTATAGAAGACCTGCATATTGTGCTGGTCAGAAGGAGGGCTGAGAAGATATCTGCAGACCTCTCATACCCTTAACTTAAACAGTATCAACTCCTCTTCTCAGACTGCCACTGTAGAGCATTGCATGCCAAAACAACTAGATACAGGGACAGGTTTTTCCTTCGTGCCATCACTCTGCTGAAGACCTAATCCTCACAGTACTGTCTAATGTCTATGTATATTTATCAAGTAATATGGCTGTAGTATTATTATTATTATCCTTATTATCTTCTTTACTACCCTCTCTTGTTGGTATGAGGATGAGATTGAGAATAAGGATGATCATTATTATGTTGCTTTGTATGTAAACTCTTATGTACTGGAGACAAATCCTTGTGTATCCAATCACACTTGGCCAACAAAGAACCTATTCTATTCTATTCTATTCTATTCTATTCTATTCTATTCTATTCTATTCTATTCTATTCTATTCTACTCTACTCTACTCTACTCTACTCTACTCTATTCCACTCCACTCCACTCCACTCCACTCCATTCCATTCCATTCCATTCCATTCCTGCTTCATATTTATTCTGTAGACTTTAAAATTATATTTGGTATGTAAAAGGCCAAAATCTGTGGACCTACGTTAACTATCAGCAGCAGTACACATGCTTGTGAATGTGTACATATTGTATGTGTATGTGCCCACATGCTTAGATACAGAAAGAGAGACAGATGGGGATGGAAAGAGTCAATGTCAAAATGTAGGTCTTAGGGAGTAAACAGACTCTGAGAGGTCACATAATTCTCAAGCAGAGCCAGACAACCCTCGATTCCAGCCAGAAAGTTGACTCTCAATTTTAGACACATAATTATTTAAACGATTGGCCATATTGATAATTTGAGGCAGAGTCTCACAGATTAGACATGCAGATGTTTTGGAGACTGAAATCCACATGAAAGCCATATCCAAATAACCTAACTTGTTCTTATCTCTTTTCATTAAACATCACAATTTCACATAATGTAACCGTATGGAATGTACAAATAAATTAGCTTCATAAAGCCTCTTCTTTCCTTTGTGCAGGGTGACATTTTCCTTTCTATTTGCTCTGTTTAGTTTCTTTCTCCCAATTCCAGCATATTGTTTCACTCTGTCCCACCCGTTCCAAAGTCTCGTGTTAGAGCCATTACTTGATGTTCACCTCAACTATAACAATAATCAAAGTTCATTGTGAATTTCTGCCTCCTCTCCCCATCATCTGCAAGGTTTAGAAATGTTTCTTGCTGTTGTGGCAGGTCTGATCCTGATAATGATGGGTTTTTAGGAAAATAGAAGCTTGTTTTCAGTTTACTGTAGTTCATTTAAAAGGGATATTTAAGTAATGATGCTTGTTGTCCTTCCTTACCTTACTCTACAGGACTAATATACTACTAGCTTTTCCTCAGAATGATGTCCTTCAAGACCTTGGCCTTATAATAGCAATAGCACTTAGACTTATATACTGCTTCATAGTGCTTTACAGCCTTCTCTAAGTGGTTTACAGAGTTACCAAATGGCCCCCAACAATCTGGGTCCTCATTTTACCCACCTTGGAAGGATGGAAGGCTGAGTCAACCTTGAGCCTGGTGATATTTGATCTGCCAAACTGTAGGCAGCCAGTGATCAGCAGAAGTAGCCTGCAGTACTGCAGCACCAGTGGTGGGTTTCAAAAATTGTTCGAACCTACTCTGTGGATGTGGCGTTCTTTGTGGGAGTGGCTTGATGCCCATGTGACCGGGTAGGAGTGGCTTGCCGCCATTTGTGACCAGATATGAAGATGCCGACGACACTTGTCAGAACCACATTAAATTACCTCACACACAGCAGTGGCATGCATAAGAATATGATGTAAACTTGTTTTTTAAAAGGCATCTTTGGTTTGCGTTAAAACAACTTCAACACACGCAATGTTCTGATTACACCACAGACGCAGTAGTCATCCTTACCTTTCACAGAGGCACTGAGTTTTATAAATATGAGCATGATAGTGTCGAACAATCATATCCAAGGTCCAGTGGTGGGTTTCAAACATTTTTGGAACCTCTTCTGTAGGTGTGGCCTGCTTTCCGGGTCCACTGGTGGAACCTCTTCTAACCGGTTTGGTAGATTTGACGAACCGGTTCTACCGAATAGGTGTGAACTGGTAGAAACCCACCTCTGTGCAGCACTCTAACCACTGTGCCACCATGGCTTTTATAGGATTGGGATTACACTTCTTGTTTCTCAGGAGTTTGAATTAGAAGTGATGTGGTATACAAGAGAAAACCACTCTCCTTAGAATACCAAATGCATGCCATAACATTATCCAAAATAAACTTGGCTAAATATGGTTCCTCGGGTATTCCCTAGATTTTGATTGATATTTTATGCCTGATGAATTCCTTCATGCAGTACAGAAGGCCATGGACCTGGTATGGTCAAAAGATTTGCCTTTTCTAGACTTCCCAGGAGTTAGAAGGCATTTTCCCATGAATCTATGTCATGACATTTGACAGGGCTCAAAGGTTCTGTGTGTCTTGGCGATGCCATGTTTGCTTAAGTTGGTCCTGAATAGTATTTTCCACTGATGGTGTCATTGCTGGAAAATCCCCGTTCCTTTTTATTGAGGTGATTTTTTTTTTTTTTTGCATTTATTTCATCGTACATCAAATTTTGATTCTGGTATGGCTTTAACAAAAAACCCCCAAAATATGGTTCTCACATACCGAGGGGATATGTACTAGCCTGCTGCAGCAATTAATCAATAAAAATTAAAGGGAGAATGTGTTTTTGAAGATTTATTGTCACATAAGCTTTCACAGTCTGATGCTGTTTCATCAGATGAAAAAAAATATTACAGACTGCAAGTGTTATATAGACAAAGAGATCTTTCCCCAAAACAATAAGTCTAAAAGACTATGAAATGAAAGCATTCCAAGAGATTTGTGACTCACATGAATAATGATTCTCACTCTTTATCATAGGTGTAATTGGCACAATTATAGTCATCCTGGGTTTATTATGCATATTTAACATACCAGTAGGAGAAAAATCCACCACACCCAGAATAAATTAGTTGAATTATATTTTAGAATGGAATATGTCTTTATTGGCCAAGTGTGATTGGACACACAAGGGATTTGTCTTTGGTGCATGCATGCTCCCAGTGTACATAAAAAAGACATGAGAAGATACATTCGTCAAGAACCATAAGGTACAACACTTAACGATAGTCATAGTGTACAAATAAGCAATCATGAAAGAATCAATATCAATATCAATCATAAGGATACAAGCAACAAAGTTACAGTCCTGTAGTCATAAGTGGGAGGAGATGGGTGATGGGAATGATGAGAAGACTAATAGTAATAGTAATGCAGCCTTAGTTAATGGTTTGACAGTGGTGAAGGAATTATTTGTTTAGCAGAGTGATGGCATTCGGGAAAAAAATGTTCTTGTGTCTAGTCTTAGTGTGCAGTGCTCTATAGCGTTGTTTTGAGGGTAGGAGTTGAAACAATTTATGTCCAGGTTATATTTCACTAAAGGCTATCAGGTTGTTCTGATGACCAATTTCAAATTCATTATTTCAATAGTACTTTCTATTGCAGGCAAGAAAAGGCAGTTAGGATGAGCAATACTGGCTGGCTAACCTGTGGGTTCAGTTAGAAACATCTCATCTTTGTTATAGTAGCAATGTATTTATGCAGGAGAGCAAAGGATGCATAATTTAGGGGTGATTTATTTTTGCATTATTTTCTAGCTCTATGCATAACAAACCCAAAGTTTCAAATAATCCTTGGGGTGGCTTCAAACAAGGTTTACTTATATCAAAGGCTTTTGTAGCATTCCTAATAAAACAAAATGTGTGCTCGTACATTCATAAAGCATATTTCACATTTGTCTCTGGTAGATAAAGCTATACTCTTTCTGTTTGACAGATCTTCATTATGGCATGCACATTTCTCCTTGGGTGCTTCTACAATTTGATGTTTATTGACCATTTCAAAATATTGATAAAACGATCTCCTGCATAATTGAACTAATCATTAAGGTTTTGGGTTTTTTTTTTTTTTTTGCTATTGTTTCTTTTATTATTGATGTTAGAGTCTTGGCCAAAGAAATACAATTGATTAAAAACAAGTACTTGACTGCTATAAATGGTGAGGAATTCTCTTTCAGCTGCGATATGCAGATATATGGAATATGGACAAGCTTAAAAAATCTATTAAAAGACTGAGAAAGGGGGGGAGCAGTAAGGGTTACTCATTTCTCCATAAATGGGATTTTAAAAATTCATTATTGACGTTATGATTTTTTCAGATGCATTCAACTTCAATCTTTATTAAGAATCATTTCATTCACTATTATTTATTTCCTATTTTTTACATTTAATATTAGTTGTCTTTGGCAGAAGCAATATTTTTTTCTTTGACATGTATTGTAGAAATGATCATATGTATACTGTATTATTTTATAATGTAAATCCGATGATGAATATACTTATATATTTTTTTAAGAAAATAAGAATTTGGTAAACACAACAGAAAACATTGAAATTCATTTATGTTTCTCTGTCCAAAAAAATAATAATTTCCTCTTTAATAACCATCAAAGGTCAAATAATATTGCAAAGTTTTAACATGACAATGTGTTACACTACAGAGATTCAGTTAAGAAGAGCATTCATTTCAGCAGACGCCAACAAATGCTTCTATAAATTGGCCAGACAAAAATTTTCTCTGCTGTTTTTTCTCCCAACTTTGATTTTAGGCATGTTGTTTTTTGTTGCTGTTGTTGTTATGGCTATATGCCACTGAATCTCCACGACTTCCAATCTCCCCTATTCAAACACATAAAAGTTATCAATCAGTATTTCTATCTAGCCAATAACCCACTGAGAGATAAATAAGCATCACATTTATTGCTATTTATCTAATTATTTATAAGTCAACTTTCACAGCTCCAAAAAGGGTCCCAATAATATTAACACATAATTTAAAAAAAAAGCTTATGTAGGCCCACATTAGAACTGTACTATCAACTTTTATACAGACAATATAAGAATAATTATATATGTAGATCTGGATGCACATAGAAACATGACTGAGTTTCCCAGCATTACTCAGCTAATTTCACTCATCTGTACTAGTTACAGATCGGTCATATAGCATAAGGATGATTACATTGTACCTGTCTGATTCCCAGGGATAAAAAAAGCCTGTAAACTATAAACCAAGTTCAAAGCCATAAATCTCATTTAGAGAACAAGAGATTTATTTTTTAAAAAAATCAAAATGAAGGTAAAGCTGAGCTGAACTCCTAGAGCAACACTCAGTAGTTCATGGAGTTTTCTTGGGTGGTAAGGGGAAGTGTGTTGCATGCCTTCTTCTAATAATATCTAGGAAACCCCACACTGTTCACTAAGTTCAAAAGTCAAAAGACGTGCCTTCTAGAAGAACACCTTTTGATTTTCTACCTTAGTGTACCATGTGGGGTTTCCTAGTTATTATTATCATGGTTGGTTACACAGGCAGCCAGATATTCAGACTGGATTTGGAATTTTAATTCACCTATCAAGTTCTTGCCGAGGATGTGGGATAAGCAGATGTTGAAGTTTGATGGTGTTAGAGATACCGTCTCAGGATGTAACCTTCTCTTTGTAAAGCTGCCTTTTGCAATTGACTGATGGTGAATTTGTCAATGCCGATGGCACTCAAGTGGTGCTCCAGTTATTTTGGGACTGCACTGAAGGAGCCCATCCCACCTTTATTTTGTACATCTCAAGATGTTCTACTCATCACTTCCACCTCCTATTTTTCCTGCAACAGCTCTGGAAGTAAGGTGGCCTGGGAGAGAGCAATGGATCAAACTTTCCAGCCAGCTTTTCTGCCTCAGGGAGGATCAGAACTCCCAATCTCCCAGTTCCTTACCCATTACACCAGATGGTCTTTCTTATTTAAGGACTGTCCTGATCTGACACAGCCTATCTTTCTTAAGAACAGTCAAGCTCAGTTAAGTGCTGCCACCTGTCGCAGCTATAAACCTGGCAGGCAAGCAGATATACCAAAATGAAAATAAGTGAGGTGAAATCCAAGGTGTGATACTTATCAGGATTCTCGTGTCACTTTCCTCAACAAAGCATTTTCTTCTGCATAACGAGTACTATGCACAATGGACAGGGCCAATGTTATTTGCTTTGCCTGAGATTATCAGTATCTTGGGCATCATGAATAGATAGTTGGGCAAAGCATTTGGGTTAATGTCTATCAAGAGTGCTCAGGCTACATGCAGTATGTAGCAGTGGCTGTGTACAGAAGATTTCCCCCTGCCCTGCTCATAGACATACATACCTCATTTGCAGATTGTAGGGATACAAGTGCCAGCCTCTCCCTCTTGTTTCTCTTACTTTAAAGCTCATAGGCCTTTGCTTAGCCAAAAGGAGGTGGCAACAGGGAATGAAAA
Organism: Thamnophis sirtalis; assembly: GCF_051295495.1. Taxonomy (NCBI): domain Eukaryota; kingdom Metazoa; phylum Chordata; class Lepidosauria; order Squamata; family Natricidae; genus Thamnophis; species Thamnophis sirtalis. The sequence goes on along the minus strand of NW_028261385.1, from coordinate 127,348,033 downwards.
CAGTATAGGAGATCTAGGGACGTGGAGTTCATTGGTTGGCAATATACTTTCTTTCACATCGGTTATTTTCAGGCTTGATGGGGCAGTTGGGAGGTGATCAATTTGCATGTTTATTAAGTATTTGGTTTTATTTTTTGATAGAACTACAGATAGCAATTAAATTAATACTCTTATGTGCGTTGATCATACCTTGGTGAATGCCATTCCTCTAAGAATTCTCTCTCTCTCTCTCTTTAATCTTGTTCTAAAATTTATATTGGAAAAAAATGTAAAAGTCAAAACAACTTCTGGAATGTTTTTCAATCTCTTTTATCAGCAGTGATCATAGGAGATATTTGTAATTTCTTCTGTGTAATGAAGTAACATGTTCCTTCACATCTATGTGAGTTGATGTGTAACTCTGCTATGAGAAGTGTGGGGTAAGTTGCATACATTCTACTTTAAGACATGGGACCATAACCATGGGCGGGGGCTTAGAATGGGTTGTTTGCTTGTTAGGGAATTTTGGTAGTTGAAGTTGCTGAGCCTAAGAGACGCTGCCCTAGAAGAAACCTGATTCAGTCCACATCCAATCCATTTGACCAGCTTTGGCCAGCTTCTACTCCTGCACCAGATTTGTTCCATGGTTTTTAGAAAGTTATCCAGCTGACCGACAGGCCTCATTGACAATCCTAGTTGTGAACCCCTTTAAACAATTTCTTTCCAAATGTCTGTTAGGTTGGAAATAATAAACAGATAACCGAGTTGAGTTAATCAGGGAGTTTCTTCCACTTATAATTCTTGAACATTTCAGCCTATGTGGCAAAATCATAATTCCCTCAACAGTTGTGTCTTTCATGAAAACAACACTGAATCTTTTCCAAGGTTGACTAGGGAATGCTGAAGGGATTCAATTGGAATTACTTCTTTGCCACCCCACATTAATCTGTTTCTATGGCCAATTTAGTTTAAATTAAAATAATCACAATTTTTACACAGGCTTACATTTTTTTAAGAGAAACTGTTAAGATAAAATGTGCAAAGTTTTATTTATCTGCTCTGTGATAGTACTCTCCTTCATATTTTTAACTCCCATAATTCAGTCTACTTCTAATGCTTTTATATGCAAATATAAGATGGCAATTCTAGTAAAAATCATCTCAGAAAGCAAAGATGCATGAAATTTTTGACAGCCCCTGCTGACTTCAGCGATAAAATATGACAGAGTATATGGATTGATATAAAATCATTTTTATTTTTTTAATTGCTATATGTTCATAGACCGAAACTGGAGTAGTTTCATATTAAGTACTGAAATATCTTCAGTATAATCCAAAAGTCTTCAAAAATCTTTTTTCCTTCTGCATTGAATGAGCTAATCATGCTGGTTGTTAGGTGAAAAAGATGGAAAAATATAAAATCTTTTTTCATAAAATTTTCCTGGTGTTCTTTGGGCACTGTCATAAATTTGTAACACATCAACAAGATTATTTATGATATTTCTTTTTTAATAGCAAATTCTGTGGGTGGAATTAGTTGTTGATTTAGACCAGGAGTGGGTTCCTGCCAGTTCTACAGTGCTGTTTAGAACCGGTTCCAGCTCCCTCCCCCTGCTCATCCGCACACCATCAAGATGAAGAGCGAGAGGAGGAATTCTGGGAGTTGAAGTCCACAAGTCTTAAAGCTGTCAAGTTTGAACACCCCTGGGTTTTTTTTCTAAAGGGTTTGCAGTGCAAGGGTCTTGTAATTTGACAGCTTTAAGACTTGTGTGCTTCAAATGCCAGAGTTTCTGAGCCAACATTTTGGTTGCTAAGCAAGAGCATTGTTAAGTGAATTTCACATTTTACATGTTGGCCACGCCACTCCCACTTGGTCACATGGCTGGCAAGCCACTCCCACTCGGTCACATGGCTGGCAAGCCACTCCCACAAAGCAGGCCACACCTACAGAAGAGGTTCTAAAAAAATGTGAAACCCACCACTGATTTAGACCCAAAACATTATAAAAGTAAGGAGGCCTTTTAAAGATACTTTAGATATTCATGACCTTATAATGTTGCAAATCATTAAAAAAAATACAGAATAAACCTAATAAGGACCAAGACTTTCCAGAATGAACAACCACTGAAACATCAATTGAGAAGCAGGGGTGGGAGGTAATTGAAGAGCAGGGAATTGTTTGGTTCAGGCTCTTGACATTATAAATTGCCTTGGGAAGGAAAATTAGGCTTGCAAGAGAGAGTGATAGAAATCTTTCAAAAAAAGTGGTAGAAATGGTACACTTTTTGTCTCTCATGTTGCAAATCCCTTCCCCTCTGCTCATATTCAGGATTGACACCCCAAATCCAAATTTTATAGCTTGGTGAGTTATCTTCTAGAAAGTCAGATTATCTGTTCATTGATGCTGCTCATGTCTTCTTTGACATGAAGCAGCAGATCTCCAGAGCTGTAGACTAAAGTTTTTTTTCCCATCACTTGCCATTAGGACCACCAGTTAAAGATGTTCTGCTGCCTGAGGCAGCTTAGTCCCTCACCTACCCAAAGTAATCAACTTATTTGGCATTTGAGGTAGAAATTCTCCAAAGGACCTCTCCATATCAGTAGCAGTAAAATAAGATAATGTTAAGCCAACCATTTGTTGTCTTTTCATAGTAGTCCAAACCTACTGTAATTTCTGAGATGGCTGCTTTATTCTTCCTAAGAGTAGGGTTATAAATATCTAGTATACGGTTCTTTTAGCCCACCAGGAAAATGGAGATTTCTATTTCCCCCTCTTCTGAAATTCTCTTACTCAAGACTGTAAAGTCTGAGTAGGACTGCAAGATCCTTATTGCAACCTGTCTGGATCTTTAGACAGCATAAAACTTTTGGCATATCTTATCTTTGCAGTCCTCTTGAGGGTGCTTCTACATAAGGCGTTTATTGTGCAATGGCCCTGCCTTATTCTGTGAGAAGAGGAGAGGAGTCCAGACACCATCATTTGTCATTTTGTTAACTCTTCGCTTTCCTCAGCTTCCTTCCATCTTTCTTGCTTACCATCTTTATTTCATAAAGAGAGACTGATAGAATTGCAGTGGAGTGTCTTTTTATTGATAGAAGTTGGAGCTTGGAAGCAGCCTGATTGAAGATTTTTAAAAAAAGGAATCAGGTTTGCAAAGAAAAATGAGGAGTCAGCCAGGTCAACAATCTCTGAATAAAACTTTAGCAAGGAAATTGCATATGCACACAAGCGCACGCACAGACATATACGCTTCTGTATATTGGGCTACAGTAAATGCAGATTGAATCTTAGTCTGTGGATGATTAAAAGGGGGATTTAGAAACTAAAGTGTACAGTTGAGAATTGAATTCTGTATCTAACAACCTTCAAGTCTGGTCACTAGTTTAAAGCTGATAAGGAGGAGACTGGTTGTACTGTAAAGTTCCCATGGAATGTTCTCATCCTTTGTTGGCATTTGCATGAGTTAAGAAAGCATGAATCAGAATCTAATTTTGCCAAAGAGTGATTGGATCCCTCAGAGGCTCTGGCCTATGAATTACCCGAACAACATGCTCTGTTGAGCTATGGGAACGATCAAAATTTTTCCCCCTTGTCATTTTCTAGCCTGATTTTTCCCACACTGCCTTCTTGGCCTTTTTCTCTCCAAACCAGCCTGAAAATATAATGTAGTCATTAGTTAGGCTGCGATATTTTATAAAAACCTGACTTTGATCTCAAATTTAGTTGAAAACTGGAAGTTGGGCTTTGCTCAATATAGCCAATGCCCTGGGAATTGACCAAGAAGCATACAGTCATTATACATAAATCTGGAATTTATGCATCGTGACTAGCAAAAAAAAAAAAGTTCTTGACATATTGGCACCACAAGAGGCCTTTCTGCATGTCTAAAACTAAGGGAGAAATGACCCAAAATATATACTGAAATTGTTTCTTAAAGACAATTAGATGCACATATGATTCATGGCATAAACATGTAAAATCCTGTTAAATTATATCTTTACCAGCTAAGCTTGATTCACATAGTTTTTACTTGTCACAGAGTTATTCCAACTGCAAATTTACCTTCTCCCCCAAAGGCCATTCCCTTCAACAGAAAAACGGGGGAGTGATTTTTCATTGAGGTAGAAGCTAAACTTACTCCCTGATTCTCTGGTTCCTGGCTTGTTCATAACCTGAAATTTTTGCTTCCTTCTTTGCTTATTAGGGTGACTTTGTAACCCCTAACAATTTCAACTAGTGATCAGAGATTATTTGGGTTGTGGTTCAAAAACATCTACAAAAAGTCAGGTTGGGGAAGGGCAAGCAAGCACATTCTAAATCTTTGTTTGGTGTATTTGCATCTGCACATTTTTAAAGACAGGGTTTCATAAGAAAAGACAACTATAAAAAAAAAAGCTAACCCAGTATTAGAAAAGCCTCCAAGGTCAAGTGAAATCTAAAAGAGAAAGGGAAGGAAACTGGGCAGGGGATTGCTCAGTATATAATCTGACTTTTCTCAAATATGCTAGTGACACCAGCTTTTCACTAAGGTGGCTAACAGGAGTCTGCTCTTAAACTGTAGAATGGCAGCTAATGTGACTTAATCTAATCTATATACCATGCAACTCTTATCACAGAGAACACTACAGAGCAGAGTGCTGCCCTAGTTATTTGCCTGGCAATTTCCTTAATAGATAATTGCTTTATACAGAGGAACACCTCATTCACAAATCTTCTACCCACAAATTATTTTAGGTCAAGACTAACTGCTACATCAACAAATTATGAAACTAACATAACAAATCCACTGATTTCTTTTTCTTTTGGTCCAATGTTCTTTCTAGCTTTCATTTTTAATGTGGTTAATGTCTACTATGCTCTAGTACAGGGGTGTCAAACTCAAGGCCCACAGGGTGATGAGATCTGGCCTTCAGGGCCACCCTGGGAACAGTGAAGGACTAGGCCGTGGTGCTTCTGCCAGAGAAAATGGAGCCCAGGAGTGCCTTGTGCAGCCTCCTTGAGCTCTGTTTTTGGTGGCAGAGGGCTGCACGAGGCCACTGCGGTCACAAACAGAGCTCAGGAGCCCATTTTCTGCAAAAGATGGTTTTTAGTTTTCATTTTCATAACATATAACCACATGTATACTATTACATAGCTAATATAGTGTTGTATTATTAAATATTTATATCAATTCATCTTACCATCAGTTCCCCAAAACAATTATTGGCTCTTCTGCTCTCCATACACCATATTTGTACCTTATCCATCACTTTCTTCTCCCTCTCTCCTCCCCCTTCCTACCTCCTTTCTTCCCTCTATCATCCTTTCCTTCTCTCCTTCCCCTTCCTCTCTCCTTCTCCTCTCTCCCCTTTCCACTCCTCCTTATTCTCCTCCTCTCCCCCACCCTGCCCTCTCTCCTATCTCTCTCTTCCTCCCTTACCTCTTTCCTCTGCTTCCCACTCTTCATCTCATTCACTTGGTGTATTTCAGCTTCTGAGCAAGCTCCATTTTATGTTGATGGTATTTATAATTCCTTTTCAATATACATATTAAATTTTAACATATCTTCCTCCTTCTTTGTTTAAAAAAATAGAACAAAAAGGTATACATATAGTCCTTGTACTTTTAAACTCCAAGCCTAATTTTGTTAATGAGAATTTTGAAAAACAAACTTTTACAAATATTTATTTCCCTCCCCCCCTCTGCCCTCCCCCTCCAAACTCCCCCCAACCTCCCCAGCCCCCGACTTCCCAGAACCAATACAAGGTATAAATCTTTAACAAAAGCAATCTAAAATATGTTTAGAAAGAAAAAAAGTTAATAACGTCTTTCAATTGAGCTTTAGCTCCTCCTTGCTAGGCTAGCTCTAGAGAATTTATATCATTCCTGGTCTTTAATCATAAGCTATCTGAAATTTCTTAGTCCCATATTTATTTTGAGTATAATCAATCCATCTTTTCCAGTCCAGTTTATATCTCTCGTTTGAATGGTCCTTAAGATATGCAGATATTTTAGCCATCTCAGCTAAGTTTGTCACTTTCAGAGTCCATTCTTGAATAGTAGGCAAATCTTCCTTCTTCCAGTATTGCGCCACCAACAGTGCTCAGGAGCCCATTTTCACTGGCAGAGTGCCTGGGCCACCACAGGAGCCCTGACGCAAGTGACATCAAACTGGCCACATACATCTTGGCCACACACACCCTGCCCGCCCCCCCCCAAGGTCAAAGACAACCTTGATGCAGCCCTCAATGAAATTGGGTTTGAATCCCTGCTCTAGTAGATAGAGTGATAGAAATGGAGATATTGGGGTCCTCCATTTACTGCAGAAGGATAGCTACCAGCAGTCTTATCTGGCACAATAGTTGGCAAAGAATATTTATAATTAAATAAAATGTGGAGGCATCCTTATTTCCCAGCCTTAACTTAAGATCTATATTGTTTTTCTTCATTGCCTTTTGAGATCACATTCAGTTCCAAAGCACCAATGACTGATCCAAAGCACCATTTTTACCATTTAGTAAAAATTTAGTCACAGGTAATGAGGAAAGGAAAAGGAGAACTTTTCATTCTCTTTCCATAATACATTCTTCTCTGGTGGTGCAGCATAACTGCAGTTAAGCCCTTGTGAAAATCTGATTGGTTTTAATGGTACCATTAAGTAAGTATTGACCCTCTTTGCATTTGAGAGTAAGAATCAAGACTCCTGTCTATGGAGATTCTCAGTCATCCAGGTCAGGGTTGTCCCAAAGGTGCTTTTTCCAAAGGCAACTGGATTTTCTTTGTTTTTCCTTGAAGACATTTTGCTTCTCATCCAAGAAGCTTCTTCAGTTCAGGAGAAGCTTCTTGGATGAGAAGCGAAACATCTTCAAGGAAAAATGAAGAAACTCCAGTTGCCTTTGGAAAAAACACCTTTCGGACAGCCAAGTCACCTATTAGGACAATGTTAATCAGCTCCTGCCTGAACCCTACAGAATGTGGGTAAAGAAAGGGATGTTTGAAGAATCCTTAATGTAGTTTAACGCTGGCAGATAATGCATCAATGTTTTAAAATGCATTTCAATATAGCTCTCTTATTATGTGAAGTAGAAGGAGCCCAGAACAACAGATTTGCAGCGCTGCTGACAGTCAGACTCATGGGATAACAGAATTGTGGCTTGTTTTATGAGGGGACAAAATCTTTTATAAACAAAAAGGATCATAAGGAGGAAAAAATTAACCTTCCATTTAATTTTTCCATCTGCTCTCGGTTGGTGGCAACATCCAAGACAGCCTAAAGCATCGTGATAAAATTAATTTGGTTTACTTTAAATTCATCACAAATGAACTGCATATTCACACACACACACACACACACACACACACACACACACACACACATGCATAGATGTAAATTTCCATTAGTTCTCCCTGAAGCCAAAAGTAGCTAAACAAATTGTCAAACTTCTGATGTTTTCAGTGTGCTTAATCATACATGGATGAAAAACAAAACTTGAAATTTGCTTGTCCCCAAAGGTGGCTTTTCATGCAACCTTGCATAATTGTATTCAGGATAAAAATTGGGATGTGAATTGTGGCATCCCATTTATGTTCGCCTTGCCTTCTCCTTTTCTAGCTCTATTTTATTATCATAATCTATTATTTCTGCCATATAAAATGATGTATTGGGAATGTATCTCCCATATAAAAGGAAGATCAGGATATATTGATACCTGTGTTTTCTTTCTATATATCTAAAGCTGTGGTAGAACAGTCCTGTGAGGGAAGAAAAGAAAAAAAAGATCACTATTTTATATCCTTTTGGGTCATGCAGAAGGGAAAAATTCAACTGTGTTGTCTGTATTTTATGTCCCTTATTAAATCCTTCCTTCTTGTTGCTGACAATGGAAAGGAAGTAAACTATGTGGAACAAAAATGATCTTCAATTCAGTTGATCAATATTTTCATCAGATTTATCTTTGATCATTTGTTGTCCTCTCTAGTCCTGGACAGATCCATAGTCACAGGAAGTTCTTTCTGAAGTCAAATCTTCTGGAAGCCACTCAAGGGCTACCTTTGTCATAATCCTGAGGATCCCAGCAAACCAGTGCTATTCTAAGATAACTTCATCACTGTGGTTATTTTATTCTGCCTTGTGACCTGGTGGTTGGTGTATTTTAATATGACTGCTTTATATTTTACCAATGATTGTTTTTACATTATTTTATTTAATTCTTGTACACCACCCAGAGTCATTTTCTGTGAGATGAGCAGCTGTATAAATTTAATGAATAAATCAGTAAAGGTAAATGGATCTTGGAGACTAGAAAGATGGATCGTGTTCAGGAGTGGTTTTCACTTACCTGGTTCCCGTGTGTGTGTGTGTGTGTGTATGTGTGTGTGTGTGTACCCACACTCTCACTTTGCTCTCATGCGCCTCATCCACACATACATTCAGCCTTCCGCGCATGCGCTTTGTGCAAAATACATCCCTAAATAGGATGAAAGACAGCCAGGGTAGGTGGGCAGGCCCACCCGCAATTTCTACTACCGGTTCAGGCAAACCGGTCTAAATTGGTAGAATACCACTCTGATTGTGTTCCATCGTCAGAAGGACTTCTCCAAGGTCTCCTTCAAGGGTGAAAAAGGTCTTCATCTTTGAAGAAGAATTGAAACTCTCATGGATTTTACATATTGAGCTTGTATGGAAGTCGGCTTAATGGGACAAATCACATCTTTTCTTGGAAATCAGTATTTATGTTTCTGAGCACAAAATCAACCTAACTATGCTTTCTTCTCTGCAAAAGACATTTCAAGAAGCAAAGAGCAGTAAAACCAGGAATATGGATCTGATCCATTCAGATTGTCCAACCAGATTTGGATATCTAAAAAAACTAGTAATTTCACTAAGTGATGGAACTAAATTAGCCATTTACCATGCTTGTGACGAATGGGATTTGATTCATTGCAGTAAAGAGGACTTTAGATTCTAACTCTTTGAATTTCATTAAATGTTGCTGTGGAGGGTTATGTTACTTCTTCTTTTATAATGTATTTTCTCTTCTTTCACTCTGTAAATTGCATATAATTTATTTATTTATTTGTCTTGTATGCCGCCCACTCCCGGAGGACTCCGGGTGGCTCACAAAAGACAAGGGAAAGGGGGGAATGAGACAAAGACAACATATTAAAAACAAAACCAACATTCACAATTTCCATGGAGGTAGATGCTTCTCAGCTCCCCCCAGCCTGCTGGAACAGCCAGGACTTGGTGGCTTTGCGGAAGGCCGGGAGGGTAGTAAGGGTCCGGATCTCAACAGGGAGCTCGTTCCAGAGGGCTGGAGCTGCAACAGAGAAGGCTCTCCCCCGGGGAGTCGCCAGCCGACATTGGCTGGCAGATGGAATCCGGAGGAGACCCAACCTGTGCAATCTAATTGGTCTGAGAGAGGTAATTGGCAGGAGGCGGTCTCTCATAATGCAAGCAATGTATTTTATATACATATATTGTATATAGTAGCATTAGGCACTCTTGGCCAGTTTTTTCTGTTAAGGTAGGCAGCATCTGCAAGGATCACAGTGATCAATGTCTGACATTCAGGCAGGCAGCTTCGCGTCTCCTCTGAAAAGCAGATTTTAGGCAGATGAGTAGCAGACAGACAAGGAGGAGGAAGGTTGGCCGGGAAGAATCCAGCTAACGCAAAGCACCGACTTGCGATGAGTCTCCCAGAAAGGTCTGGAATTAGTAGAGCGATGGAGAAGGCATCTTGGCGGGAAGCCAGATATAACAGGGCAGCTGTTGAGAGAGGCAGCCAGATCAGGACACAACTGAAAGATCAACTAAACTGCTAGGCATACTGTAGACACAAGGACACTGCCTGGAGATCCTTAAAGCTTAATGTTAAAGACTGACAATAATCAAGATACAGTAGAGGTTCAGTTTTCAGGACTGAAACTGGAGCAACAGCAGCAGCAACAGCAACATCAAAACTTGAAGCATCCACTGTGCGTCCTTGGGTACAAAGTAGCATCCTTAGTCTGATGCCCTCCACATGAACAGGGACTACAATTGTCAGAAATCCTGGCTGGAAGTTCTTGGTATTAGAGACACAAGTTATTCAAATTGGTCTTAGGAACCCCCCCACCCTGTGTGTGTGTGTGTGTGTGTGAGAGAGAGAGAGAGAGAGAGAGAGAGAGACAGACAGACAGACAGACAGACAGACAGACATGCACAAACTGACAACTCACATAGGATTTACTCTAGAGATGCTCACATGATGAGCAGATTCCCCTTACATTGAATTAGAATTTTGCTCCATTCCAGGTATTCTCTTTCATCAGCAGTGCTTCCATGGTGCCCTTAAACCAGTTTACCTGCTTGAGCCATTGGTTTACAGTGGCACCATCACAAAAAGAGCTTTGTGGTAGCTATTCTTGCTAGATATCTTTGCAGTGCAGATGACCAGCAGGACACCAGTTATGACTTTTCCTTCCAGCCCCTCAATGCATAGTTTTTGAAATAATTTATTCTTCAGATTTGCACTCCATTCTGTTGCTAGATACCACGAGCCGTAGTATTATTCAGGGGTGTGTGTGAAAGGGATGATGTATGATTTGTTTTAAGCTTATTTAAACTAATCAAACTGACTTTTATTACGTATATGCATATTAATAGCTACAATTAATTTTAGCTTAATTACTTTGGATTTTTGCACCATTAACGTTCAAGCCCTGAACAGTCACTTCACTGAAGTTCATACTTCTCTGCTTGCCTTCCAGAAATATATAAAATATATAGCATAATATCTCCATTTTTCTCAATCAAACACTTTTTTCAATTCAAGCTAGAGCACAACTTCAGGTACACATAGAGGTTCAGATTAACGGATGTTTTGATAGATATTCCTTAAAGCAAATGGAGAAGTTGACAATTTGTTTAGGCTCTTTGTTCACAAATCAATTAGCACAAAGCATTCTGTACAGACCTATTCATTTGTATTATTTTTGAAAGCCCACACCCATTAGCAACCCTTCTTAATATTGCTGTCAGTCAATTAGTATACATGGTTTGGATACCAAATCCACTCCGGAGCATCCTAATTCTTGGGAAATCTGGTTTGTATTATTAATTGTGTGTACCCCTTGATCCTGAACTTCCTCTACATTTCATTTGAATATCTATGTACCCTTTTGGGAAAAGCCAACCTCTCCATTGCCTGCAATCCCATTAGCTGAGGTGGCACAGTGGATAGACTGCAGTATTGCAGGCTACTTCTGCTGACAGACGGCTACCTGCAATATCGCATCTCAAATTTCACCAGGCTCAAGGTTGACTCAACCTTCCATCCTTCCGAGGAGGGTAAAATGAGGACCCAGATTGCTGGGGGCAATATGCTGACTCTGTAAACTGCTTAGAGAGGGCTGTAAAAGCACCATGAAGCAGTATATAAGTCTAAGTGCTATTGCTATTGCTATTATCCACTCGATTAGGAGAAGATCTGTCCATTTCTTAAGAAAATGCTAACGGCCGTGAAGCTTTATCTGGCATGAAACTCTTCAGTCATGCTCTGTACATTATTGAAATGTGTCTCACTTTGAACTATGACCTCAGTTCGGCCTTATCTGTTGGTTCATTCATAAATTTACCCATTGACACTCATAAAAGACCAGAAATGTATATTTAACACATACTATAATTTTTATTATTTATAATTGCCTCTTTTTCTCTTCTTCTCTTTCTCGTTCTTCAGAATATCTTTCTCTGGAAATAAAAAAAATTGAATCAGCTATTTGAGAATCTTCACATAGGTTACAGATAATGGGAACAGTAATAACCTAGACACAAAAACATGAATGAGCTTGCAGAAACAATTGTCTGAAACACACTAAAGACTTTCCTGGGACGGCAGTGAGCTTTAAGAGAGATTCAACTTATTGCAATGCACTTTTTTGTACAAAGTGGCAGATTTTATTATATTTCCTCCAACTCGGTGTGAACATGAGAAGCCCCATAATCTGACTCACTTAATCTGCCTGTCTTTTTGAAAGCACCCTAGAAGATTCATACTGACATCATCAGCCCTACTCATCTCAAATGTGTGAACAAATTTCACTCCCCATCAAGGAATATTGGCAGCAGGACCTCAGTCTGAGGCCGAGAAGGATCTGTGCCAAAGATTCATGGCTTGATCCTAGATTAAATACTGCAGAGCTGAGTGGGGTGGGGGGTGGGGGGTGGGAAACCAAATAAGGCTCCAGAACCCAAACCACAGCACTAAGATTATGATTAGAACAAAATCTTCAAAGCAAATCCTCACCAGTTGGTCATTATCCTCTATGTTTTCTCGTTCACACATTTCTGCCGCCTTTGGGGTGGGAGGAAATGCTGTGTCTTCCCCACATACTTTTGAGGCAAACCTCATCAGTCAGCAATTATAAGATTTTTTGCCATGAGTACAAGGATTTCATCAGAGTGATGTTTTTCAGTGGGTATGCCTTTGTCTGCCACTCTCCTCGTGGGCTGCTACTGAATAGAAGGCAGACATTACTCAGAGTGGGAATGGCGACTGTCTCTGCTACTCTTCACTGAGGCTTTATTTCAAACGCACGCTTTGCTAGCCAAGTTTGCATGGGCCCTTTATTCTGGCATCATCTCAAGCCCTTCAGATCTATTGATTGGTAACAAGATAGTACTTTGTGCTTTTCTTCCCTTCTTTTCATTAATCCACTTCTTTGCAGCAGGCATTAATATTGCATTTTCATCCCCTATGAAGCAAAAAAATTCAGAATGCTGGCAATCTACATGCCATCTCCCATTTGAAGACTGAGCTATTGTTGTTATAAAGGCTGCTTCATCACTGTCTCTCCTCTCTTTCCTGACAAATGTTGGAGCTGAGAAAATGTACTATTATGGGATGTATTTAGTTATGACTGCCAAAATTAAAATTTAAGGTTTACAGCATGTTCTAAGAAATCAGTTAATAAATAGGTAAAACTTACTCTGTTAGAATTCCACTAATGGCTAGTAAAAATGACCTGTGAAGTGATTCAGTTTGGTTTAGTATAATTTTACACTAAGAAAACCATTTACTACACTAAGAATACACTCAGACAGAGGCACAGAAACATATTCATTTGTTTCTGTTTTATGTGTGTGTTAGAGGTAGGTTCCTACTGGTTCGGCCGAACCGATAGTGGTATGCTGGCTTGGGTTGCTGCAGAGACCCAGGCTGGCCAAGCCCCCAAACTGGTTGCTCGGTTGCCACTGTCGCCTCCGCCATCTTTTTTTTAAGTTCTGCACATGTGCAGAACAATTTCCATTGAACTGTGCATGTGCACGCAAAGCGCACACATGAGCAAACTGGCAGTAATGCCGTCTAGAACTCACCCCTGGTGTGTGTGTGTGTATGTATCAATTTACACACATAAATATAGAGACATTCATACATATCAACTTATTTATTTATATAAATGTATACATGTGAATACACATCAAATGGTAGAATATTAAAATATATCTTTATTCATAATTTTTACTGCTTTTACTTTACCTACAGCTGTGTGATACATGTGAACAACAAAATAAGACACCAACTTTACCATCTATCAACCAAAAAAGGGAAAATATTAAAAGATGAGAAAACAAATAAACAGAGTTCCTACGTATTTCCACATGCCCTAATGATATAGAAGTGTACTATGTAAAGACTAAAGATGATGAGACAAGCTTCAATTCTCAGATCTAAAGATAAACAGACAGACAGACATATGATAGGTGGGTGGGTGAGTAGATGGATGGATGGATGGATGGATGGATAGATAGATGATGGATAGACAGATAAGTAGGTAGGTAGGTAGGTAGGTAGATAGGTAGATAGGTAGGTAGGTAGGCAGGCAGACAGACAGACAGACAGACAGATTGTTTGATTCCTGTTTTTTCTTTTCTTTTTTTTGCAGAAATCAGACAGATCTTCCCTGTGAATATAACTTTTATCTTGTCTTCAGTAAATCAGCTTATTCAGTGGTTTCATGTCTGTGTTCTTTTGCTGGAAGTAAAGTACCTGAAGAAGAATCAAAATGTATGGCCATGACAGTCTTGAAGTCTGACAGTTATGTATCTTTTGACATTGCAAAGTACTATTGGAGATAACTTAGCCCTGTTTGCTGGACACATTGTAAAATAATAAAAGTTGGCCACTTCTTGATTATATAGAACAAGTGCAGAATCGGAGAGCAGGCAAGGCCACACTGAAGCTGGGTAGCAAGCTAGGGTTCATATTACCAAGAGAGGACAGGATCAGGATGTAAATTAAATTAATTAATTTAACTTTGCTAAGATCACGTAAAACTGGAGAATATGAATATGTGCACATGCATATACAGTAATTAATTAATTAAATTTGATATGGCCACATGTAACTGGAGAATATGACCATATGCATATGCACAGCCAGTAATTAATTTAAATAAATGGCTATTTATTCATGCGTATACATTCATATTCTCCAGTTACTCAATTTATTCTCCCTAATCAATATGTAACACACTCTTGAAAATATCACTCCACTTGCTCATCATTTTGTAAAAGCCGTTCTGATTTTTCTCTGTGCCTTTCTTAGTGTTGGTTTCTCCTTTCTATTTTTCCCCTCCAGGATTCTTGCTCACCTAAATTAGCTCTTAGAGCTGGTCAGCATCTGGAACAGCTCTTCAAGCTGCACATACAGTAATAATGTTGTATTGACTTCCCTACTTGCATGTTATTTTGTAAAGACATTGTTTTTCAAAGTCTGATTTTGCCCGCCCATACTGCCTAGCTGTATAAATGTAATCCTTGACATCCTATGCCCACAATTGAGCCCAAAGTTTCTGTTGGTAAGTGAGACATTTGTTAAGTGAGTTTTGCCTCATTTTATGACCTTTTTTGTTAAGTGAATCACTGCCGTTGTTGTTAGTAACACAGTTGTTAAGTGAATCTGGCTTTCCCATTGAGTTTGCTTGTCAGAAGGTCGCAAAAGGGGATCACATGACCCCAAGACACTGCAACCATCATAAATATGAATCAGTTGTCAAGCACCTGATTGTTGATCACATGAGCAACGGGATGCTTCAGCGGTTATAAGTGTAAAAAATGGTCATCACTCATTTTTTCTATGCTGTTGTAACTTTGAACAGTCACTAAATGAACTGTTGTAAGTGTGTGTGTGTGTGTGTGTGTGTGTGTGTGTGTGTATGTATGTATGTATGTATGTATGTATGTATGTATGTATGTATGGTGTCACAACCCCTGGTATGCCCAAATATGGGAGGAAGCATACTGCTTCCTTTCTCTATCGGCTCATCACAAGAGACCATCCAGACAGAAAGCCATTATTTTTACTGTTGCCTTTTTACATTTGTGTTGCATTTGTGCTGATAAATAAATAAAGGGAGACTAGTATAGATCTATTTCAAGCTATTTAGCTCTCATCAGCTTAATGGGATTCGAACCTGGGCTTTCTGTCTGGATGGTCTCTTGTGATGAGCCGATAGACAGAGAAAGGAAGCAGTATGCTTTCTCCCATATTTGGGCATACCAGGGGTTGTGACACAATACATACCTATTTCCCTGGCTTAGCTGATAAAGGAGGAGAACCTGTGGCCTAGTGGCTAATACAGCTGCCTAATATGTAATACAGCCCAGGTTCGAATCCCAGTAAGGGTATGGCTAGCTGATGAGAGCTAAATAGCTTGAAATAGATCTATACTAGTCTCCCTTTATTTATTTATCAGCACAAATACAACATACACACACACACACACACATACACACACACACACATATGATCAAGGCACTCAAGCTATTACATAGCCCAGTATTGTTAAGTTATCATTACTTAACAATACTTAAGTAGGTATTGTTAAGTATCTACTATAGGTAAGTACATATTGTTAAGTAACTAAGTTAAAGCACTATTTCATGTTTTATTTGGGGTAGAGTAATGCCAAATGAATGACAAGCATACCACAGACAATTCTAGTCTCTAAACCAGTAATTTCCAGATTTGTGATGCTCCAAAAAGAATAAAACATATAGGATTCGAAAAATCATTATATCATTCCTAGACATAACTTCTTCTCTCTTTTTTTAGTGAAATGATATGGTTTCTTTGCCTTCAGGAACCGAGGCAGAGAACTGGGACTTGCCCAAGGCCACACAGTCATTTCAGAGATTTGTGTCAAGCTATCTATCTAGAGAATTCCTATTTTCACTTTGGGTCCCCCCTGAGAAACTGCCTTTGTATGCAATCAACAAAATGATCCTTGCCAAAGTCTCCTACTACAGTAGTGCTGTTCATACATTATGAAAAAGCTCTTACAACTCTTCTGTATGAAAAGTCAACAGTTCTTGTAGATTTACAGATAGATACCAAATTAATATATAGCAAGAGATACAAAGATGGGTAGCTATAGAAAAGCAGGAATCCCTTATTAAACAGATGGGCCAACACAATCCTTGGTAGAAACTTTCTGAGATCCCTTTGGATGCAGGTTTGCATGGTTCTTCTCTTTGCCATGAAGGGTAAGTCATGCTGTATTCCAGAAATGCCTCTATTGCCATGGCAATGGTTATTAATAGCCAGCTATTCAATTTGTACAGCATATGGGATCTATAAAAAGCAAAACTATTAATACAGCAAGGAATTTTCCCACGGTAAAAAAAAAAGGAAAGAAATTATAGTTGACGTTTATTCGTAAGAATGCTGCAAATGCAAGATTTGTTTCCGCCTTACCTTTGTTGAGCTCTTTCATATAAAGTTGTGGTTGGTGTGTTTGCTGTGGGGGATTGAGTAAATTGCTATGTTGTGTGATTACCGTGCCCTTTCCCTTATAACAGGGTGCTCAATCTTGGCGTGCCTTGATTAACACCTTTGCCTACTATGGCTCAAGTTATCGTTCTTCTCGTGGTACAAAATTAGTAACCTTCCTTTGTTTACAGAAAATGATCAATGGAAACTCTGGACTGGCAAAGCAAAAGGCATGGAGGGAAATATCTTACCTTAGAATTCTCTGATAATGAAGGCTATGTTTGCTAAGGTTAGTCCCAGCTACAAAAGTTGCCGTTTGAAGTGATGTTAATGAAAGATGCCAGTCATTATTTTTCCCTCTTGCTACAGAGTCAATTACTATACTGATGTCTCAGCAGTTCAGCTGCTTCATGGTAATTCTTTCCCCCCTGGTCCATTTGCAATATGTGAGATTTTCTTTAAATGGTTGTTCCTTCCATCTTGCTACCAGGTTACCTATACTCTAGAAACAATTGCATTCCTTAGATTGAATGCTAGTAGTAGAAAGTCATTATTTCAGTCAATGAAGCATCATGTATGACTCGAATATGGCTCGTTGTGCACATGATTTTATGTGCACGCAGCTTTTTTTTCTTCATTTCCCATAATGGAAAAGATTTGAATAGGTTTTTTTTTAAAGGCCATGTTAACTTTTGAGATCCTGAGAGAATTTGTCTTGAATTGGAACTTTTTCAGTACAGCCCTATATATAAGGTTTAAATAAAACATATTTTCAAGCAACCTTAAATGCCACCAGCCTAAAGTCACATTAATTATTTTTTTTAATATTTATAACTATATGGGTGGGAAACAGGTATGGATAAAACCCTTATCTGAAATTTTGTGGAGTGCTGCCAGAAGAAACAAAAAAAGTTCTGGGTATGATTTATGAGGCTCTTGACTGACTGACTGACTGATTGATTGATTGATTCGTTTGTTCATATATTCTACTTGTATACTGCTGAATCAATAAAAACTCATAGTACTTTTCAATTATGCAGATGAACAATAATTCATTTAAAACATCCACAGAAAATAAATCAGTAATTACAGGAAATGTAATAGCAATATCACTTAGACTTATATACCACTTCATAGTGCTTTTACAGCTCTCTAAGTGGTAATAATAAAGTAATAATAAAATTATATAGCAAAGGTACAAAATTGCAATGAATCAATTAATTTAAATATATAAATATGATAAGATGGCAACAAGCCACTTATCTCCAAATAGGCCTGGGAAAATACTTGTTTTAAGCAACTTCTTGAATCTTGAAGAGAGGAGAAAACCTTGACCTCCATTCCTGGCTCATGAAACCTATATCCATTTGTTCAGATATATGGTTATCAGTATCTACCTATCCATCTATCTATCTATTTATCCACCCATGTCTGTCTGTCTGTCTGTCTGTCTGTCTGTCAATGTGTCATCCATCTAATCTATCTCAATAGTTTCAAACTTGTGAAGACTTGTCTTCTTGCTCAGGTCAAAATGAAAGTGTTTCACTTCTTTGAGAGAATCTGAACCCTATTGATAGGCAAAAAAACATTAAACACATTCCGTACCATGGGACCTCTGGTAACACAAAAGAATATAACTGTGTTGATGAGGCTCCTGTCAAAAGCTTCTAAGGTTCCATTTACTTTATAGATTTTTTTTTCTTTTCATTGATGCTTTTTATTATTTTGAGTAGGACTGGATGAAGGGTCAGCGAAGCTCTTTCACAAATATCATTGGAAGCAAATATCTGAAAAAGGTGTGAGAACTAAATACAGGTGTGGACCTTCTTCCTTATCAAAAGGAGGAAACCAACCTCACACACACACACTATTGTTTGCACACAAAATCAGTAAACTGATAAGCTGGTTTCACCCTCCAAGAGATGAATTCAATTTCATGTGATGTGTCAACAAGGGCAAAATGTGTCAATTGATCATTAGCAGTGATATCAATAGGCACGATAAATTTCAGTGGGTCCTCCCTATTTTGGTGCAAATTTATATATTAAAACAAAAAATATATTCAATAAAGTACTCCATTTTAACAGTTGATACTTTCCTTTAAAGGCAGTAAATCCAGTTTCTTCAGACTTCTGCTATTGCATTTCTATGTCATTATCAGCTTCTGGCTGATAATAACAGTAAGCATTAGCCATGCATTGAAGGAATCATTAAAGTAGATCTACAAAGCTAGTGAAGATACATAAAAGAAAAATAGAGGAGGACTCTACCATTTAAGTTAACACAAATAGGCTTGCCATATATCCTGCTTGATTTAGGGCAGTCCATTGCTTGAAGGCAGCCTCTGTTCAAAAGATAGTTCATTCCACTGTGGCCATCAGGAATCAGGAAAATGAAAACAATCTGGAGCTTAATGATTATCATTCAAGACTTCCCCAATGGACTCCAGATAAAGCAGGCCTACAGAAGATTACCATATTTTTTTAGATTATAAGACACACTTTTCCTCCCTAAAAGAGGGTGAAAATTTGGGTGCATCTTATACACTGAATGTAGCCCCAGCCACCCACCGGACCTCACCCTTTGGCCTCCGCCTATGGGGCTTGGGGAAGTGGCAATAGTCTATGGCAATCCCTGCAGCCGGAAACAGATGATCACCAGGAGGTCCGTGCTGAAGCTGAAATTGAAAGTGAAATGGGCTGTTTGCTGTTTGCTGCAAGGAGGCAAATTGCTGGGAGGCAGAAGTAGATTTTTTCTTTTCTTGTGCTAATCAGGCTAAACTGAAACAGGCTGTTTGCTGCAAGGAGTTAAGTCAATAACTATAAATGCCTATATAATGTTCAAATTATTAGACTTATTTTTTAAAGACTGCTTTATTATTGTTCCAGATAACTTAACAAAATGATGAAGCTTTTTAAAATAAATGCTTAATTTGAAGAGGCCCAGTGCTATTGTATTTTCTTTTAAATAATGTATACTTGCAGAATGCCATATCAATTTTAACAGCATCAAGTATAGTCTGAAATGTAACACCACAAACAATGTGTATCATCTGTACTGTTTGCTGTTTGCAGCAAGGAGACAAATTGCTCGGAGGCAGAGGCAGATTTTTTTATCCTTGTTTTCCTCCCCAAAAGCTAGGTGCATTTTATACTTTGGAGCGTTTTATACTCCAAAAAATATGGTACATGGTCATAGTATAAGGTAACCAGACGTCCTGCTTTTGGCGGGACAGTCCCAATTTTTTAAAATTTGTCCTGCGTCCCGTGGCATGTTCAAAAGTTTCGATTTTTCAAACGGCTACACACATGGCAAGAAAACACTGTGCCACAGTTTGCAACTGCCGCACAGTGATTTCTACTGTCACAGGCTCCAGAAGCTCGGGAGGTCCTTTGCAGGCAGCTAGAACTGGGGATTAGTGGCGTGGGGTCAGGTCTGCGGAGCGGAGGGCTGAGCTGGGCAAAGTGAGGGTTTTTTTTTGAGGGAGAAGTCCTGGCTTGGCTGCAGCTTCCTGTTCCCCGAAATCTGAAGGGCTTCCCCAAAGCCCCCAGTGCTCGGTCCCGGGCCAAGCAGCTTAGCCATCGGAAGTTGTTTTTTTTTGGCCCGCTTCTCTTGGGTGCCACTCTTCCTGCAGCCATGCCGGTCTTCCACGTCCGCACCATCGAGAGCATTCTGGAGCCGGTGGCCCAGCAGATCTCCCACCTGGTCATCATGCACAAGGACGGTGAGGTAGACGGCAAGGCCATCCCGAACCTCACCGCATTGGTGGCCGCCGTGCAAGCCGCTGTCAGCAACCTGGTCCAGGTGAGCCGAGGGGAGGCAGACGGGGATCCGGTTGGGAGAGGCTGGTGATGGGGGTGGCTTTTGAAAGGGTTGGGGGCATTGGGGGAAGGCAATCGGGGGAAAGTTGCTTTACATTCTTGGTTCGCTCTCCCCGGCCCGGAGCAGACCGTTCTTGGGAAAGCCGGGTTCTTCCTCCCTCCCTCCCTTCTCTTCTCTTCCTCCCTTTCCCCTTCCTCCCTTTTGCCTCCCTCCCATCTTTCCTTCCCTCCCTTCTTTCCTTCCTTCCTTTCTTCCTTCCTTCTCCTCCCTTTCTCCCTCCCTTCCTCTTTCCCTCTTTCTTTCCTTCCCTATCTACCTTCCCTTCCTTCCTTCCTTCTCCCTTCCTTCATCCTTCCCTCCTTTCCTTCCCTATCTACCTTCCCTTCCTTCTTTCCTTCCTTTCTTCCTTCCTTCTTCTCCCTTTCTCCTCCCTCCCTCTTCCCTCCTTCTTTCCTTCCCTACCTTATCTTCCTTCTTTCTTTCCTTCCTTCCTTCTCCTCCCTCCCCTTTCCATCCTGTAAACTGTTCAGAGAGGGCTGTAAAAGCACCATGAAGCATTACCCCTGCCTCCTCCTCCTCCTCTGCCGTGCTTTTGAGGAGCCATGAGGCCCCGGGAGCCAGTAGAGATCTGGACCCTTACTACCCTCCTGGCCTTCCGCAAAGCCACCAAGTCCTGGCTGCTCCAGCAGGCCGGGAGGCTTGTGAAACATCCAGCCCCATAGAAATTGTGAATGTTGAGCCTTTTTTTAAAGTGTTGTCTTGTCTATTTATCCCCTTTCCCTTGTCTGATGTGAGCCGCCCGGAGTCCTCCGGGAGTGGGCGGCATACAAGACAAATAAAATGAAATGAAAATGAAATGAAGTAGGAAGGCGGCGGAGGGGGCGGGAGGAGGAAAAAAAAGGCCCCATGGCTCCTCAAAAGCACAGTGGAGGAGGAGGTGGCGGCGGCAGGGATAGCACTTCATGGTGCTTTTACAGCCCCCCCCTTTTTTTTACAGTTCAGGTGCTCCGAGCCCCCCCCCCCATCAATGGTGTCCCGCTTTACCCATCTTAAAATCTGGTCACTTATCATAGTATAGTATACATGATTTAGAAATACTGTACAGAACAATATGCCTATTTAAAAAAACAACGGATTAACCAATTGGTCGATTGAATGAATGAATATACTTCTATGCCACTGCAATCAAATTACTCTGAGCAGCTTACAATGGAACAATTAAACTTAAGTATGGATCTCTGCATATATTCTCCTTCCTTATGACTCTTAGAGTTTCCCTTCATCAATCACCTTTTTGTTTTGTTTTTTCAAGAATAATTAAAGAAGGGGAGGTAGTGAACTGTAAAGCAAAATGGCACCCTCAATATTTAATGTTTGTAGAAGTTGGAAATAGCATTTGTCTACAGCACAATTTTTTTTTGGGTGGGCATGAATACTGTATCCACCTGCATCTCTGCCAAACCTAGACTTTTGGTAGGGATTATCCAAAATAATTAAAGGATGGTGATATGGGAAAGATCTTTGTGACTGGCTATGTCCACCATGGAATTAGGAATGCCCACATTTTAAAGATTTTCAATCAGTCCAAGAAGTTGGGGAATCTGCTGTATACATATGAATGTTACACGTGCGCATTTTATGCAAATGTTACATTTCTAAAATGACTTATTTCTACTTTTTGTGTCTATTTGGAGACACAAAAGTAATGGAGAAGTAATCTTTGGGTGTCTTTGTGACATGCCAGTGGCTGGTTGGGGCTGAAGCAAGCCCACGTCCACTTCCTGTGAATGTATCCCGACTTTTCCAGTGAAGACAGTATAGTAGAAGCTCTGCATTGTTGAAGGTATTGAGCAGGGGTGAAATGCTACTGGTTCGGACCAATTCGCCCAAACTGGTAGTAAAAAAATGCCACTGGTTCAGGCGAACTGGTATTTCAGACTATCAGCTGTGACACATCATTTATATTAGCTAGAAAGCAGGATTTCCTTCTTTCTAGCTAATCTAAATCATGTGGCATAGCGGATTCCCCCCCTCCCGCTGTTCTACTTACCTTTCAGGCATGCTCAGTAGCAGGCTCTGCCCACCCGCCTAGATGTCATCACATTCATTTTTGATGCTCTGCGCATGCTCATTCATATTTGCAAACTGGTAGCGCAGGTAAGTAGATTTCACTCCTGGTATATTGAGCGATTTCATAAAGAAATATCTCTGAAACAATGACCCAGCAGAACGTGAGTTGTGTAGTCCCCAGCTAAAACCAGGAATATCTACAATCAGATATTCTTCTGAGTCTTTGAATTGATACTTTCTCATAGACACCTGAAGGAATCTCTGAGGATGACTGCTGGATTAAAAAGCTTTTGGCCTGATCCAACAAAGCATTCCTTAAGTTCTATCTCATCTTCACATAAGCAATCCTTGGAATGAAGACAAAAAGGCATCTAAAAGAACAAGAGAATGGAAATGTCTCTGCATTTCTCCCCCATCCAGAATAGTTTTACAATCTATCCAACAGCAGGACTTGTTCATGACAAATGTGAAAGGGTTTCAAAGATTAACAACCATTTTTAAAGTTCTCTGCCAGAATTTGAGTACAATTAAAACCCTTCTGTTTGGAACATCTTTGTTTTTAAATTGGTCAATTATTGTTTGCTTTTTTTCTTGCAAATGTCTTTGTCAAGAGGTTTTTTTTGGATTTAGAGATGGTAAGTAAAAGTCCTAGTGGTTTTCAGATCAATAAAAATTTCTGTTTGTGACACAAATAAGATGTATTTTTCCAGTTTGTGGAAATACGGCTTAATGTTTTCATTCTTTCTCTTAAAAGAATTCTAAATACAAAACAGAATTCTATCATACTTTGAGCAATGGACTAATATGTCTGTAACTTTGCATAGATTACTACTTTGCAAATCACTGCCAGATGATCATATATAAATTTAAAAAATGAGATCATGTTGCCTAAATTAGATTTATTTTTAAAAAAAATGTGTCTGACTTTAAGAGGCAAATAGGGATAGAAGTCATATGCCGTGTAAAAGTTGCACAGCTTGAGCTAATTAAGTTACCATAATATTAAAAAAAGATATCAGGAATAGATAGAAGTGATGGTGTTTCATAGAATTAAGGAAGATCTTAGAAGTCATCTAGGCCAATCTCAGTATAATCTAGACTACTTCTGATAGATGTCTATCCAGAATCGGCCTGAAGACTTCTCAAGAATGAGAATTCATCATATCAGCTGGCAACTTGTTTCAGTGGCTGACACCTCATTTGGCTATGAAATTTCTACTGATGTCTAGCCTAAATTTCTTTTCTTGCAGTTTTTATCCACTAGTTCTAATCTTGCTCTCTGAGGCAATAGAAAATCAATCAAATTCTACTTCTATGGGACATCATAGAATCATGGCCTCAAGGTGACTCTTTTATAAGCTAAATATATCCAGTATCTTTAATTCTTTATCATAAGGCTTGATTTCTATGCTCCTTACCCTCTTGGTAGTCATTTTCCAAACTCATTCCAATTTATTACTGTCCAGTTTGAACTGCAATGTCCAGAACTGGACACTCGGCTGATAGAATGGAACTACGGTACTGTATCGCTTCCTGTGACCTACACTCTGCTATTGTTAATGCACCCAAGGTAACATTGGTCTTTTAGCAGTTTTTGCCAGAGGAGCACACTGCTGACTCATGTGGTTGATAGGGGCACCTGGATATTTTTCACATGTTCAGCTGGCAAGCTCAGTCTTCTATGTCCTTCACTTGTGCCTTTCCTTTTTTTCAACAGAGATGTAGAATTTTACGTGGTTTTTTTTGTTATATCTCATCCTATTTATTTCAGTCCACTGTTCAGGTCCATCTAGATCAGGGGTGTCAAACTCATATCATCATGGTGTCATCATGTGGTGTCGTGACCCGTCAAAACTGCGCTCGACTAAGCCGCGCTCGACTAAGCCGCGCCCGATTAAACCGCGTCGCTGACATCATCAACAGGGCGACAACAGCCAGCACGGAGAAAGAAGGGCGCTTTAAATAGCGCTTTGAAAGCAAGCCGATTCAACTTAAGGTAAGGGTTAGCTTTAGGGTTAGCTTTAGGGTTAGATTTAGGGTTAGGTTAAGGGTTAGGGTTAGGTTTGGGGTTAGGTTAAGGGTTAGGGTTAGGTTTGGGGTTAGGTTAAGGGTTAGGGTTAGGTTTAGGGTTAGGGTTAGGTTTAGGATTAGATTTAGGGGGGTTAGGTTTAGGGGTTAATTTTAGGTTTAGGGTTTACAGCGTGCTTCTGTCTCCGCGCTGTTGTCGCCCTGTTGATGACATCAGCGACGCGGTTTAGTCGAGCACAGTTTAGTCGAGCGCGGTTTTGTGGTGGAACCATGTGGTGTATCATGACTTTTTTCCCTTTTGCTAAACTGGGCGTGCGTGTGGCCAGTGTATGATGCATCTGGCCTGCGGGCCGTGAGTCTGACAGCCCTGATCTAAATCTTTTTAAATCCTCTCTCTCTCTCTCTCCTCAAAAGCCTTAGTGCCTGTCCCAGGTTTGTGACATTTGCAATTGTGACACGTATCCCCTCAACTATTTCAGCCCAAGTCACTCATAAAAACAATGAGCATGACAGTATACAGGAAACATCCTTATGGCCCTTCACTTGATATTTTCCTCCTAACTGAAGTAGAGCCATTAATGAGAACCTTTTGAATGTAGCCATTCAGCTGATGGCGCGTCTGTCTAACAATAGTATTATATGTCCATATTGTACCATTTTAACAAGGCGGATATTATGGGAATCTCTGTCAAAGCTTTTCCTAATGTCCCCATTCTCTGTGGCATTCCCTTGATCTATAAATTTTAGGGGAAATTAGGAGCTGGATGGAATATTAAGTATGTTTGCCACCTTGAGTTATTTATAACAATAATAAAAGTAGTAAAATATAAAAAGAAACTATAATACAGAAATAGCTAAGGTTAGTTTGATACAGTTTGCTTATAACAAACCCATTTTGGCTGCTGGATTCCATCCAAGGGCTATAAACATGCTGTTTAATAATCTGTTGGAGAATCTTTCCCTATATAGAAAACCTGCTGATAGGCTTGGTGGTTTACCAGATCACCATTCTTCCATTTTTTGAAGATAGTGGCACATTAGATTTACTCTAGGTTTTTTTTTGAGCTCTTCAACTATTATTCAGAGTGATTCTAAGTTCACTTTTGTAAGTTCTTTCATTACTGTAGGATTTAATCCACCTGAACCTTGAGACCTCAATTAATGCAAATTCTCCTTTATCCCCTTCTTATCCATCCTTAACCACAATTCCCTAATTTTCCCAATGGCAACCAGGGTTCCATTTCTTTCTGAGAGAAGAGAGAAAGAAACAAAACAGTTCTGCTGATTATTAATTTTCCTTTTTCTTGTTGCGATATCACACTCAAATAATCCATTTTGCTGCTGGTATCTTTTGCAACCCTTGGCTCATTTTCAGTTTTAACCCTTCTGACACAATTTATAGAGATTATTTTGAATTCTTCTTTGATTATATTCATTTTTCTACAGAAGTTCCTTCATTTTCCTTCAACATTCTAGAGCTGAAGTGGGGAACCCTCTTTTCATAAAAAGAACCAGGATCCAAATGCACCCTTTTAAATTCTATTTATTGGGATTATTATGAAAATATAAATTGGGTATGTGTTCTGTAATTGGATGCAAGTCTAGATTGGCTAAGACCATTCAATAATATACATGAATATTTATTTAGATTCCAGATACTGAAATATAATTAGGTATGTAAGCTGGATCGTGTGGAAAAGAATTAAAGATAAGAATGTGAGCAGATACACGCACATACTGTATACACAATACATGGTACTGTATTTGTGAATTCACTAGTGCTGGACCCAAACAATAACAATACAAGATAATATTAACTTCAACTCTCACACTGGATGAAAAAGGATAGGAAGAGACATCAGAAGCCACTAGATATTATTTGCAGAAATTATCTATATAATTTCTGGTATGAAGTGGTATGAAACAAAATATGAAGCATTTTCTTCCAATCAGAGACATTCAAGCTGCCAATAGTAGCCATGATTGCTTCTATTCCTCATCATTCTCTCTCTGAAAATGATAGCATATTAGCTATGCAGGGAATAGAAGTATATTTCTTCTGTCTCGGAGTACTCAAATGATTCATTCATCATTCAACCTCTAGCTGATACCTTTGGTTCTTATCAGCTCCCCTCCATTCAATTCCTTTCTTAAACTCAAATTGTTCCTGCCAGTTTTAACCTCTGAATATCTGCTTGATATTATTGAAATGCAAAGGAGTCCAATTATTTGTTTCCCTTTTATGTGACTTAGCTGGGGCATCACTCTTCCTCTTCATGCAGGCTTGGAAATTAATGGAATACAACAGAGAAATATAGTAAAGTCTCCCTTATTTGTGAAACTGTCTAGGCCACAGCCTAAAACTGGATTGCAAATGAAATAACAATAGTACTTAGACTTATATACCACTTCACAGTTCTTTACAGCCCTCTCTAAGTGGTTTACAGAGTCAGCATATTGTCCCCAACAATTTGGGTCATTTTTTTTTCCTGAGAAAAGTTTTTTTATTTTTTATTTTTAACATACATATAATATAATCCAAAGCATACCTATACACCTTAACAAACATTTTTGAGTATTCAATAGTATATCAATTCTTTTTGCCATTAAGCCTCTTCAATTTTTATTTGCTCTTCTGCTTTCCATACATCATATTATAGTCTATTTCTTCTTCAGCTCTCCTCCTCTTCCCTACCTTCTTCTTCCCTCTACCCTCTCTCTCTCTTCTCTACTTTCCCTTGGTTTCTCCCTCTCCTTTCTTCTCTTTCCACACAATCCCTCTCTCCTACTCTTTTCCTTCCTTCTACTTCCCTCTCTCCTGTCTCCTTTCTCCATCTTTCTCTCCCTTCCATTCTCTATTTTACATAGTGTATTTCCACCTTTTAGCAAACCCCATTTAATATCAATGGAATTGATAATTATATTCCCAATGAAAGAAGCAAAAAAAATGTTTTCCATATTGCTAGTTTTTCTTTGAAATGTATACCTTTATATGAATTCCAATTGTTTCCTCTCTCCCCCCCATAACAACCTCTTTTTTGGTTGCAGTGCAAGATGGATTCAAACTTCCCGCTATCTTCATCCTGCTGTTACATATTTTTACATCATTAAGAGCCCCTATTTTGTTTCATTTTGTAATTTTAACTATATATTATTAGATGTATTTCCACATTTCCCTCCATTTTCCCCCTTCTTCTGATATCTTTCTCAACTAATATTTTTCTTATTTATAACCCGGCATAATCATTTCAACTTCCATTATTGATATGTATCAGCTGGCCTACTATCTTTATTCACCTTAGTTAATTAACCTTTAATTCTTTTTTTGCTTATAATCCTTTCTATATCATACACACATATTACATTTCAGTGTTACAGTTAATTAAAGTTCACAATAGTATATGCTTTACATTCTCCACCTCCTCCCCCCTCTCATCTATCAATTTATTATTTTCTGTTTCATTTATTTTTAAAAAATCTTAAATCCCAATCTCTGAACTTTCGTCGTAACCTCTTCAGGATTTCCTTTTGTCTCCTCAGCCTATTTTCCCTTTTTCTTTTCTTACTATATTTTCCTTCTGTAGTGAACTCTTTTCTTTCTTTCATCATGCTGCCTGTCTGTTCCATTCTTTTCTTTCTTTTTCCCTTTTTTGTTTTTTTATTGGGACACGTTCTTCCCTTGTCTTTATGTCCCTATTAAGTCCAATGAGATCCTTTATCTGCTTATTATTTCTCTCATTCTTTCTTGGTTTTTCTATCATTGGGTGTTCAATTTCATTTCTTTCCATAATAGTCAAATTATCATCCTTTCTCAACCCAAATGATTCATGCATAGTTTTCAACATTTTATATATATCTTTAAGATCACACCCCTCCATAATGCCTGACTTTTAATTTGCTATTTTCCTTCCTCAGAACATATCCCAATTCTTTATGTTTCAAAACTCTCCCTTCAAACAGAAAAGGAAAATGGTTTCATTGTAAAAAAAAAGTAGTCAAACTACTTGTGTTTTTTTAAAGTTCCAATCTCCTCGCAGCCGGAATCAGCTCTTCTCTTTTGTTCTTTCAAATGAGAAATGTAATAGAGATGTAAATGTAACCTTTAACTCAGAGAGACACAAAATGCAAATTGTAACAAAGGAGTACGAAAGGGGAGAGGATTTCTTCTTTAAATTTTGAAAGCAAGTCTCTTGGCTTTTGCTGTTAAATTCCAATTGTCAGCTTTTTCAGTTCCCAATTTTGTCTCTGCCTGGTAAAAGTTGTTTTTTTCTGGTAAGTCTACACTTCTTCAACTTTGCCCCCCACCCCCAGTCAGATATAAACTTTAATCTTTAACTCCACAAGAGCACAAAATACAAGTTGTAGTAAAGAAGCGGGGGTGGTGGTGGTGATGGTATTTTTCTTCGTAGTTGTTGGTTTTTTTTTCCTCTCCCTCCTCTTCAGCTTCTTCGTAATGTTTCTGTGGGGTTTGGGGTTTATCAATTACTTGCTATTGATGCAATGTCTTCAACTAGAGAGAAGATTCCCCCCCCCATATTAATAAAATATTCAGTCCTTCTTTTAATTTCGCTTTCTAAGTTAAATAGGCAGTCCTCTCTCTTTGGGCTTTGATGTTTTTAAATCGCCATCTTTTTTTCTTTCTCTTTGCTTTACTACGCAGTTCCCAATTTCTCCACTTGTGCTAATTTACATTTGAATTCTCTTCTAATCACAACTCCACTCTTATTCTATTGATGGGTTTTAAATCTTCTCACCCGGTCTTGTCGCTTTGTCCAGCCCTCACTCCTGTTCTCCTGCTTAGCCCAGTTGCCTCCAACTTTGTGACAGACATTTTATGTCTGCCTCCGTCATCGCCTGGTCATAGAGCTAGTCTCTCGCTTTTGAGGAACCTGTTTCTTTCCTCTTGGCCATTCGAGACGCTGCTCTTTTTTCACCTTCTCTCCAAGAAGGTTCTGGTCTAAATGACCCCCAGGCAGTGGTTTGTCAGCCCTGGAATTCACGGCCCCTCAGGAGCCATTTTCCCAGTCTGTCTCGTTGTGGTGCTAACCAGTGACGTGATTCCCAAATTGGATCCTCATTTTATCCACCCCGGAAGGATGGAAGGCTGAGTCAAACTTGATGAGATTTGAACTGCCAAATTGCAGCCAGCCGGCAGTCATCCAAAGTAGCCTGCAGTACTACATTCTAACCACTGTGTCACCACGGCTCAGTCTGGGGAGCCTTGTTTTGCATGCCCAGCTGGTTGACTCCCCCGGCGTCGCCAGTTTCTTTAGCATAGGGGGGCTGATGGCTGTGTCTCTGTGTGTGTGTGTGTGAGTCCTGCCACAGCAACAGCTGCTGCTGCTACCAGTACTACTACTACTACTACTGAGGCTGCCGCTGTTTCAGCTCTGTGTTGTTTTTTCCACTTTCAGCAAGTAACACCAAGGCTGGCACTTGAGGAGAGAGGTCCCACGATCAGCTTTCGGCCAAGGGGGCACAATCTGCAACAAAATTCAGTAACAGAGGCAGACTGAAGCAAAAATGCAGTCTTCTCCCTCTTAGGGCGGGGGGTGGATAAGGGTCACCGTGCATGGACAGGGGTGGGTAGGTGGGAATGGCAAGCAAGAATGGCATGATTCTTGTTCTAAAGAACTCGCTTTCCATCCATCTCCCCATGTCCCACCTCTCTTTCTCTCTCTTGCTTTCTCTCTTTCCCTGAAGCCTCTGGACAGAGGAAAATGCCCCTATAGGCAATCCGGAAGTCCGTTCCCAAACTTCTGGGTTGCCTGTAGGGCCATTTTTTTGCCCCCCGGGGGGCTAAGGGGAGCAGGGGAGGCTGTTTTTGCCCTCCCCAGGCTCCTAGAAAGCTTCTGGAGCCTGGGGAGGGTGAAAAACAGGTCCAGCATTCACCAAAAGCAGGGGGGTCATGCACACATGCATGGGGGTAATGCACATAGCATTATGGATGTGGCACACCTGAGCATGAACCCCCTGCACTCCCCTCGCTTTTGGTACGTGATGGCAAAATTTTTAGCCATCACTGCCCTAGATATTAAATGTCTGCCATGGCTAAGTGTAGTAGAATCTGAGAATGACCTTGAGGGATGAAGGGAAGAGATATTTCTTAGCGAATATTCACACACAAAAGGGCAGGGCCCACAGTTGCTTAACAGTCAGAGGAAAAAAAACACTTAGGAAGGACCTGCTCTAATTGATCAGACTGTTAGAAGTGACAATGAGAGATTTGTACTTTCAAACCTGCAAGATTCTGTTAATTGAACCTTATTAGGAAATAGAATTAACTCATATGGTCTTATTTCCTATCTGGTTTACCTAGCGGGGTGGATACCAAGAGACCTAATTCCACAAATAAACTAGTACAAGTGACAATGAAAATTCTTATGGAAATGAGGACAGAAACTGGTCATCAATTCTATTTAGCTAAACCCGTGGAGACTCTAGGGAATGGTCGTGTATGACAGGAGGAAGAACCACTAGAGAAGCAACAGTCAGATAAGCAGGCCTTGAACCTAGGCCAAGAAACTAATTTGAGAATACATCTCAGACAAGCCCCTTCCTAGTTCCCACAAATATAAATGAAGAGGGGAAGCATACCTAGTCTTTAAGGCTCTATTACTGCAGTTGTTACAATATAAGCAGAGGTGGTATTCAGCAGGTTCTGACTAGTTCTGGAGAACTGGTAGTGGAAATTTTGAGTAGTTCGGAGAACCGATAAATACCACGTCTGACTGGTCCCAGCCCCATCTATGCTCTGCCTCCTGAATCCCAGTTGATCGGGAGGAAATGGGGATTTTGCAGTAATCTTTCCCTGGAGTGGGGAGGGAATGGAGATTTTGCAGTATCCTTCCCCTGCCATGCCCACCAAGTCCCACCCACCAAGCTATGCACACAGAACTGGTAGTAATTTTTTTTTAATCCCACCACTGAATATAAGTAGTCCTGACTTACATAATACTGGTTTCATAGTCTGGCCTACCTTGTAGGCCTGACATGACACTGTCCAATTTGTGAGAGGGCGCCAGTCTTGAGCTTTGTGATTTTGAACTCCAGCCTGAAATTTTTCCCCAGAATGTTTTTTTTTCCTGTTGGGAAGGCTTGGTTGGCTGTAACTCCCTCCTTGCCATCCATCCCAGCAGGCAATGCAAAGGAATAGGAAGTCAACAATTCAGCTGGATATGCAGAGAATGGAATGAGAAGGACCAAGGAAAGGATGCTGTTGAGCTCAGTATGCAACAATAAAGGACAACTGCTCCAGTGGTGGGTTTCAAAAATTCTTCGAACCTACTCTGTGGGTGTGGCCTCCTTTGTGGGAGTGGCTTGCCACCCATGTGACCGGATGGGAGTGGCTTGCTACCCATGTGACTGGATATGAAATTATGAATTAGTACTTAGGTCGGTCCAAGTAGCTATTCAGAAACTCTGGCATTGAAGCATGCAAGTCTTAAAGCTGTCAAGTTGCAAGATCCTTGCACCCCTAACTCTTTAGCAGTGGTGGGTTTCAAAAAATTGTTGGAACCTCTTCTGTAGGTGTGGCCTGCTTTCCGGGTCCACTGGTGGAACCTCTTTTAACGGGTCCAGTAGATTTGATGAACCGGTTCTACCAAATAGGTGCGAACTGGTAGGAACCCACCTCTGAACTGCTCCCATTGAGGACAGAAAAGCTGATATCAGAGAATGTAAAGCAGAGGTGGATGATATCCATAGGTTTCCACCTGATGTTATGATGATTAGGAAAGGTTGGGACTGGAGTTCCAACTATCTCCAGAGGGCAATATTTCTAAAGGGCACAGTATGTCTCTTTTGGACTCTGTAATGATGTTCCTCCATTTCTTGATAGGGAAGCTGAACCCTTCTCTGCCACTGAGGGTAATTTTTTTTCATAAAACTAGCTCAACAGCTGCTAATAATAAATGAAAATTACTTGTCTGGAGATTAATTTGCTGCTATGGTAAGAATTTTTCAACCAATTAGTGAAACAGTGGGGAAAGCCACAAATATTGAAGCCTATCACATTCAACAGCAATGTTCTCACTGAATCCAAGCTGGAATTTAATTACACTCACTGGGGTTAGGCATGTTTTTCCTAAATACATTTGCATGCCATGTATTGGTGCAGTTATTTTCCAGAATGAATGAGGATCTCCAGAATATATGGATAAAAAGCATCAGGGAATGACACGTCTCTACAGCAGTGGTGAAATTCAATTTTTTTTACTACCGATTCTGTAGGCTTGGTGGGCATGGCAGGGGAAGGATACTGCAAAATCCCCATTCCCTTCCCACTCCTGGGGGAAAGATATTGCAAAATCCCCATTCCCTCCCCACTCCTGGGGGAAGGATCCTGCAAAATCTCCATCCCCACCCCACTCTGGAGCCAGCCAGAGGTGGTATTTGCCGGTTCTCTGAACTACTTACAATTTCCGCTACCAGTTCTCCAGAACCTGTCAGAACCCGCTGTATTTCACCCCTACTCTGCAGAGGTTCCACTGGAGATCTTGTTTTGGACAGGCAGATCCATACATGATTCTGGTTTGGCATGACTTATTTCAGAGAGGAAGGGAGGGCATTATAGAAAGTGACTGACTGATGATCAGCTTTTCTGGCTGGTTATGGAAGCCCAAAATCCGTTGCCACTCTTTCTGCCCCTCTCTCTCTCAGTATCCAAGTAAGAAGGAAAATCCTGCCACTTCACAAAAAGCAAAAGCATCCCATGGTTCTGGAATGTTTTACAATTCAAACTGCCAATTTCTCTGTTTTTTGGAGTGGTGGCGGAGGTAGTTTGGTCAAATGGGTAGTGGCAGCAGCGGGAGCAGTGGTGGGACACAACAGGTACAGCTGTTGGGAGTACCAGGTACCATTCTGGTATGGTGCTTCGGGGGCGCCTACTCGCCCACCCGCCCTCCTTACCTGTATTTGAACCAATCGGAGCTTACGCGTATGTGCACGGAGCGTATGGTGCTCACGTGATGCTCTGCTGAGCAGCTGGAGCATCACGGAGCATTGCGTATGTACAGAAGCCCCATGAGAGAGTGAAGCAAGCTCACACACATGCATGCTCCTGGTTCCGAACCAGTAGTGAAGATAAGAGGATTTCATGTCGGGGGGGGGGGGGGGAGCAGAGAAAATGGTGGCTAAGACCCTGAAGAAAAAGTGCCTGCCTACATCATCAATAGCCAATAAGCACTTGGAGGATTCACCCATCCTGGACCATTAGCTATACCATTTACTGTAAGAAGCCTGCCAGATTTTATATCCTTTGCAACTCTTGGCATGGGAAAGTACTCTTTAAATACCTGAACAATTAAAGTTGACCCACATTTGCTCATGTCTTGAACACAGACTGTCTGACAATCTCAGCATCTTTAACAAATGAGCCATCCACACATACCGCCCCAGAACTTTATAAGCAATTGCCAAAAAACCCAAACAAATCCTATTTGATTTTTCCTTTATGTGACGTATCACAGCAGATAGGAAGCACCCAGAAACTTTCACAGACTTCGAAGAAGCAGGTTTCAACCTGATTAGCCAGTAGATTAGAGACTATCAGGGAATCCCGGCCCTATGGATTAGACTGGGAAGTTGAAAGCAACACCCTGGAAGAAGATGTTATCTCCATACTGTTGTCCAGAATACAACCAGATGTGATCACCAGGAGTTGAGCTTGACTCTTAAAAAAAAAAGATCCAGCAGATGGCAGCACATAAATAAACTTAGTTGACTTATAAGGTTAAGCAGGGTTGGATCTGGTTAGTCTTTGGATGGGAAATCACCAGGGCTGCAGACAAGAATGAGAAATAAATAAATCATCCCAGAAAAAGGCAAAGGGAAGCAAATTCTGTATCACTTCCAGAGAAAACACCTTGGACCTGTCCATGAAGACATCAAGATTGAAGTTCAGCTTGAAGAACATCATTGACTTTAACTCGATCTGTTTCTCTTTCTCCTGCTATGAATATGTCCCTTTTCCCACTCATTCTCTCTACATTCTGGTACTGAGATATGAATCTTCCTGGCTGCATATAAGCCTTTAGACTTGCATCACCAAGATCTTAGTGGACCAACCATTCCCTCTTGGACAAACAGCAATTGTCTTTTCCAATTCTACCATTGTGATTGGGGTTGTGATGCCAGCCCAATAGTAAACAGCTTTTTCTTCTGGTAAGGGGAGGGAGGGAATAAAATGGAATCAAGTCATTGATTTTTTGGGGGGGGAGGGAAGTAGTATAAAATTACTAAAAGTACTTGAGAGACCGCCTGCTGCCAATTACCTCCCACAGACCCATTAGATCTCACAGGGTTGGCCTCTTCCGGGTGCCATCTACCAGCCAATGCCATCTGGCTATTACCCGGGGGAGGGCCTTCTCTGTGGCAGCTCCAGCCCTCTGGAATGAACTCCCCGCAGGGATTCGGACCCTCACCTCTCTCCAGGCCTTCCGAAAAGCCGTCAAAACCTGGCTTTGCCGGCAGGCCTGGGGGGTGATGAGTTCCCTCCCCTCTCGACATGTATGGTTGTGCGACTGTTGCCTATTTTTATTATTTGTATTTCGTTTTTATGTTCCCCCTTTTCCCCCTTTTGAATTGTTCGCCGCCCTGAGTCCTCCCGGAGAAGGGCGGCATACAAATAATAAAATTCTATTCTATTCTATTCTAAAATGCAATCAAATAAAATATTTGTATGATGTAAATATTTCTATGCAATAAATTTTAGGACAATATTCCTAAAGCTGATTCTTGAAGTACAGCTGTCACTCTAAGTGTGAAAAAAATCCTCAATCCTCGCATACACATTTATGTGTGTGTGTGTTTGTGTGTGTGTGTATTGGACATATGGTATCACAGAGAGACCAGCTCATCTCTTTTTGGCAAGCCTTGTCAGCATGTAGTAACCTCAGCCAGTCTTTCTGTCTCCTTCTGTGGGCAGCCTCCTTCAGTTGCCGTGACAACCAGACCCTCCTTTTCAAAGAGGCACATAGAGCCTGAGACAGGAATGGAGAGCCTCCTTCCTTCTATTGGGCAGCATCAACATGAGGTCACAATGGCAGTTTTAGCGCTTCTCTTTTCCTTATTCTCATTGGAGCATGTGGGCACAAGTCTCTTTGTCAGCCTTAAAGCCAGGAGGCAGCATCATTTGTGGACAGTGGATTTCTCACCCAAGTGGACATAGTCAGGAGTAACTAGACCAGGGTTTTTCAACCTTGTCAACTTGAAGTCCTGTGGACTTCAACTCCCAGAATCCCCCAGCCAGCATAGCTGGCTGGGGAATTCTGGGAGTTGAAGTCCACAGGACTTCAAGTTGCCAAGGTTGAAAAACCCTGAACTAGACATCACCTTTTCTTCTGTTGGAACATTTCTTACACCGAAAAGGATAACTCTGGACGGAGAAGGGGGCGGAGGAGGAATTGAGAAGACAAGCAGGCAAACCAGTTCTTTCTAGCTCTGAAAATTGATTGATTGGTTAATTTGATTAGTTTTCTATGCCACCCATTTTACTGATACAGATGTCACCTAATCTGGTAATGAAACATCTGAAAGCAAACAATAGTTTAGAAAACACCAGGGGGCTAAACATTTCAACCAGTGGTGGGTTTCAAAAATTGTTCGAACCTACTCTGTGGATGTGGCCTCTTTTGTGGGAGCTTGCTGCCCATGTGACCGGATATGAAGATGCCAACGACACTTGTCAGAGCCACCTTAAATTACCTCACACACAGCACTGGCATGCATAAGAATATGATGTAAACTTGTTTTTTAAAAGGCATCTTTGGTTTGCATTAAAGCAACTTCAACACAGACAATGTTCGGATTGCATCACAAACGCAGTAGTCATCCTTACCTTTCACAGAGGCACTGAGTTTTATAAATATGAGCATGATAGTGTAGAATAATCATATCCAAGGACCAGTGGTGGGTTTCAAAAATTTTTGGAACCTCTTCTGTAGGTGTGGCCTGCTTTCCGGGTCCACTGGTGGAACCTCTTCTAACTGGTTCGGTAGATTTGACAAACCGGTTCTACCGAATAGGTGCAAACTGGTAGGAACCCACCTCTGATTTCAACCCTGAGTTACGTACAGATATTTATTATAAAAAAGGCCTGCAAAACTTAGTACCCCTTAGTTCTACAGATATATATCTTCCTATAGATGTAAGATGGGCTGAATCCTGAAGATTTACAGCTGATCC
The DNA here is from genome assembly GCF_051295495.1 of Thamnophis sirtalis. Classification (NCBI taxonomy): domain Eukaryota; kingdom Metazoa; phylum Chordata; class Lepidosauria; order Squamata; family Natricidae; genus Thamnophis; species Thamnophis sirtalis. The sequence goes on along the minus strand of NW_028261385.1, from coordinate 127,311,212 downwards.
TATATTCTTTGGGAGGATGAACCTATACAGATTCTAGAGAAATTGACTCGACCAAATTTGTCAGCTCTCAGTCTTTAAAATGGCTCTGGATCGGCAAAGAAGCAGGATCTGAGAATATGATTTTGTACGTCCTAGGTTTAAATCATTTTTAAAAATGAATAATAATGACTTATATAATTACAATATCATTTCTTTGATGTTATAGGAAAAAGTGTAAAGAAGGAAAATTATCTCTCCTTCAACAATAACTGAAATGAAATACACTTTTTAATCTTTATTCCTAACTGTCATTACTTGTGGTATCACTTGTATTGATTCAAAAACACTCTTGCTTTTTAATTTTGGAATCGCTACAAGTACATATGATGTAGCTGTAATACATTGTATTGCAATACAATGCATTGAATAGAAGAGAAAAAGAGGTTCGCCTACATGTGTTCACACTTATCCATACTGATAAAAATTCTGCTGATGACATAAGAGATGCATTATGAGTAGATTCTTTCAAATAGTAGTCTCTCTCTCTCTCTCTCTCTCTCTCTCTCTCTCTCTCTCTCTCTCTCTCTCTCTCTCTCTCTCTCTCTCTCTTTCTCTCTCTCTCTCTCTCTCTCTCTTTTTCCGGACTGAAAAGAAAACATGAAACAAAGAAGAGTTGCTTTAAAGATTAGCAAAGAGGTGCTGTGTTTGTACTTTAGTTACATCTGAAACACTTTTCAGAATAATTTCTAATTGGATAAAATAGATCTGAGCATGCACCAGAAGTTATTCTGAAGTATTTTTAGATTTGCTCTTACTGGGAAAACAATACAAAACAAGTCAACATCCTGATTGCAGCCAAAATAAAGTTATAGCTTTTTCTTTTTAAAAAAATACAGATGATTTGCCGCTTGTCTGTGATGTGCTTGTGGTATTTGGCAGGATTTTCCTTCCATCAAGTAACTCCTGAAATTGTATGAACATCTTACCTGCCAGGGTTCAAAAACTGAGCAGCCGAAGCACAGCAGCCTTATCTAGCTTTTAAAGACTTGCTAACCTTTAAATAAACAAAATATATTTTCTTGTCCAAACAATGACCTTATTGTTTAGGCTGTACATGGCCAGCTCTCTTAGGAAATGGATGAATTGTGGGTCTGTCAAACTGCTATTTTGGTCCACACCTAACCTTACGAAGGAGTTCCTCTCAAGAATTTGTCTTTAAGCAAAACAGATTGCAAGTGACAACTTTCAAAATGGATTTGCTGTACCACCGTGGCAGATGGATGTGCTTCTCTCTGTGTAATTTTAAAATGATTGGCCATCATTTCTATTATATTATAGGGAGAGCCAGTCTGATCTAGTGGCAAAGGCACAAGGCTAGAAACCAGGAAACTGTGAGTTCTAGTCAGTGGTGGGTTTCAAAAATTGTTCGAACCTACTCTGTGGGTGTGGCCTCCTTTGTGGGAGTGGCTTGCCACCCATGTGACCGGATGGGAGTGGCTTGCTACCCATGTGACCGGATATGAAATTATGAATTAGTACTTAGGTCGGTCCAAGTAGCTATTCAGAAACTCTGGCATTGAAGCATGCAAATCTTAAAGCTGTCAAGTTACAAGATCCTTGCACCCCTAACCCTTTAGAAAAAAAACTAGGGGTCTTCAAACCTGACAGCTTTAAGACTTGTGGACTTCAACTTCCAGAATTCCTTCTCCAGTCACGTTGGCTCAGAAACTCTGGCATTGAAGCATGCAAATCTTAAAGTTGTCAAGTTACAAGATCCTTGCACCCCTAACCCTTTAGCAGTGGTGGGTTTCAAAAAAATTTGGAACCTCTTCTGTAGGTGTAGCCTGCTTTCCGAGTCCACTGGTGGAACCTCTTCTAACCGGTCCGGTAGATTTGATGAACCGGTTCTACCGAATAGGTGCGAACTGGTAGGAACCCAGTTCTAGTCCTGCTTTAGGCATGAAAACCAGCTGGGTGACTTTGGGCCTGTCACTCTCTCTCAGCACATGAAACCAGACTTGGGCAACAAGCGGTGAGGGAGATGAAAGGCATTTCTATTTTTTTATTATTATTATTTTTTAATTAACAAACATGTAAAATACACAAACACAAACCTTAGACGTACACCAAATTTACACAATACAATACAAACAGGAGCTTCCTGTTTTTTCTAATAGCAATTATCAATCGATACCGCTCACCTTATATTATTTCCCCTTCTATTATATTTCATTTGGATTTCACCATTCTTAACCCTCATATTTTACTCATAACTATTATTTTTTGAGTTTTGTTATATTCCTTCATTGATTCTTGTTTTTTTCCTCCATCCACCTATACCATTTATCCCATATCTGGTAGAATTCTGATTCTTCTTTTCCCTGGATTTCTTTAGTTAGTTTGTCCATTTCAGCACAATCCATAACCTTTCTTATTGTTTCATCTTCGCTTGGAATTAATTTGTTTTTCCATTTCTGGGCAAAGGCAATCCTTGCCGCCATAATTATATGTAGTATTAAATACTGGATTTCTTTTTTGTATTTCGCAAACATTATTCCTAATAAAAAAACTTCGGGTTTCCATTCTATTTTAACCCCTGTTATTGTCTCCAGCCAATTTTTGATCCTTTTCCCAAAAAATTTAGCCTCCTTACAGGTCCACCATAAATGGTAATATGTTCTGTGTATTGATTCACATTTTCAACATTTTGGGGAGGTATTTGTTAAGATTTTAGCTAACCTTGTTGGTGCCAGGTGCCATCTGTAAAACATTTTGTACTGGTTTTCCTTGTATGCAACTGATAGTGTCATTTTTAAGTTTGTTCCCCAAAATTTTTCCCATTTGTCTAGTTCAATATTATAGCCATTTGTTCTTTCATAATTTCCTCTTCCATTTTATAGTTCAGCAGAAATTTATATATTTTCCCTATCATCTTTCTATCTGAGCTTTGAATAATTTTATCCAATTCATGTGGTTCTGTTTTGATGTCATATAATTTAGTATCATTATTGTATTTAGTTTTGATTTGGAGGTAAGTTAGCCAGTCAACTTTCATGTTCTGTTCTGCCAATTCTTCAATTGTTGGCATTTCTATTTTTATTATTGCTGTATTTCAATAATAATTATTTCTATGCTTTCTGCTATTTGTTTTTCTAAGGAATCCAGAACACAAGAACAACAATCCAGTAAGAGCAATATGTGGCAAAGCAGAGTTATAAAAGCAAACTAATAGCATCTCCTTCCAAGGTATATTGTAGCAATCTATTCACTAAGGCTGTATTACTATTACTATTAGTCTTCTCATCGTTCCTATCTCCCATCTTCTCCCACTTATGACTGCATGACTGTAACTTTGTTGCTTGTATCTTATGATTTATATTTATATTGATAGTTTCCTGATTGCTTATTTGTACCCTATGACTATCATTAAGTGCTGTACCTTATGGTTCTTGACTAATGTATCTTGTCTTTTTATGTTCCCTGGGAGCATATGCACCAAATACAAATTCCTTGTGTGTCCAATCACACTTGGCCAATAAAGAATTCTATTCTATTCTATTCTATTCTATTCTATTCTATTCTATTCTATTCTATTCTATTCTATTCTATTCTAACTAAATAATTAACAATTCATTTCTATAATAATTGTAAGATTTCATAGAGGGTATTACTGCAAGACAATAGCATAAAATAATAATTTATCTACTCTTAATCTGTCTGAATGAGACTTAGACTAGTTTCCAAACAGATCTGATTTTTTAAAAAAACTATTTTTTAAAAAAGCAAATAATACAAACATAGTACACATACATCTAAATACAAAAAAAGAAAGAAAGGAAAAAGGAAAAGGAAAAAAAAACTAATATTACAGTGTACCCCCAGCCCAGGAGACTCTCCCCCCCTTATATTTCTTCATCTTTAACAACTAAAAGATAGACAACATATCCCATTTGTGCCTTTATCCCCTCCAAAACAACATATATTCTTGAGTAGGTTTATTCCCTTTGCCTTCCACCAACACTGATTTTACAAAATCTGATATTGTTAAATACATTCCTATTGGCCAATTTTTCAAAGGGCTCAGAGCAAAACACAGTAGCCACATTTTTCTATGGCAATTGTTTTCAAACTTCAGGGATCATGAGCAACTGGAGAGGTTATAAGTTTTAAAACTGTTTGTCTCTGCTAAGAGACTCAGATTTTGGTTTATTACGGAACTTGTAAATTGGTTTTCCATCTGCTTGCTTTTTTTTAAACAGAGACACAAGGACTCCATGAACCACCAACAGTATTGAATTCCTTACATTGTTTTTATTTCTATTAGAGAATGCTATTCTGAAAAGCCTTTTCTTCTTGCATATGTATTTATTTATTTTACAGAATGTTTAAACACATCCATAAAAAACCTCTCATTGTGTCAAAAACATTGATAAAAGTTTTCACCTTGCTTTGTTTGTGAATTGGCATTTTGAATTCAGTTGAATAGAGAAAACTCTCATATCTGTGGGGCATAAAAACTGATATCTGTCAATCATATATTGATGATCTATTGACCCTGGCCACTAATGGCTAGGTTTTTCTTTCTCAAAATGAATCTTGTATTTCATGTAAATTTAAGACCAATTGGGACCAGAATTTCCGTTACTAGGCAAGGCAGTTGCAAAGTGATCAAAGTGTCTCATTTTACAATCTTTTTTGCTGTTCTTGTTAAACAAATGAGTGCATTTGTTAAGTGAATCAGGTGGTCATTAAGTGAAGTCCTAGTGGACAACCATTTAAATATGAGCCAGCAGTGTGCAGCAGCTGCCAAAAAAGCCAACATAGTTCTAGGCTACATAAACAGAGGGATAGAATCAAGATCACGTGAAGTGTTAATATCACTTTTTAATGCCTTGGTAAGGCCACACTTGGAATACTGCATTCAGTTTTGGTCACCACGATGTAAAAAAGATGTGGAGACTCTAGAAAGAGTGCAGAGAAGACCAACAAAGATGATTAGGGGACTGGAGACTAAAACATATGAAGAACGGTTGCAGGAACTGGGCATGTCTAGTTTAATGAAAAGAAGGACTAGCGGTGACTTGATAGCAGTGCTCCAATATCTCAGGGGTTGCCACAAAGAAGAGGGAGTCAAACTATTCTCCAAGTCATCTGAGGGTAGAACAAGAAGCAATGGGTGGAAACTAATCAAGGAGAGAAGCAACTCAGAACTGAGGAGAAATTTCCTGACAGAACAATTAATCATTGGAACAGTTTGCCTCCAGAAGTTGTGAATGCCCCAACACTGGAAGTCTTTAAGATGTTGGATAGCCATTTGTCTGAAATGGTATAGGGTTTTCTGCCTAGGCAGGGGGTTGGACTAGAAGACCTCCAAGGTCCCTTCGAACTCTGCTATTGTATTTGAATCCAGTTTCCAACATTGACTTTTCTTGTTGAAAACTGGCTGAGAAGATTGCAAACAGCAATTCCATGACCCCAGGATGCTGCAACCATCATAAATATTAAGCTCATTGCCAAGTACCCAAATGTTGATCTTGTGCCCATCACCAGTGCGAGGACCAGTTGGAAGAAACCTTTTTCAGTGCTGTTGTAACTTTGAATGGTCACTAAATGAAAGGTTGTAAGTTGAGGCCTACATGTGGTACTATGGAGTATTTGTAGTAATGTATGTATCAGTGAAATTCAAAATGAAATTGCATTTCTAGTTTTTTAAAATGTAATTTTTTCTATTGGAAGGTAAGAGAAAATGTAAAGATGACCTGTTAACACTAATAAAAGCAAACTTAAATCAATAAAGTATTTTGAGAGTTACATATCTTTTGGTCACACAAATCTGAGCGGTTATTTTGAACCTAAGAACATATTTATGATATTGTTTGCTATCTGCTGAGGATATGAAATCAAGCAGATTAAAACATTCTCCAAAAACAAGTCATGTAAAACCATTATGACTATTATCATTTACTAACATTTAATATTGTCACTGTGTCATTTGATAACAAGATCAAAAATTAATTATTGAAATTTGGTGGTATATTTCTTAATTGTTCAATTCAAATCCCAATTAAATCCTTCCCGGAGGAGGATAAATTTATTATCATTGTAATCTGTGGCAGGATAGCAAGCTTTAGAGAAAGCATGAGTCTTTAAAGAAAGGATGAATCCATCAGCTTTCTTTTCACCAAAATGCATGGTTTTTTAAAAATAAAAATAAAAAACAGTTTCTATACATTATATGAAGAAAAATAAGAATGCTGTTCTTAGGGAGGGGGTGGGAATTAACAAAATGGAATTCTCTTATTTTCCTGCTCTTATCAAGACCATTGCCTGTTCAATAACTATGAGGACACTTCGGAAAATAAAGGAAGTGGTAAGTTTAATTTAGCATCACATGTATAATGACTTATTTAAGAACTCAGTCCACACTATTTAAAGAGCCACATTCTGCCTGGATAGATGAAGCTGTCAGTTGTGTTTTCTTCCCTCATTTGAAGTCCGTAAAAGGTTCAGGTTCTTTCTATCTTATATTTAAAATGGAGTTTACGGGATGAAAACAGAAACAAATTCAATTCTCACACATCCCTAGATTTCTTACAGTTGCTTTAGTGTGTGTGTGTGTGTGAGAGAGAGAGAGAGAGAGAGAGAGAGAGAGAGAGAGAGAGAGAGAGAGAGAGAGAGAGAGGGAGAGAGGGAGAGAGAGAGAGGGAGAAAGAGGGAGAGAGAGAGAGGGAGAAAGAGAGAGAGAGAGAGAGAGAGAGAGAAAGATCCAAGTAATAGACCCATACCAAGCAAAACTCTGAGGCAGATGAATTCCTCAAACAATAGCTTTATTGAATATATCATATTGGCCCGAATCTGGTGAAAACCGACTCTGAAGATTCCCGCTGTTTTCAACTAATTAAAAGTAAACGTTTCCCCCCCAGCCCCAAACAATCAGTCATATGGTCCAATCAGGGCACTTTGGTGGCCTGGTGACATCACTCCTCCTTCCTCTGGCTGGGCATGAGAACGTCCTTGGTTCCCAAGAGAAAGCATTTTATTTTGACTACATAATCCCAGCTATCTCTAATCCCCCCCTCCCTATCCCTCAGCTCCATTGTGGCAGCACTGAAGCTCCAAGATGGCTTCAGCCAGCCAGCTTCAGGGTTGACATTGTACTTGTGTGTGCGCACATACTGTATGTGTATATTTTGATATCTTCAGATATTCTGAAATTATAATTTCTAGAAAGCCCCATCAAATATGATTGTTCACTCTGCTGCCTATGGAATTCTGGGAATATTATCCTACCACTTTTAAATAGTACAGGTTGAAAAACAAAACTATGCCAGGTTCGGAGGTACTGAACAGCAGGAAGGTCTCTAAAAAGCAGATTTGATCTGAAGTCTAGAGTGATGTTCAATCAAAAGAAAGCTATTGAAATTAAATTACTTGCAAAATATGGTAAAAATGACAAGTACTATTCACCTACATTCATCTATTCACTCTCTAAGTAATGGCTATGTTAAAATTTAAATTTAGTTAAATGGAAAAAATTGAAAGGAACCATTTTAAATATATAAGAGCCGAGGTGGCGCAGTGGTTAGAGTGCAGTACTGCAGGCCACTTCAGCTGACTGCTATCTGCAGTTCGGTGGTTCAAATCTCACCAGCTCAAGGTTGACTCAGCCTTCCATCCTTCCGAGGTGGGTGAAATGAGGATCCAGACTGTGGGGGCAATATGCTGACTCTGTAAACCGCTTAGAGAGGGCTGAAAGGCCTATGAAGCGGTATATAAGTCTAACTGGTATTGCTATAAGGACTTTAAAAAAAAACTAAATTCAACAAAAATAAAATAAATAGGAAGTACCAAAAGAGTGGGGAGAGATCTTCCCCTTTTTTTTTAACCTGTGCAAATGTGGCCACCTTCTCTATAACATATCTTGCTTTCAGCCAGTAGTCCATCTTTCTAAAGTATGGAATCTGATTCATATACATTTCTTGACTCTGATATATCCGTCGTATAAAATAAATCCTGAGTTTCCTGTATCCTCTTCTTGCATTTGGCTTCTACTTAAGATACTGGCAAGAGCTGTATTTCATTTTTTCAATTTCTCCTAAGCCACAGTAGATCCTCTCTTGGAGAGCCTCATCAAAAGTTAGTCTTGCTCCAGAAAGCAGCTTGGTATTTCCTGTAGTGTGCCTAATTGCATTCTATAACTCTTGGTCAAGTAAGGTGCACTCGTTTTTTTCCTTTCATGTCAATTCTGAAAAATAGGATTAGATTCTTGGACAGTTTTGTAGCTATTCCAGAAGACATGTATGGAATACATACATTTTCTATGTACTTGTTGGCATTTGATTTTTTTATTTGAGAGCTTCCCTACAAAGCACTCCCAAAACTGGAGGATACACACATGGACTAAAAAAAAAAACCCACAGAAGAAAAAGAAAAAACATTTTCCTTTAAATTTGCTCAGAAACAGGGTCAGCTTCTTCAACCTCATCTTCTCTTATAAGCAGAGAGAGAGAGAGAGAGAGAGAGAGAGAGAGAGAGAGACAGAGACAGAGACAGAGAGAGAGAGAGAGAGAGAGAGAGAGAGAGAGAGAGAGAGAGGGATGTTTTAATTTTATTAACAGATGGCATCCTTAGGGATTATGAGAGTACATAAAGCCAATAAATAGGAAATCTAAGAGTATTTATTTGTATGAAGACATCATGGGTTGGACTACATCCTTCCAATGTTTCTGAGTAATAGAGGTGGTATCCATAATGCTAAAGTAATGATGAAATGGGTGGGCAACGCCCTTGAAAAGTATCCTTTTGGATCTCCAAATACTGCCTAACTGCCAGGAGTCTCAACCAACATGTCCAGTGTCAGGATATGTGGAAATTATACTTCAACCTATGGAAGACCATAGATTCTGAAATCATACTGTAGTGAAAGGTGAGCAATTCACAATTCATTTGCAGTCCTCAAAAGCATGGCCAGATTGCACCACTAAAATATAATGGCAGAATTCCTGATTTTAGGAAGTGTCATTCTTATACCAAAATGAGTGCTGTAAAACTGCATCAGGCAAATGCATCATTTCCATCCTTAAAAAACAATGGCAAAATTCCAGCATTGCAATGGGAGTTTGGAACAAAAACAAGGCTGCCCATGAACATACTTTGTGTCCAATTGATCTAACATAGTTCATTATGATTTGCATTCGTTCTTAGGGAATGATAGCAGAGAGAGACTTTTGTTCCCTTTCCATTGGCAGTGCAAACCATAGACATTTTGTGTATAAAACTTCACCATTAAAGACTCTTTTTCACAGATCTTTTGGTCCAGTGTACTCAGCTCCTATCTGTTGTGGCCTGACTCGGATGATGAGGACGTTGGGGAGGAACTTGGGCCAGTTCTGGAGTCTGGGGAAGGCTATGATGGATGCTCTATATCAAATGCAGAGATAGAGCCAGGGCCATCCAACGTTTCTTAGCCACCAGAGAGGCAGCTGCCTTTGGAGGCAGATATGAGTGAGGAGGAAGAGCAGGTGGGGCCTGTTCCAGATGCATGTATGTGCAGAGCAGTAAGGAGAGGTGAATAACAGAGGACAAGGTAAAGCAAACCACATGTGGATGCTGAATGGCCTCTCCGTGGCTGGGGAATAAATAGAAGGAAAGGGAAGTGGTTGTCGTAGGAGACAACAGTTCGTATTTCTGAAGATTTTGCTTGCCAGAATTTAATTTGCAGCTTTTTGTCTGGGAGCTCATAGCCTTGCAATTATCACAAGGAACTGATAAGGTGTGTTACTACAATTAACTCTTTGAGAAATTATTGTCTGGACTTTTCGGTGGGTGAATGCAATTAATTCACAAGAGGTAAATAAAGGGGAATTTTTTGTGATAAGGAGTCTATTTCTTGCTTCTGCTAAGGCTGGGTCAGAACACTATCTCTCAGAAAACATTGCAGAATAAATGCTTCTTTTCCAGTTCATTCTATATAGAGGTTGGGACACAGTTAACTATTTTAAATAAATGCAAAAATATAATGTCTCTCTTAGTGAGAAAGAAGGAGAGCCTTCATAGATGTCATAGCCAACCTTCATAAGAATGTGCTAATCTTCTCCATAACAATAGACAGATAGGTAAATATTTTTAATTGTTCTCTTATGAAAAATTATAAGAAAGTCTAGGTTAGCGTTTTTCAATGTTCATACATGAAGATATCTGGATTACAGTTTCTACCATCCCTTAAGCAAGCATGGCAACCTTGCTGGATTCATATATTTTTATATCTTAAGTCAAATATTAGTGGTCCTTCTATAACTCTTTCAGTGGATGCAAAAGTGTCTCTTTGTATATATTAACATTAATAACATACATAATATGTGCATACCTCTGTCCATATGTGTATGAATTGAAGATATTTAGATGGGCTTTTTTCTCAAACTGTTGATTTTCCAGATTTCTGCATTGGACATTATACCTCCATAGATAGTAAAATGTTATATAGCATTTCTATAAATCAGAGTGAGGTTACAGAACTTTGTGGTATAACTTACAAGTTTTTGTTTTTAAAGCGACCCAACAGTGGTTTGGGCAACAAAGAGTTACAGGAATCCCTTTCTGACTAGTAATCAGAGGAGAAGATAATGGCCTTTAGTTGCTTTGGCTTTGCAAAGACGGATGTGGGTACCCTCCAAGCAAACAAGGCAGCAGCTGGATGACGCTTCTTGACACTGGAATGTAGATGTTGGCAGTGGCCACTAAGCCTTTGGTTTGATTTCTGGCTGGCCTCTGGTAACATCCTTGATTAGCCTCTGATGCCGGCTTGTGCTGAATTGCAAGTAGCCCAGAAGAGCAGCTGGAGGTCAACTCACTGCTAGAGATGGATGGGCTTGAGATTCACACAGAATCTAGGCCACGTGGTATGATGACTCTGTGGTCATAGACGGAGGGCTGTAAAATTGCAAACTTCATGCATCTCCCTTCCCTCGTTATCCTTAAAGGCTATGTTGTTTTGCAAGGTGTCTTTTAAGGAAACAAATCTTAGTATGAGCATTTCTCTGGTGTTTCACTGAAAGCCTAATTAACCGCAACTCTGGTTGCAGTTTGGAAGAGAGCTAATGATGAGCTTTTTAAGCCATGCACTGTTTTGCTAATACAGCCTGGAAAAGGGGACATTTTTAAGTGATTTTTTTTTTAAAAATCTTCATGGAATTGTTCTCCCCCTATCCATCGACACCTGGAAACACAGACACACTCAGTAATTTAGAAACAGAGTGTCCTAGGCAAAATTAAACGAACCAATTAAGGGGAATAATTATACGCCCCTCAAGAGTGCTAATACATGTCACCAGATGTAGCCATCACATTTGACTTTATTAACACATTAGATCAGCAATCATTTCAGGCAAGATTTGGAATGGAGAAAAAATGTTTGTGTGGTGGGGAAGGAACATAACAGCACAATCGCTTTTGGCATGGGTTTGTTTCCAGTTTATTTTTGGAAAATTGTGCTTTCAGTTCAAAACAAGGAGATTTATTAATTTCACCATACAGGCTTCACTGTTATATCACTTGTTCAATGTCTTTAGAAATATGCCTCATTTTGTTTAAACCATCTCTGGGAATGCAGCACAATGGTGTTGGCATCTGGTCATTCTAGCTTAAAACTTTCCTCCCAACACCAATGCCTTTCCTGGAACAGTCCTCATGACCATACAGCCAAGTGCTGGGTGGTCCATGGATCAGCGTCTCCCATGCAGCCCAACGGGAATATTGCTTCTCTCTGGCAACTCCACAGCTACAGAAGGTGATTGGCACCAGAGCAGAACTTAATGGGACACCTCCCATTAAATGTATACCCATCTCCTCTGCCAGTTTGGTTACTCATATCCTTCACATTTCCCCAGCAGCAGGCTGAAGCTCATCTTCTATTAGGGCAGGACATTGGAACACAGAAATATGGTTTTTTGACTAACAAGCATAACAAAATTATAAAATGCAAAGTTAAAAATTATTTTCCAAAAGCGGGGAAATGAGACGAGTGTATTAAGGCTTAATTTTTTTTTCTTTTAACAAAGTGCAAGATTGCATTTAAAAAATCTAGGTCAGGGATGGATAATTTGTGGTTCACAGGCCAAATGTAGCTCATCAACATTCTCTTTGAAGTTCTGAGAATGTCCCCAGATCATACAACCATAACTTGGCATTAAAAATATGCCAGGTTTTTGTCTGAGTAATTGACTTCTTGTTTAACTGAAATAAGAGTAAATAATAAAGAGACATGGGTTCATTTAGCTTCTTTAATCCCCTAAAAGTACAAACAACAACAAAACAATACCCACCCAAATCTAACCATGTTACCCAGTGACATGCAATCAGGGGAGGCAGGGGAGGCAGGGCCTCACCACTGTCATCATGAAAAGAAAAAAAATTAAAAGGAAAAAGGCTGCCAGAGTCACAGTGGACAACTCTGCTTAGTGCTTAACTGTTTAAAAAAGCCTCTTTAAAAAGTGCCCTCTACAGGAGGAGGCGAGAGAACCATGTGCCTCATTTAGTCTATCTTTATGGTCGCTTGAGCAGAGTTAAGCAAGGGTTAAAAGCAGAAAAATTCCTTATGTAGATGAGGCACGTGGTTCTCTCGCCTCCTCCTCTAGAGGGCACTTTTTAAAGAGGCCTTTTTTAAACAGTTAAGCAGAGTCATCCATTGGGGACTCTGGCAGCAGCTAACCCAGCCTGACCTCAGCAGCTCTTGCCTTTTTCTTTTTACATTTTTACATTTTCATCATGGCAGACAAGAGCAGAGTTGAAATCCTCTGTGACACAGCTGGAAAAGGTATGTGGGTTGAGGGAGGGGGGAGGAATTTACAATTAATGTAATTTGTAAGTAATTGTATTATTGTAAGTAATTTGTGTGTGTGTATGTGTGTGTTTTACCCGCCTCTGCTGGCGCACGGGCTGGCACTTTATTTTTTATGTGGGACATAGCGGCCGGCAGGGCTTTCGGACATAGCAACAGGCCAGGGCTTTTGGACATAGCGGCAGGGCGGCTTTTGCCTCTAGCGCCAGGGCAGCAGGGTGGATTTGGTTCCATCCAGCATTGATTCTTTGAAGCTTTCCATAGGTCCTCTCTGCTTTTAAAGTCTTCTGTTGGTCTAAGGAAGTTTTTCCTCTATGGCGGACACGGCGCTGGGGCTTTAAAGCCCTGCCGCCATGTTCGCCATCCCGCTCTATGGTGGACACGGCGCCAGGGCATCCGAATGCCCTGCTGCTGTGTCCGACATAGGGCGGCTTTTGCCCGCTTGCCTCACCAGCCATAAACCTTACCACACGTCACTGATGTTATCAATCCTATTGCAGGCTGCAGAAGAGAGGGAGGGAGGGAGGGAGGGAGGGAGCAAAGTAAGTAAGTGCAGAGCTTGGTTGTAAAATGGTTGCCTGCCTCATTCTATATAACTAAAATTGTCATCTTCTGGTACCACAATAGTTCTTTGGTTCTCTGCAGGCAGGAAAGATGGCAATTTTTATAAAAGAATTGAAAGTCAAAAATCCTTGTCCTTGCTTTAAAATTCATGGATTGCTTTGAATTTCCAGTCCCCCTGGTTGTATTTGGATGCAGGGCTGTTCTTATTGCAGAGTTCCTTCCTTGTCAGACAATTCTATGAATGCTACTCAGGCCCTATGGTGGTGGTGGTGGGGTGGGGAAGTCTAGGTGTTTTGGGAACACCCTGTGGATAATATGGAACAGAACCATCAGTTGTGGGAACGTCTTTCTCTGAGATTATCTGGCCATCTTAATCAGAACAGATCGTATAGGCATGCACCAGGTGCCTTGCCTGAAATGTTGCCCTCTAGCAGGATCTCAGACGTGTGCCTTTTCTGTGGCTGCCCCTACTTGTGGAACACCTTCCCATTGGTGATCTGAGGGCCCCCCACCTTTTTAGTCTTTTAGAAGGCCAACAAGACCTGGCTTTTCATCCAGGCACTGGGGCAGAGTAAGGATGCCTGGAGTTGGTTGAGGGACATTCCAAGTGGATGATGGAAACACTGAATTTTGTTTTTGTTAGTTTTATGATTTTATGCTTCATGCTTTTTATGATTCTGGATTTTATTGTTGTTGTGAATCTTCCAAGTTGTGCTTCAGGATGAGCAGCCATACAAGCCTTTTAAACAAACAAACAAACAAACTACAAAAGGGCAATAAAAAGAAGGCTTTTTGCCTTACTCAAGAGTGAAGTCTTCTTTGGCTCTGGGATATGAGAAGCTCAGAACTGAGACTCACCTGTCAGGGGTAAAAGCTGACTTTAAAGAATGAATTTCAAATGGAGCACAAAAGATGGAAAAGAAGTCCTTCCTGTGCCCAGCTGCTAGATGAGCTTCACTCACAGAAGCCATCACAGCCCAACAATGGGAAAATGGCTGGTTTGACATTTTCTGTCCTCTGATACTTCCCACATCAAGCCAGAATCACATTTTGCATGAAGAAGGTCCCCCACCCCCAGGAAATCAGGAACCTTTAAGGAGGACAATGAGGGGGGTGTTCCCCTGAGTGAATTATGCCCACCAGGCTTCCAGGCATTTCACCAGCCGAGAGCCCAGAGCAGGGGCGGGGGTGGTGGTGGTGGTTATTAGGGAAAGTCTCAGACCTCAGGAGGTCACTGTGCCTCGGATAGGCTGGTGTGAGTCCCTTTTTGTGAAATGGGGCCTTGGAGTTCAGGTGGGCCTTTTTGTTACGTACCTGTCTCCCTGCTACATTTCATCGGCCCTGCCGGAGCTGCTAGGTGTGTTAGCTGGATTGGCGGTTGATTTCCCCAGGCTTATGATCCTGGGGGATTTCAATCTGCCTTCCATTGGCGAGACATCTGAGTCAGCTCGGGAGTTCATGGCTTCCATGACGGCTATGGACCTAACTCAGTTAATTCAAGACCCCCACCCACAATGGGGGACACACGCTCGACCTGATTTTTGTTTTGGGCAGTGGATGAATGATCTAGATTTAGGGGATATTTCTATCCAACCCTTGTCATGGTTGGATCATTTCCTCATCACGCTTGACTTCCATACTGCTACCCCTTACTGCAGGGAGGTGGAACCGACTAGATGGTTTCGCCCCAGGCGCCTGATGGACCCTGAAAGCTTCCTGATGGAGCTTGGGACTTTTCCTGAATCCCTTGCTCACAACTCGACCGAAGCCCTAGTGGAAGCCTGGGATAGGGATCGTGTTGTGCCTTTGCGGCCTCTGATCTGGTGTCGATCCCGCGTAGCTCCCTGGTTTACTGAGGAGCTCCGGGAGATGAAACACTAGAAAAGACACCTAGAGACTGGTTGGAGGGCCAGCCGGTCCGAATCTGATCGAACACTTGTAGGCCCAGGATACCTGCGAGGCCACTTACTGCCACCGGTAGCCTCCCACAGTCCAGTTCGATCCCACAGAGTTGGCCTCCTCATGGTGCCGTTGGCCAGACAGTGTCGGCTAGCGATCCCCAGGGGGAGAGCCTTCTCTGTGGGAGCGCCTTCCCTCTGGAATGAGCTGCCCCCGGAGCTTCGTATAATCCCCGACCTTCGGTCCTTCTGATGCGCCCTAAAAAGTTGGCTTTTCCAGCAAGCCTGCCTGGCCTGAACAAAACAAAATAATAATTGATCATTGTTAATTTTAATCAAATTTTTAAAAAAAATGTTATTGTTAATCCGAATTGGGTTTGTTTGGGATATTCTATTTAATTCTTTTTAACTTTTGTAATACATGTTTTTTTAATGTTGTACGCCGCCCTGAGTCCTTGGGAGAAGGGCAGCATATAAATCCAATAAACCAAACCAACCAAACCAAAAAAATAAAAATAAAGCAACTGTATCCCAATGGACATTTTCTTCTTCTTTCCACCTTATCTTCCTAATGACTGATTTTTGAGCTTTTTGTTCTCAGAGTTTCTAGAAAAAATATTTGGGGACTATAATTTTGTTTTCTCTTGCAGAACATTTTGTTTTAAAGTTATTTTGAACATGGCCTTTTTATAGCTTTCAAGCTACTCTTGGCTTTTTCTCCTGGAATTAGCCTTTGGGGCTGAATACTTAACCTCTGTGTAAACTGCAAAAAGATGAGTTTTTGCCTTCTTTTGTAAGGTCTTCTCTTTTCTATTTCGAACCTTTTTCATCAGCAAGCCAATTGCATTTTTCTTCTTGACATCTTTGAATGGATCCCTTCAAACTTTCATCCACAAGAATCTCTTCCTCAGCCTCCTTCTTGACTACAGTAGCTGAAAAAAAGGTAATATTTAGGCCACCCCGTAGCTGGAAGTTGCAAGGCGCTACATTGAATTAGACTGGTGGAAGTTTAGGTTAAGCAAGTGTAAAACAATAACTAGAAATCCAATAGTTATAAAATGCAAAACCAATAGCATGTTTGTCTGACAGTTAAAAATTAAACTGTGTATAAGACTTACTTTAAGACTCATTTCTCCATCTTTCTCAATTTTAATAAGATCAGTTTGCTATTAACTACAGATTATTAATACACCCACAGTTTTTTTTTATTCATAACATCTTCATTTCTACCACTTTCCCAGTTCTATCTCAACAATTTCTCATTTTCTCCAAAGAAAAGAACACAAATTCCCTAAAAAGGAAATAAAAATGAAAAGTTAATCTGTAAGTGAAGAACTGGGATTTGTTGGCATATGGAAACAATAGGTTAGGGAGATTTTGTTTTCCTGTTATCAATCAAGTTCATTTTTTAAATAGTAATAAAAGGAATAGTTCTTATGTCACCATGGGAGGCCAAAAAGACATATGAATTTTAGTTATAAAAGCAAATGTAAAACAATATATCTAAAATTTGGTTTCCTTTGGCTTTCTAGGCATGGAAATATGGCTCCATTTTTCATTTACATTCAAAGCTTCTGCAGGGACATTAAGGAGGCAAATGACTATATTACTCAAATGTCATAATTTACATATTTGCACCAGGCATTGTGACACAACTATGTAACTGTTGTTTGAATGATGATTCAGATATTATGCATAAGTTAGATTTTTAAGTCTTCATGAGCCAATGGGCATCATTTAAGCATGAAAAAAACTGTGGTGGTATAGTGGTTGGAATGCAGTATTGCAGATTAACTCAGTCCAGTGCCAGAAGTTGGATCCTGATGGAGGTCAAAGTTGGCTCAGCCTTCCATCTTTCCAAGGTCAGTAAAACAAGGACCCAGATTGTTGGGGGCAATAAGCTGACTCTGTGAACTGCTTAAAAAGGGATGTGAAGCACCATGAAGGGGCATATAAGTGCTAAGTGCTATTGCTATTGTCAATAAGTGCTTCTTTGAGGTCTTGTGAGCACATACTAGCCATACTGTCTGCCTAATTTTTCTTGCTTCCAGTTTCTCCAACCGTCAGAATCTTCTCCCATGATTCTTGCTTTAACATTAAGGGTCCAACATATTAACTTCTGTTATCAGTGCTTTGTTACCAGTGAACAGTTTGGTTTCATTTCATTTAGAACATAATTATTTCCTCTTCTTGAGATCCAAAATATTATCAACCATTTTCTGCAGCAGTGAGATTAAAAGACATTCTTTTTTAAACCAGCTTTTCTGACTATCTACCTTTTGCACTCAAAAATTACAAGTGAAGAACTCACAGTCTTGGCAGTATGTACCTTAGTTGTAGGCATGATTCTCAGTGCTTTAGCATTTTGGGTACGGTTGGATACGGAACCATTCCTGCAAATTTCTGAGCCTAGGAAATTTGAAAAAAATGAGATAAATATCCATTAGAGCAGTGTTTCTCAACCTTGGCAACTTGAAGATGTCTGGACTTCAACTCCCAGAATTCCCCAGCCAGCATTCGCTGGCTGGGGAATTCTGGGAATTGAAGTCCGGACATCTTCAAGTTGCCAAGGTTGAGAAACACTGCATTAGAGAACAAGTATCCATAAACATTCTAGCATAAAAAGTAGGGTTGTTATCAGTTATGTATTCATTTACACATATTTATTGTCCACTGCACCCTTTTAGATCCACTGCATCCTTTTAGATCTGGTCCAGGTAGTTTGATCAACCTGTAGACCTGGTTTTACAGTTTGGACAGGTACAGAAAAAGACAAGCAGGAAAACTCCATTATAAAGTCCTTTTGAACAATGTTGAATATAGCTCATTTAATTCCAAAAGTTACTGGAAAGCAACTTTTCCTTGTTCTAAGTCCATTTGAAGTCCTGCCAAATGATACCTATCATTTACTTGTTTTTAAACTTGGAATAAACTAAATGTGCCAAGACATAGAGCTTAATTGAAAAAAAAATTCTTGAGGCATGAATTTGTATTATAATTAATAGTAATTTAGATGTCTTTAGCACAAAGGTAATATACATAGTTTTATCTTCTTGGCAATCTAAAGTCATCCAATATTTTTCTTGGCTCAGGATTGATATTAATCTGGATTTCTCTGGTCATAGTCTAATACTTTAATCCCTATCCTCCATTATCTCACTCATGCAATAATTTTGGTATCCCTATATTCCAGATAAAATTGGGAATGTACTTTCCTAAAACTTTGCACGGGGATCTGAAGAAACTTCAGCCTGTAGACATAAGATGGTCATGGCTGTAAGTGATAAACATCATTTAATTGAATGTAATATACAATATAATACAACTTCATATAATATTAAGTTACCACACGTTTACTACATTGATGTGTTTGACTTGGAAGAAGTCAGTATCATTAAAATAAATAAATATATTATTTTCAAAACTATAGAAACAAAGATAGGAAAGCAACGAAAAAAACATTTGGAAGCCTAAGAAAACTTGCCAGTGTTTTATGTGCAACATCCACCCCCCAAGCCAGATCTCTCTGAGACTGATTTACTATCTTCACACACAACTGCAAATAATCCTCACCTTATGACCATTCATTTAGCGGCCATTCAAAGTTACACTATTCCTGAAAAAAGTTATTTGTTATGAGTCTTCATACTTATGACTGTTCCAGCGTCCCTCTGGATGCTTGGCAACTGGTATGTATTTATGACTGTAGCATCCCAGGATCACGTAATCACCATTTGCAACCTTCCCAGCTGGCTTCCAACAAGCAAAGTCAATGGGAGAAGATGGGCTCATTTAACAATTGCATGGTTTACTTAAGGACTGAAGTGATTCCCTTAATGATTGCAGCAAAAATGATCACAAAACTACTAGCTGATTAAGCAATGGACGTTCGGGCCCCATTTATGGTTGTAAGTCAAGGACTAATTGCAATTTCCAACTGAAGGCTACATTTGCCCAGTGAAAGACATGCCAGGGTCCTACTCCTAATAACAGTAGATGCAGCCAGGGCAAAAGTTAAATCTCGTTTGATGAAATTTATATTCATGTATGATCAATATACTTACTGTTACTGTCACAATAATACACACAATCTGGTAAAATGTTTTGAAATCACACCCAGGCTACCAAAGATCACAAGCTTTCCTGATTTTAAATGAGACTTTAGTGCTTTTAGCTCTTGTCATGTCTGAAATGCATCCCCCCTCCTCTTTTTAAGAGCCTCTAATGCCTTGGGGTCCTTAAGTTAACATTGTACATTGTCAAACTTTCTACTCTCACAGACAATCATGTGATTTAACAAACATTTAATCTGCCTTCTGTCAGGCTGGAGCTAAGGATTAGCGGCAAAGTATATTCAGATGCAATTTTGAAACAAAAGATCCATACATGCATGTATAGAAACTTTCTCCGCGATTACTACTATCTCATTCAAGTAATGAGAAACAACAATATGTGGGAAAGTGATATTTGACACTGAAATGCTTCTATTAGCTTCCACCCTTGGGACCAGTTCAGAGGATACAAGATTCATTTCAGGTCACATGTTGGTATGAGCTCCCACCACCGTCCCATTTCCCTCCCCCCTCTTAGAGATGATAATCGCTTTCATTTTGCCACACCATAGTCCTCACATATCATTTCTCAAAAGCGAAGTAGTTCAAAGTTGCAAAAATGTAGCACACCTGTAGGAAAATGGTGCTTAATTTCTAACGAGAACCATCAAGCAGGCTCAAGACTTGTATACGTCCTTGGTACACCCTCACCTCGCCCCACTCCACCAGCCAGCCATGGGCATCCCTAATGAAGCCAGAAAACAAATTTAAAAAAAATAAAAATGTCTCACAAGGCACTTTCTTTTCTGGAAGTTTCTTCCCTTTCTTTTGCGTAAACTGAAGGGGCAGGATTTGTCATTTTTGCACAGCAGAAACCTCTGCCAGCTCAGGGGCCTTTGGGTTTGGCTCAAGCTGTTTACCCATTTGATAGGCCTTGCCCAAATGACCATTCAACACCTCTTCTAATTGTTGGATGATCTGTATTCTATCCATTTACATATGAATAAGGACATGGTGGCCCAGTGGCTAAGGCCTGAGTTTGTCAATCAGCAGTTCAGTGGTTCAAATCCCTAGCACTGCATAAGGGAGTGAGCTCCCGTTTTTTGTCCCAGCTTCTGCCAACCTAGCAGTTTGAAAGCATGTAAACATGCAAATAGAAAAATAGGAATCACCTTTGGTGGGAACGTAACAGCGTTCCATGAGCCTTCAGCATTTAGTCATGCTGGCCACATGACCATGGAGACGTCTTCGGACAGCTCTGGCTTTTCGGCTTTGAAATGGAAATGAGCACTGCCCTCTAGAGTCAGGAACGACTAGAACATATGTGCGAGGGGAACCTTTACCTTTACCTTAAGGAGCGAAAGGAAGAAGTGGAGTTTTAGAGACTCAGGGCCACGCTGCCCAGAAGAGTGTCATATTTTTATTTATAAGAATTTCAATGGATGCCCATCTTAACAGTGTGACTCTGGGCGGTTCCACCACAAAACCGTGAAGCCCTTATGTGTGCTGACAAAAGTGCGGAGGGCAAATCTGCGCCGTCTGAAGCGCTAAGGAAAAACGCGACCCTACCGCGATGACATAACCGCGGAGGGCAAATCCGCGCCTTCCGAAGCACTCAGCACCCTAAACCTAACCCTAAACCTAACCCTAACCCTAACCCTAACCCTAACCCTAACCCTAACCCTAACCCTAACCCTAACCCTAACCCTAACCCTAACCCTAAACCTAACCCTAACCCTAACCCTAACCCTAACCCTAACCTAACCCTAAACCTAACCCTAAAGCAAACCCCTAAACCTAATCCTAACCCTTACCTTAATTTAAATCGGCTTTCTGCCGCCGCGCTGTTTTAAAGCGCCCTTCTGTCGCCGTGCTGTTGTCGTGGTGGTGATGACGTCGCAGTGATGACATCACGGCTTTAGCGACGCGGTTTTATCACCGCTATTTTGACGAGCGCAGTTTTGTCGTGCCACGACTCTGGGCAGCTAACAGGAATTCAAATGCAACAAGAATACAGTACATATGAAGCAGATGCACACACAAAATATTCCCAGCCAACTAACTCAAAGTGGCTCTTGAACACATCATTCACCAATTGCATAATCTTGTAAATATTTAGGCTGAATCATTGCATTGTGAGCATTTCCTTAAATACAAAGTATTTGGGGTTTATTGACATAATTTTCAATCTCCATATTCAGTCCATGGGGGGTGGGGAGGAGCATCACTGTACCATCTCTATGTGGATAACGTAGATTACATCTATGGCTATAATCTATGGGGATAATGCCAGAATATAAAATGTGGTACGGTTTTCAAAGGTCAGACAAATTTCTTACGGCACTAGGCGACATACAGGTAGCCCTTGACTTACAACAGATCATTTAGTGACCAAAGCTACAACATCACTGAACAGAAAGAGACTTATGATTGCTTTTCACACTTACAACCATTGCTGCATCCCCATGGGCACATGGTAAAAATACAGATGCTTGGCAACTGATTCATATTTGATGATTGCAGTGTCTAAGAGTCACGTGGTAGCCTTTTGCAAACTTCTGAGAAGCAATGTCAATGGGGAAACCAGTTTCACTTAACAACCAGAAGTGATTGTTAAGGTTGTTAAAATGGGCTTACCGGAAGTTCTGGAAGACCAGAAATGGGCCTGTTTCCAGCCTGTTTCCAGTCTCCAGAGGCCTCTCTGGAGAGGCCTGGGGAGGGCAAAAACACATACACACCTGCTGTGTTGCAGGACGCTGACTAGGCCATACCCACCATGAACCCCTCTCCCCAATAACTAGGCAGAGAACCCCTTGCTAACATTTTTGAAGCCCACCCCTGAGTCACTTTTTTCAGTGCTGTTGTAATTTCGAATAATCACCAAGTGAACTGTTGTACGTCGAGGACTACCTGTCTTCTATAGTACTCTTAACTAAAGTTTACAAAATGGCACTATTTTATAAGGAAGGTGTTTGCATCACAAATATGAAATGAATCAAGATGAAGAAGGATCTCTTAGAAAAGAACTCTTTTTTAAAAAACTTGTCAGTTAAAATTCTAAACTAGAATAGTGTGAGACACTGGATATGCAAGTTTAAGATTGCTGGCTTAAGTGTGCCCATGAGGCTTGCTGTCTGGTTAGCAGGATCAACAGAAGAAACAATAAAGCATTTTTTATTAGCCTTGAAGTCGGGCCATTAGGAATTTTTCTTTCCAGGGAAGGGCCCACCCTACATATATTTCATAAATTGACTTCCTCCTGCCCAATCTATTTATATAAAAGAAAGCAAGCAAGAAAATAACTGGGAATATGATGGATTCATCCTTCAACAATGCTGTATAAGCTTCCATCATATTTCAATGCTAAGACATTTTTAAACATAATGGTAAACATTAGGCTTTTTTTTTTAAAGGATTGTTTTCTGAAAGTGGCGTGAAACTTTCCATTACAGTACAGACTTAGGAATCAGAATTATTATTATTAGTTTTCACTTGAGAATTTGTGTTTGGGTCTTGATTCCACCCATCAGATTCATGCATAGATAAAGTTACTGTAAAGTAAAGGTAAAGGTTCCCCTCGCACATATGTGCTAGGTGTTCCCAACTCTAGGGGCAGTGCTCATCTCTGTTTCAAAGCCGAAGAGCCAGCACTGTCTGAAGACGTCTCTGTGGTCATGTGGCCAGCATGATTAAATGCCGAAGGCACACAGAACGCTGTTCCTATTTTTCTACTTGCATTTTTACATGCTTTCGAACTGCTAGGTTGGTAGAAGCTGGGACAAATAATGGGAGCTCACTCCGTTACATGGCACTAGGGATTCGAACCACTGAATTGCTGACCTTTTTGATCGACAAGTTCAGCATCTTAGCCACTGAGCCACCACGTCCCTCTTAAACCAATCCATAGAAAACTCATAATCATCTACAATCATAGCTAAGAAACTGTTTCATTCAAAAGAGGTGCTATGAAGTCCAATAAAAAGTTCAACTGGAACCCAAATGAGCTCCAAGAATATTGCAGAAATAGGTTCTGGTCATCCAGGAGAATTTTTAGGTTGAACACAACAAAGCTTGGTATGGGTTCAAACAATGTTGCATCACTGACTGCTTGAAACTGAGGATTTTAAAGCTGGTTATCATTGAATACAGCTACTGGTCATCATAGCCATCTGGCAAAATGAGGGTGTTAGTTCTACTCCTCTTTTATTTAACAAGGAATTCTTTTTCTCAGGACAGTATTTCTCCACTTTTTATGATTTGTCCTTGGAGCTGGATAATTCCTCAGTCTTGTGCTCTGAGTCTTTGGGCCACTCAGTCACGCAGGCATCCTGAACCTAGAATGGAATACCATATGTCAATACCACATTATAATGCCTTGGTAAGACCACACTTGGAATACTGCATTCAGTTTTAGTCGCCACAATGTAAAAAAGATGTGGAGACTCTAGAAAGAGTGCAGAGAAGAGCAACAAAGATGATTAGGGGACTGGAGGCTAAAACATACGAAGAACGGTTGCAGGAACTGAGTATGTCTAGTTTAATGAAAAGAAGGACTAGGGCAGACATGATAGCAGTGTTCCAATATCTCAGGGGTTGCCACAAAGAAGAGGGAGTCAAACTATTCTCCAAAGTGCCTGAGAGTAGAACAAGAAACAATGGTGGAAACGAATCAAGGAGAGAATCAACTTAGAACTGAGGAGAAATTTCCTGACAGAACAATTAATCAGTGGAACAACTTGTCTCCAGAAGTTGTGAATGCCCCAACACTGGAAGTTTTTAAGATAACCATTGGATAACCATTTGTTTGAAATGGTATAGGGTTTCCGATCTAGGTAGGGGGTTGAAGACCTCCAAGGTCCTCCAAGGTCCCTTCCAACTCTGTTATAAATTAAATTAAATTAATTTTTATATGTTGGATGTCTTAGACAGTCCCCAACACCTTGGCTCCAGTCCACTATGTCTTGAAATTATCTGCTGCCCTGGAAAATATATATTTGGATGATTGATTGGAAATTAACAAGGAAAATAAGAGAAGTTGGAATCAGAACTTTTGCAAAAATTTAGAATTCTATTTCAAATTTTGGAAAAAGAAATCAAGGGATTCTATTGTCCGGGATAATATTCTAAGGACCATAAAATTAAATCCTTAGCTGTTTCTACTATAAGGAATGTTGATACATTACATTATAGGGAACCAAATTCCTTTTCATAGTCTGAAATGGCAGAAAGCAGAAACAGATCTAGCTGATGTGGCATTAGACATTAAAATAAAATTATGTTTGTTGCATTATGAATGAAGACCAGACAATATTATCACAGGTAAAATGGTTAATATTGATCTAATTTTAATTTCATAAAGACAAATCAAAACAAGGGAGAAATATCATATTCATTAACAAATAATCTTGATTTATTTATCATAAATGGATTTGTTATTCCCTTGTCCATGTTTATCAACATCTTTATTCTTATTCTCTATTCTTCATTCTTTTTCAATAAAAAACCCAAGCCATTAATTTTACCTAGAAAATAAAAATATGTAAAGGTCTTGTAAGTATTTGGGCTGGTTATATATTGATTTGCTCCTAGAAACGTTTAACATTTATTTCAATAGAAAGTTTTTTAAGTGTTCAGAATTAAGGACTCATCAGTATGCTTCTGATGTTAATATTAATCTCATCCACTTTTGACCATTTCACTCATATACTTTTAATAACTTTCCCTTTCTATATATTCTATCATCCTAATTGAGGAAGGGCCATTAAGCATTGTCATAGCGGTAATGTGATGGAGAGCTAAGTCTAGGAATTTATGATTGCAGGGTTCTCTCTACCTTGGAAGAACTTGGTGTGGCCAACTCAACCACAGTCAACTTGCCACGGCCAACTTGCTTCAGTCAACCCAGTGTAGCCAACTCTCCACAGGACAACTCACTGTGGCCAGTTCACCGCGAGACAACTCACTGCAGGACAACAAATCAATTTAAGCATTTAAAATAATTTTAAAAATATTGTAATTTTTGGCATTCACATTTCATTTTGTCGCTTCTTTTGCATCCCACCATTTCTTCGATATTAGTGTGACTCTTGTCCTGAAACGAGTTGTCCGGTGGCGAGTTGGCCATAGCAGGTTCTCCCACAGTGAGTTGGCCACATTGAGTTGCCCTAGACCCCCATATCCCATGCCAGCTGGATCATGACCCTTCAAAACCGCGCTCGACTAAGCCGCGCCCGATTAAACCGCGTCACTGATGTCATCAACAGAGCAACAACAGCCAGCACAGAGAAAGAAGGGCACTTTAAATAGTGCTTTGAAAGCAAGCCGATTCAACTTAAGGTAAGGGTTAGGTTTAGGGTTAGCTTTAGGATTAGCTTTAGGGTTAGGTTAAGGGTTAGGTTTAGGTTTAGGGTTAGGTTAAGGGTTAGGGTTAGGTTTAGGGTTAGGGTTAGGTTAAGGGTTAGGATTAGGTTTAGGGTTAGGTTTAGGGGGTTAGGTTTAGGTTTAGGGGTTAATTTTAGGTTTAGGGTTTACAGCATGCTTCTGTCTCCGCGCTGTTGTCACCCTGTTGATGACATCAGCGACGCAGTTTAGTTGGGCACGGTTTAGTCGAGCGCGGTTTTGTGGTGGAACCAGATGGATTAGGGCTACAATAAGATTTTGAGGGGAGGGGGAAAATCAAATCTTTTTGTTGACTAAAATGTTTTGTTATTGGAGAGCACAGGTCCTAGAGCAGATGAAAGCTGCTCCAATTTCCTAATTTTGACAAAATCATCATCAAAGAATGCTACATGGTTGCTTTCTAATAAAATGTTGAGATTTCATAATGAACAATACAAGTTTGGTAACATTCCCTCCTCCTTCATCTCTCTCTTCCTCTCTCTCCCTGCAACCAAATGCCTTTATATTAATGTCAGCCTCAGTTCAATCAAATTTCCCCCCCATTCCTTGACAATCTAGAGGAAACATATTAGTGAGTCCACCCTTGGCAGCATTATTTACTCAAGCCCGGCCTTGACAACAAGCAATCTCGATAAAGTGCCCGAATTCCTATAGAGCAAATGAAACAATAAACACAGAAATATGAGGAAGAAATTATGCCCATTAAATACGGAGGGGGGGGGGCGAGTAGGGAACGGGCTGATGAATGATATGCTGGCTGCTTTTTCAACTTGGAAATTTTACACATGATTGAAGCTTTATTTAGTCTAATGAAATGTGCTTCCTGAATATTGCATCTGAGTGACTGCATGACCCAGAGGACAAAGGAAAGTATTATGCGATTAGACTGAGATCATTCGCATTTAAAGTCATTGTGATATGATTTTTTTTTAAAGGTTTTTAATTAGCAGCCAGGACTTTCATGTACATTGCTACTTTTATTGCCAGAATTCCCATTCTTGCCCTGCCCTGTGCTCTCTTAAGAAAAAGAAAAAGCAGCAAATATGGTTTTTAAATAATTAATTAAATTTGCTAAGAACACTGATGACAGGGATGATGATAATAATAGCCGCAATATCCCCACCGTCCGATGAGAATTGCAGATGCAGACATCATGTTTTTTATCTGTCAGTGGCACAATTCCTATCATGAACTTGCTCAGCTTTTTGCTGAGAAACTCTTGGAGAATCATGCAAGAGAACTGAAGGTTCCCAGCTGTGAAAATTTGGAAAGGAGGCATTTCCATTCAATTATGCTCTCCCAGAAATTGCTCTGATTACTCTCCAAGTGAATGTGAACACAAGCCTTCAATTCTAGATGGTTGCAGAACATTAAGAAGGCAACATTCAAAGGAGCAGCTGAATCCCTAGGAATGTATGTATATGTGTAGTGGAAATACAGTTTTGCATTGTAGTAAATGAAATTTCATTATCCGGAGCAAAAATATAACTTCTCCTACTGGACAGGGATAAGGGTAATTAGAGCATTTTGATGTTCTGTATAAAATTAGCAATAAGAACAACATGCCTGACAATTTTGATTTGTCTTGGGTCAAAGGAACATAGCTCATAATGGATATGGCATCTGTTTTGTTTCTCCAGCCAGACATGTTGAAGGAAGAGCATTACATCGGACTAAGGTGAAGGGCCTTCTCTGATTCAGGATCTTAAGCTATATGAATTACACAGTTGGAGCCATAATATATCTCAGGCTGTCTGCCACAGGAAACTGTGTGGTATTACCAGCTTCTGTTTGATGGTCTATGTCAAGGGTGTCAAAGTGAAGGCCCAGGGGCCAGATCCAGCCTGTGGGGTACTTAGATCTGGTCCACGGGGCCCGCCCTGGAAACAGCGAAGGAGCGGCCTGCGGTGCTTCTGCTAGTGAAAACAAGCTCCTGAGTTTTGTTTTCAGCTGCCACAGTCTCCTGCAACCCTCTGCCAGGGAAAACTGAGCTTGAGAGGGCCAAACACGGCCTCCCGAGATCCATTTTCACTGGCAGAGGGTTTCAGGAAGCCATGGTAGCTGAAAACAGAGCTCGGGGGCCTGCTTTCACTAGCAGAGCACTCGGGCTGCTACAGCACCCCCAACATGAGTGATGTCAAGCTGGCCACACCCACCCTGGCCACATCCACCCCGCCCCCCCCTGAGGTCAGACACAACCCCGATGCAGCCCTCAATGAAATTGAGTTTGACACCCCTGGTCTATGTTAAGCAAATATTGCTTGAGTGTGGCCCTGCTTACTCATAACCCAGAGATAGTGTGTAAGTGGGGCAAAATCCTAGAAGGGACATCTTATTGTAAACTGCCCCACTGTGAAATGTGGGGAGTAAAGGGGAATGTCAGTTTCAACCAATAGCTGTAGAGGTTGGATGGTGAAAGTGAAGACTAGAATATGGCAGGTTGAGTTACACTATTGATGGAAACTAATAAAATATACCCCCAAAATTCAGTGGGGCAGATTCCAGCTAAGTTGTCCAAGATTGGAACCTAGAAAGGCATGGTATATGCTTTTCTGGAATTAGGCCCAGTTAAACGTAAACAGGATTGCACTGCATGCTTCTTAGATTATGGTGACATTTTTCACACAAGTTATTCCAGTTTCAAATCCTGAAAGTTTCTAATTGTTTTTAATTGCTAACCTGAAAATCCCATGGAAGATAGATAGGGAGACTGACCAAGCAAAGGCATGACATCTTAAGAAGTGAAAAGCTAGTATAATGTATCATTCCCTTGTACTGACCACTATTTTTTTAAAATCAAAATGGGTAGGAACTTTTTACCACTGTTCTAAGTGCAATGGAGATTTTCCACTGTGTTTCAGTGAAGGTGCAAAACTTTTTGTCACAGTCAGGCCTAAGGTTACATGGCTGGTCTTTGACCAAAGCTTATGAGATTCCTTCTTCTGAAAAGTTATCACACTGCTGTATTTTGAACATATGACCAACCCAGTACTGAAACTAGCTATTGCAAATGTAGCCATGGAGTTATTATTCTGTTGGAAAACTGAAAAGTTTTCATACAAAAAAGAAGCCTCTACTATCATCACTGGCAGATGTATCTTTGTTGCAATTGTCAAGAATGGCAGGGCCAACATCATTCATTCATTCATTCATTCATTCATTCATTCATTCATTCATTCATTCATTCATTCATTCATTCATTCATTCATCCATCCATCCATCCATCCATCCATCCATCCATCCATCCATCCATCCATCCATCCATCCATCCACATGAAATTGCTAAGCCATGAGGCATCTAATGATATAGGACAATCTGAGCCAAGGACTTTCATTATTTAGAACAGTTTAACAGTTCTTTTATTTTTTTAAAAAAACTTGTTTCACAGCTGAAATTTACTTCTCATCTTATTGCAAGACCCATGGTGGCTCAATGCAGTATTTCAACTAATTCTGCTGACTGCCAGCAGTTCGATTCTCATCGGCTAAAGGTTGACTCAGCCTTCCATCCTTCCAAGGTAAGTGACATGAGGAACCAGATTGTTGGGAACAATATGCTGACTCTGAGGAACAGATCTCATTAAGACCTGCTTAGAGAGGGCTATTTCACACTTTGAATAGTCTACAGTAAGTGCTGTTGCTATTGCTATCTAGGATAATATTTCATGTTCAAGCACAGCTTATGTTTTCCAGGCAAGGAAGGATCTTTCTAACACAAAACTATATCTTACTTTTTTTTTTAAAGACACCAGTCCTGTGCTATAATCAGAGGTCTTCTTTACCCAGTATAATATTTTATTTTCAAAACTCTTATCCTTCTATAAAACATCAACAGAAATTAACATTAAAGATGATAAAATCTCAAAGGGAAAAAAATTATTAAAAAATGCTGGGAAAAGAAATATGTACAGTGGTACCTTGCTATTCAACTGCTTTTGAAACTCATTGAATTTGGCCCTCAATGCATATTGATGTGAACATTTTGTCCCAATACTCATTGTTTGTTTGGTACTCAATGCAAAAACTAAAACTTGTCAGTGTTGGCTGCCTTGTGACTCACTACATTATTCCTTATGGGAAAAAATTGTTTGGTACTCATCATTTTTGGTACTCATTGCACCTCCCAGAGTCAATTAATGATGAGTACCGAAGCATCACTACATGCCTTTTTTAAAAAAATTCATACTTATGTATTTTAATGGCCATCATGAGGTTTATGACATCAGTTTTCCTCGTGAATGTAATTATGAGAGTTTAAGCACAGGACAAATGTGGAAAGGCAAAAAAAAGGGTAAGGCTGTGCCATAATCTAGATAAGAAAAACAACATGTGATTTTGGGGCATGCGTGACTGGGCACTTCACAAGGGACATTTGAAAGCAGAAATGTCTACCCCCCCCCCCCTGGACTTTCATGGCTGCCGTCTACAGCATGTAGCCTAAAGATTGGTACTGTAGCTTCTCATGTATTATGCTATCTGGCAACAATTAAAGTATTCAATGCTTTTGCTCATTCATGTCCGATTCTCTGCCTGGATAAGTCCTTGAAGTTTTCTTGGCAAGTTTTGTTTCAGAAGTAGTTTGTACTGCCTCATTTCCAGGGCTGAGAAAAAGTAACTGGCCCAAGAACACCCAGCTGGCTTTGTGCCTAAGGCAGGACTAGAACTCACAGTCTCCTGGTTTCTAGCATGATGCCTTAAGCACTATGCCAAACTGACTCTCTCATTCTGTGATTACATTCAGCGTGTTCAGTGGTACCAACTGAAAATTGGCTTGGCAGAGAAAGTCCAATTGATGCCAGATGTTGATCTGTCTGTACTTTTAAAAATACCATTAATTCCTTATAGCATCCTTAACCTTTACAGTATTAACTTAGTTCTAAAGTGGTAAAAGGGCTTTGTACGTACATGCTTTTAACTGCAGAGAATGGTTTAAATTTTGGGGTATGTTATTAAAATCACACATTATTCATGCAGCTCCCTGCCTCCACTCCGTAACAGAATAATCTCACCTCTGACAGTTTATCATGCATTTTATGTGTTGCTGAGGTTTTGGCACTTTAACAAGGTTTGTTTAATGAGATGCAGGTGATATTTTAGAAGTAACAATGGGGAGCAGGAACACAAGATGGTCATTTTGCCTCTTGGGTTTGTAAAACTCTTTTACATTGTTTTGGCTACATTGTAGATGGATAACTTTTTGCACAGCTTCCCTTGAGTTCCTCCATGCACACTGTGAATCCATCTGGTCTGAATATGGACTCCTGGCCAAGAGCAGCAAATGTGTCTGTTGCATAGTATGGTATGAAGGTTAGCCATGGAGTAAGGCGGAAAAGTAATACGAGGGAACATAAATTGTTTCCTTAAAAGCACCATCATTCAATACAGTTGATGATTTCCAACTTAATAAATCTTTACTGTCAGTGCCTTCAGCTACCCCACACAGCCTTCACATAACATGTCATGCCCGTGGGTATGCACCTGTAAAAATTCTGGTTTGTGTCCATTTGGAAGAGGCAAACTTTGTAACTGCAGTCTGCTCACGATCATTGCAATAAAATGTAATCCAGATTGAAAAGTATGGAAAGAATTGCCAGTGTTATTACAGCAAATAAAGAAAAACAAAGATTTGGTGACTATCAAGATAAATAAATTTTAAAAAAACGATCTAAGGATTAAAATGAACATTTTAAGACATTTCAGGAGGAACAATTTTTCAAACATTCCACAAGTTATTGATAAATGCCTGGGTGCAACAATCCTTAGAATGTTGACCTGGAAAAAAAAAAACAGAAACTATCAATAAACTTTTTATTGTTGACTCTGTTTAATTCAATATGTAGCAAAGTAACATATGTGTTTTCTTTGCTTGCTCTCCATACCAATTTGTCTATTCTACATCATGCTGAGAAGAGTTTCCACTGCAAGCCATTACACAGTCCTCAATTTACGATTGTTTGCTTAGAAAAGGTTCAGAGTTATGATGGATTCCCCAAAAGCTACTTACAACCCTGTTCCAAAGTTCTGACAGCCTGCCCCCTTCTCCCACAGTCACATGGCTGCATTTGGGGCATTTGGCAATTGGCCCACATTTACGGACTTGCAGCATCCTATAGTCCCGTGATCACATTTTACAATGTTTTTGCCAGGAACTGGTGTTTACTTCTTGTTTCCAGTTTTTTTTAAAAAACACCCCATAGCAAACAATGGGTTTTGCTTATTGACTGCACTTAACAATTCACTTAACAATCATTGCAAAAAAAAAAAAGTCATAAAACTGGGTTGGTCATGTGATGGCCTACCTTACAACTCTCACAACAATCCCATAATTGCCACACTGAATTATTGTTGCAAGTGGAAGACTACTTGTATTGGTGAGATGTTCAAGAAGCATGGTAGTAGTTAAATATATAACAGAGAGATACGGGGTGTGTGTATGGGGGGGAAACGTAGTAGGGATGGATTGCTACAGGCAGGGGAATAAGAAATGATACGAAATTATAATCTATTAAATGAAACAATGAATGTATAAGAATGATAAACGTTAAAACACCTGTAATCAAATGACATACTGCATGGGATGATGGGCTTTGTCTTTCTTTTTGTGTGTGTGTGTGTGTGTTTGTTTCCTCTTTTTTTCTCTGCCTTTCTTTTTCTATTGTTATGTGATTATGTTGTCTATGTAACAAAAATAAAAAAATCTATATAAAAAACAAAACAAAACGAAAAAAATAAAAAAATCATAAAAAAAATAAAAAAAGAAGCATGGTAGTAGTATATCTGTGGATGAGAAGAAGCTGTTTCAAGTTAGTAAATGTCACTTCAGAAAGGGCAATCGATGAGTGTATTAGCAATTGCAATAGCATTTAGAGTTACATACCACTTCATAGTCCTTTTACAGCCCTCTCTAAGAAGTTTACAGAGTCAGCCTATTGCCCCTAACAATCTGGGTCCTCATTTTACCCACCTCCGAAGGAAGGATGGAAGGCTGAGTCAACCTTGAGCCGGTGAGATTTGAACTGCCGAACTGCAGCTACAAGTCAGCTGAAATAGCCTGCAGTACTGCGCTCTAACCACTGTGCCACCTCAGCATTAATGCATTGGCTTGCCCCGCTTCCTCCTTTTGAAACCCTATCATAGTAGTCTATTGACTTAATTATTACAGCAGCCCAGATAGAAAATTACTTGTATGCTAGAATTCAAAGAGAATGAAATTTTACCAGCAGGATTATTTCTAGTTCAGACTTCAGAATAAATAGTGGCAATAAGTTTTTAAACTTATGATAATAAGTAAGGGATCTATGCTTAGACATTGGCCTCAGAGGTAAGGCATTCATGTATTGGCTAGCAAGTGAACAATGATGGACAGACAGTGCAAACGAGCATAGATCACTCTTTTAAAGTTGGTGCCATAGTCTTGATTCAAGAGTATCAACTGCTGGCTTGAAAGCGTCTTCCTGTTCAGGAAAAAAAAATGAAGAAAGCTCAGAATGCTTTGAAGTTTCACACTCCCAGTGATGATATCATTTGACAAATGGAAACTTCACCTTACTCCCATTGTGTTTCCACATGGAAGGGTCCTGAGATTTCTAGAAATGACCATTTATCTCATAAAACTTACGGTAGTTCCAATAACAGTGAAAACACTCAATAGCTCAGGATGTATTTTATTGGATTCCAGCCCATGAAACAGCAAAAGAATAAACAGGCAGTAGATAAGGCACCTATAAAAAAAAACCCTCTGTGGAAAAATGACAACACAATAGCACTAATACAACATTCATTGTCAAATTATTGCTTCCACAGTACTAATGGCTATCTAAAAGAACTTTGTCTTACTGAGGAGAGCTGCTGACAATAATTTCAATTCAATTTCAATTCAATTCAATTCAATTCAATTTATTGAGTTTGCATGCCGCCCTATTCCCGAGGGACTCAGGGCGGCTAACAATAAAAAGGGAGGGGATATAAAAAAAATAAAATAAAAACAACAGTTTAAAATACTACAACAGCCATAACCTCGGGTGGGGCTGGATAGTTCAACAGCCCCAGGCCTGCCGGAACAGCCAGGTCTTAACTATTTTGCGGAAGGCCGGGAGGGTAGTGAAGGTTCGGATCTCCATGGGGAGATCGTTCCAGAGGGCCGGAACAGCCACAGAGAAGGCCCTCCCCCAGGGAGTCGCCAGCCGACATTGGCCGGCAGATGGAGTTCGGAGGAAGCCTAGTCTGTGGGATCTAATAGGTCTTTGGGAGGTGACTGGCAGGAGGCGGTCTCTCAAGTACCCAGGTCCGATACCATGTAGGGCTTTATAAGTGACGACTAGCACCTTGAAGCATGTCCGGAGACCAATGGGCAGCCAGTGCAGCTCGCGGAGGATAGGTGTAACGTGGGTGTACCGAGGTGCACCCACAATCACTCGCGTGGCTGCGTTTCTCTAAATAATATTTAGAGAAATGCACAAAATCCCACCAGTTTATTTATGAAGGAAAAATGACAATGAAATCCAAGCTGGAGGAATGTTTCTTCATTCATTAAGGCAATGGGAAATGCTAAAGTTGTTTTAACTGTACACTGCAAGAAAGCCCTTCTAGATTATCTAGTAGTTTGTAGCTATTCTAATGGGATCTACCCCTCATTTTTCAGAAAATACCGGGATTCCCCATACCATTGCCTGAAAACAGCTGGCAAGTAATATTCCGAGTATTGCAATGATATTGCAGCTGTTGTTTAACAACTACTATAAACCTGCAAGATGGACCAGCATTATCTGTTTAATTTATTGGCATTATTTCTATCCCATTTTTCAGCTTTCTATAGGCCAATGGGGAAATAATAAAATCTCAAATAGAACATAAATATTTATATACCAGCAATATTAATACAGCATAAAGATTCCTGAAATGTCAGAGCCCAGACCTGGAACAAGAGGATAATCTGGAATAAGGGAATAATCTGAAAACAGCTTTAGCAATAAGTGTAGGTGAAGACTCAACCAATCCATTGTCTTCTCCTGCCACCTGGGGTTTTTTTTGGGGGGGGGGGTGTCACTTTAAAAATATCTCTTCTTAACACAGATGTCAGCAGAACACAAACTACTCCAAATTTCCTCAAAATATATTTTTTTCTGAGAAAACTTCTGAAATTCTTTTTCTCACTTTCCCCAAGGAAACCCTCTATGCTGAAATGTCTTCAACTGTTATCCATTACGTTATTTTGATGGCTATCGTGTTCTCAACTCCTTCGCAGATTGAGGCTTAGGGCTACAGCATTGTGGAGACTGAAAATACTATTAGGCTGCCCTGTTGCCCTTGTTGGTTCTTCCTGGAGGGCCAAAAGCAAAACCAAGACTCTCCTCACCCTCCTCCCTCAAACAATAAATTTAGGAAAAAGAACCTTGAGGTGGTCCAGATTTGGCTGATGAGGAGCTCCATATCCGAGAGGGGGTTGGA